>NC_051072.1:60982999-61314874 GCF_004664715.2 Peromyscus leucopus
ACGACCTGGCTGCTAACTGTTCTTATGTCTTAAATTAACCCATTTCTATAAATCTATAACCTTGTCACATGGCTTGTGGCTCACCAGTATCTTACATGTTGGTACTCATGGCAGCGGCTGGCAGTGTCTCTCTGACTCAGCCTTCCTGTTCCAGAATTCTCTTCTCTGGTTGTTCCTGCCTGGCTACTGGCCAATCAGCATTTTATTTATACAGAGCGATATCCATAGCACAGAAGATGGAGAAGTCAACCTCAACTAATGAGGAAACTCTCTCTGTGATGACTTGCTTACATAGTACCTTATGTTGCTATGCAGGCTGATGGTAGAGAAAAGATATCAATTGACTTATCCTGCCCTAGACCTTGCATGTCACATGAGCAGCCTGATTTGTGAGTTAGGCCCACTGGTACAATGGTGATATGAGGGTGATAGGGGTCAAGGCCTGCTTTCTGAATTTGATATTAATCTGCTTCACAGGAGAGATTTTTTTGTGACTGGTACTGTAAATCTGTCAAAAGTTCATGATATGGAAGATCATAAGCCCTAAGAGTGAACTTACTGCTATTATGTTATATGTTCATTGTGCTGAATTGCAACAATTTGAATTGCTGAATTATTATGTCTATATATGTAGAATTGTGTCATTCTCAAATTTGTCAGAGAAATTCTTTAGCAGTGAGTAATGAATGTTTGGTTAATGCACAAGCTCATAATTGGTCAACATACAAAGTATAAGTAATCTTGAGTGCTGATCTCCTCCATTCAAGCCTCAGGGAACACCAAGGAGTGGTCAGAAAGAACATAAGCGCTAATGAATGAGGAAGAGAACTGTGAAATGTAGACTTCTGCACATGACTTACCTGCTGTACACATTAACTCACAAGACTTAAACAATAACAAGCCAATCAGACTCAAGTATGGATTAGAGTTGGGCACCAAGGACTCACCCTTGGCAGAAGAGCTGTTAGCAATTTCTTGTTTCCAAGAAAGGGAACATCAATCTACTTTGAAAACATGGCAACTGACAAGTTCTCAATGCTCTGGTAGATGGCCCCACATTCATGTGCATATAGGTAACAGTAATTTGTCTAAGATGATTAATAGTATCAACAATAAAATATATGAAGTGTATGATGTCAGGAGGGAGTTGGGTGGTGTAGTACATGTAGGTAGAAGGAAGTAATAAATGATGTATATGATCAAATAATTATAAAATGTATAAAAGTTTAAAGAATATTTTAAAAATTAATAAAGCCTAAATTTCATAGTGATATTTAAAACACTTGGGCATCTGTATATTTTGATGTACTTTATCTAAAGTTTTAGACTAAGTGTTCCTTGATAGAAGTTGTCTGATACTTCAGGTTGAGATGTTAATTTAATTCTTAGAGTTTTCATCGACCATAAGTTCAAAACTTAAAATTACAGTCAAGTTCAACAGATGTAAAAGCTCAAGTTTTGTAGGAATTGTTTTCTGTCTCAGTATATCTGTGTCTTATGACTAAGTAAAATTCTAGAGGAAAAAAAATCAGCCAATATTTAATCAGTGTCATGAATGACTTTTATCTAAAACAGAAAAATTTAAGGCAAACATTAACCACTATGCATCTATATCAGGATTCTCAAAATTTATTTAAAAACTAATACATTAAAATAACCATGTGTGTGTGAATGTGTGTGTTTGTGTGCATGTGTAAAATTATGAGTGAACACAGCTTTAATGCACATTTAGTGCCCAAACTATGTCAAACTAGAATATTCTTGGGCCAGAAATATTCATTGTAGAGGTTTCATGAGTTATTCTTAGACTGTTTTCTAAGGGTAAATATAGTATTAAAGGGTTTTCTCATGAAAAGGTAGAAAAACAATTATTTTTGATATTTAACATCTGGTTTATAACCAGATAAATGGGGAACTATTTAACTGACAGTGGACATTTCACTAGCAGATCATTGATGCTCTCCCTCATAACACATGGTCCTCACTGGCAGAATGGAGAATTATTGAAAATTAGGATAGCTATATTTCATTTCCAGGTAAAGCATTACAGAAAAAATAGAGTATAACATTTTGGTAAAAGAAATTCCACCCATGTGTAAAATTCAGTGAGTGCAAACTTAAAATTTATATAAGAATTAAGAGACAAGGTTGCATCAATAAAATATGACAAGCAATATCTGAAATGAAGTTTTAATTGATTGATAAAAGACAATTCAACTGGTAACACACTTAATGTACATGAGCTTCTTCCATCTCCTAATCTTTAGTGAATCGAGATCAGTTCAAACAGTGGTTTTTATTGTCATTTCTACCATGAATGCAAAAATACTTAGTATTTTTCTTTTCCAATAAAAATTCCCATAAATCCAATGGAAAAATATTTGCTTCATAGCTAGTATTCAGCCCTTCTCATCAAAAACTAATATTTCATCTGGTATCTCTATCACCTATCATCAATGATGTTAACAGGTACTCGCTGGGGCATTTTTTTTTTCTTTTTGGTTATAACATTTCCACTGAAGGTAGGACATTGAAATATCTAATTTGTGCTATATTTATGAATATAGAGATAAAATTAGTAAATTATTAGGTGTAACAAGCATAGAATTGTGGACTAAGTTATTCCAGAGAATTTATCACTTTTCATACACAGTATCATTCGTTCCTATTTTTTGAATTAAGAAATTTGTTTTCAAAATAATGCTTTGAAAGTGAGGAAGAGCCCTATGATATAAGTAATTTAAAAGAAAGTCAACAGAAATTTTGTTTCAAAATTGTGTAGTTTTATAAATGGTTTCAGTATTCTGTTGAAGCAGCCATGGAAAGTTGTTACATAGGCAAAACATTAACTTACCAGAACAGGAATTTGACAAACATCAAACAGTATGATCCCAAGGACCCTAACAGACCTAAAGCAAGGCTGAAAAAGAAAACAATTATAGATCTGTGTAAGTCATTCTTTCTAAAGCACAAACAAAGGACTTTCATTAAATGATCTACTTGCATTTAAAACTTTCCACTTTGTTCTTGTCATACACACACACACACACACACACACACACACACACACACCCCTTAGTAATTGTTTTAACAGTTAAATACAATGCAACACTTTATATATAATATATTAACCTTAGTAATATGCAAATAATTTCAAAACCCCTCCTAGGCATGAGTTGTCCTTTCTATTATCATTTTGACAGAAAGTCTCCCTATATAGCTCTGACTGATCTGGAATTCGCAGAGAATCCTCTGCCTTCTGAATCCTGACGTTACAACTTGACTTACTAATTAATCTGAAAGTATAGATCAAATTCTGATGTAGAATTATGTACAAAATTTTAGTCTATTCTATAAAATTAAATAACACACCGAGTCTAAATATAAGTGCATGCTAAATAAAATTCAAGAATGTGTGTGTATGCGTGCATAATTCACTGTTGTGTGAACTTAAATGGACAACATTATCAATATACATTTAATTTTTTCAGATAGATACTTGGTGAAAAAGAATCCCACTTCCTAATAAGTAGGTTCAAACTGCAATGGTGTTTCAACTTTTATACTCTTCAAGTAGAAAAATGTTATAGAAATGGTACATGCTTGTGATGAAATCAGGGCCAGAGTTTAACAGGTGAGTATTAAGAACTAACCAAAACATCACAAGATATCTATCTCATTGCCAGCCTCTGATTGTCTAGTGTCTGTGAAACAGATTCAAACAAGTGGATTTTGCAAGATGAATCAATGATTACTGCCTAAAATCAATTTCAAGTTATGATATGCAAGTTTGAAACTTTATCATTGACATTTTACCTATTTTTCACAATAATCTAAAGCTATTAAACTTATTAAAAACTGAATATCAAGTGATTTTATTGACTATAAAATATAATGTGCAACCAAGCTATTATTTAAAACAACAAGAAGTATTTTAAAGGCAGAAAATAAAGGTTATATCTTAGTTTCCAAGTATCTGAAAAGCAAACCATCAGTATCTGAGGCAGGAGTGTTAGATGATTTAGAGCAGCAACAGCTTAGCAAATTTGCTGTTAAGGTTCTCAAATATCTGTGTGTTTCATACTAACTGAGATTTAAAACACACATAAGACACTTAAACACATGTAAAAGGAATAACTTAGTGTAAAAAAAATGATTACAGCAGGGTCCAAGTTTAATGCAAATATTATACACGAGTAAGTCACTTTTTTTGCCACAGTCAATGAGCATGATGCTTTAACTGTGTGGTATTCATTTATTTAGACCCATTTATACTCATTTATAAGAATGTACTGTATCAATATTATGTTCAATTACATTGTGTATATATGTATATATATATGTATATATATATATATATATATATATATATATTCTTTCCACTGTATTTCTACTCTTATTCACTTCG
This sequence comes from Peromyscus leucopus, assembly GCF_004664715.2. Taxonomy (NCBI): domain Eukaryota; kingdom Metazoa; phylum Chordata; class Mammalia; order Rodentia; family Cricetidae; genus Peromyscus; species Peromyscus leucopus. The sequence continues at coordinate 60,987,408 of NC_051072.1, forward strand.
GAAATGAATACATAACATGTTCAACCATATGTAATTTTACTCTTTTCTCACCTTTTCTTTTTTGCTTAATTCTTCATGATAACTCTTTTTTCAACTTCATGATAATTCGGGAATACACAAAGAAAGCCTGTTCACCCTGAGATACATAGCGTTCTTTGTTTAGTTTTGTGCATTAGACAGTATTTTGTGATGAAATTAGCATGTTTAGATTTATATGAAAGTTAACAGTGTACCGTACAATTCTTATTGTCTTAACTAATAGAAATTTCTCCAGTCTGATTTATAAACAGAAAGCAAGCAGGGTACATTTTAAGTTCTTAATATGAATTTGTAAGTTTTCTACCTCATCGCTACATCCATCTACAAATTGAGATGTACCATTCATCAAACATGGGAGGTGGAAATATAGATGGATAGTATAATTTATTTTGTAGTCAAAGAAGCTATGAGCCTGAGATGTATTAAATATAATTCTTGTCATCCCCTGGATCTTCCTCTAGCACTATGGTCTCTTGTCTGGATTCCATCTTTGAATTCTCTTTACTAATAAGAGGCATTTTCTCATGGAGAAATTTTAGTCTTCCTTCATCCTGGGCATTTCTTCTTCTTCCTGCACCTCTGTATGATGTTAGACCAGGAATTATCCTGGGTGCATGAAATGGCATTTGGAACACATTCCTTAGGGTGAGGATACCTTGCTCAGCCTTACGCAGAATGGAGGGCCTTGGTCCTGCCTCAATTTAGAATGCCAGACTTTGTTGACTCCCAAAGGGAGACCTTATCTTCTCTGAGGAGTGGATGGAGCTGGTGGGACCAGGGGAGGTGTAGTGGGAAAAAGGGAGGGAGGAGGAACTGGGATTTGTATGTAAAATGAAAAAAAAAAAACTTTTTTAAAAAAATAAATAAATTTTAAAAAGAAAGAAAGAAAGAAAATTTGCAAAAAGCTCTCAGTGGTGACATTTTCTCTTTGAAAGCATTTGTTTCTAGAACACCTGTGCCCAGTCTGGAATTGCTGAGTCCTGTTGTGCATGTTTAATTGTAATAGCTGTGTTAATTCTTTCCCTGATGGATTTTGTTTTAAATTTCAAACACTTACAAGTGTCTATTTATTCATATGTTCATCAGCATTTTTATTATATCTTTTCTTTTTATTGGGGTCAATGATGTGTCTTCCTTAATATTTGAAAAATATGGTCAGAATGGGAAATAAAAAGGCATTAATAATTATGCTGGTAGGCATTTTCTAAATAATAAAATCTTCTTTGTGTATTTTATAGAAAATATTATTCACACTAAATGATTTTTTTTTGCATTCACTTAAAGACAACTCTATAAGTAAGGCAATAGGACAGCATGGTCACATTTCTCTTCTTCTTTGACACTTATCCTGTTTTATCTTGTGTCTCTTTCTTTTCTTTATTATTGAAAATATTCTAAACTAAAATAGAATTTGCCAAAATTAGTTTCTGTTTAGCTCTTTGACTTATGTAAGTTCTAATATATGTGAGTAAGAGTAAGAGGATCTGAACTTACATATGGAGAAATATTTAAAACAGAAAGCAAGAAATTAAATGTGTTAGAAATGTGATTAATTAGCTGGGTGGTAGTGGTCCACAACTTTAATCCCAGTACTCGGGAGGCAGCATCAGGCAGATCTCTATGAGTTTGAGGCCCATCTCTGCTGAATAAAACGTGAGTTTCAGGAAAGGCACAAAGCTACACAGAGAACCCCTGTCTCAAAAAACAAACAAAAAAAAAGTGATTAATTTCTGTCAACTGTAAAATGTATATTTTGCTATAGAAAAACATGATAGAGTTTACATTAGAAAATTATTCTACATTTTTATTATTTATTTATTTAATGTGTATGTGTGTGTACCTTAGTATGTATGTGAGTCAGGACCCACAAATGTTAGAAGAAACATCAGATCCTTTGGACCTAGAGTTACAGATAGGTGTGAGCTGCCATGTGGGTGCTGGGAACCAAAGCCCACACATCTGTAAGAGAGGTCAGTGGTCTTAACCACTGAATAGTCATCATTGTATAAATTCTATGATAAAGATCACTTTTATTAGAATACATTCACTTTTATGTAATTGAATATTTTCCCCAAAACTCATATGAGAACATGCAGGTTATAGTTTTGTATGTCTATCATCCAGCACTCAAGAGCCAGGTTGACCTAAAATGTGATTTTGTGTCAAATAACAAGTAAATGCTATACTCATGAGATTCTGGCATCCTACAACCCTTTACTATCAAACCTTTGAGAAATAAAAGTAGAGGAATAATAAGATAAGACAATATACTATATTTCTCTCTTTTCTATTCCTAAGCTACCATTATCACCTGCCCTGGAAAAGTTCAAGAAATCCCTTTGTTTCTCATATGAGAGCTATTTTTCTTTAATAGTGTCTAAATTACTTACCTTTATATAGCTATGAGGTAGATCATTGAATCTACTCTAAAAAATTATAGAAATAATAGGATAAAAGAAGCCCACAGAAATCCACAAAGATACCCCCACAATAGACTGCTGACAATGGTCGAGAGACAACCGGAACTGACCTACTCTGGTGATGGGATGGCCAAACACCCTAATTGTCATGCCAGAAACCCCATCCAAGGACTGAGGAATCTGGATGCAGAGATCCAAGGCTAGGCCCCAGGTAGAGCGCCGGGAGTCTAATTAGCGAGAAAGAGGGGGGTTTATATGAGCGAGAATTGTTGAAACCAAGGCTGGATAATGCACAGGGACAAATAGCCAAACAAATGGAAACACATGAACCATGAACCAAAGGCTGAGGGGCTCCCAACTGGATCAGGCTCTCTGAATAGGTGAGACAGTTGATTGGCTTGATCTGTTTGGGAGGCATCCAGGCAGTGGTACCAGGTCCTGTGCTCATTGCATGAGTTGGCTGTTTGAAACCTGGGACTTATGCAGGGACGCTTGGCTCAATCTGGGAGGAGGGAACTGGACCTGCCTGGACTGAGTCTACCAGATCGATCTCAGTCCTTGGGGGGGGAGAGGCTTTGCCCTGGAGGAGGTGGGAATTGGGGGTGGGCTGGGGGGAATGGGAGGGGACGGGGGGGGGGGAGAACAAGGGAATCCATGGCTGATATGTAGAACTGAATGGTATTGTAAAATAAAATAAAAGGGAAAAAATAAGTAAAAAACTAAACAAAACAACAACAAAAAAAGAGTAGATTCATTAATCTATCCTTTATTCTATTATTTCTATATCCTTTTTTTTAAAAAAAAATCTACCTTTTATCTAATTATATCCATATTCTCTCTTTTTTCTTTTCTGAGTAGATTCAAAAGTCTGTCTTTATCTTACCATATCTATATCCTTTCTACTTTTATAAAGATACTACTTGTTTTAAATATTTTTCATTAGATAGGATTTTTCTATATTTTACACAAAATTTGTATTAGACTCACCAAAATAAGATAAATAATAATTTTTTTGTCTGAATTTGTCAAATGTTAATGGACTGGACATTATTAACTCATATAATGGAGTTTTTGTCTGAATCTGTCAAATGTTAATGGATTATACATTGTTAATGTAATTCTTGACTGCATATATTGTATATACTTATTGTATATACTTTTTCTTACACTAGTTATAAGTTTTTGTTTTAGACAAAAAGGGGGAAATGTGGTGATATTGTGTCCCCCCAATATATTGTGCACCCTAATAAACTTATCTGGGATCAGATAACAGAAGTGCCACTAGATAGACATAGAGGCCATAAAATGGTGGCACACATGCCTTTAAATCTAGCATTCTGGAGCTAGAGATCCATCCGAATCAAGGCTTCACTTGAAACTGAGCCAGGCATGGTGACACACACTTTTCATCCCAGGAAGTGATGGTAGGAAACAGAAAGGTATGTAAGGCATGAGGACCAGGAACTAGAGGCCTTTTTAAGCTTTTAGCTTTTAGCAGCAGTTCAGCTGAGATTCCTTCTGATGAGGACTCAAAGGCTTTCAGTCTGAGAAACAGGATTGACTGAGAAGTTGGCGAGGTGAGGTAAGCTGTGGCTTGTTCTGTTTCTCTGATCTTTTAGTGTTCACCCCAATAGCTGGCTTCAGGTTTGTTTTTATTACGACCTTTGAAGATTCATGCTACACCTTTAATTTTTTTCTCTTGTATCATTTCTCACTCTTTAAATAAGATTTTGCCACATTTAAACAAGGAAACACTAGCATGCTTGATTTTTCCATATTTAGTGTAGTCTTTTGCACTTTGTTTGACCATTTTGACCATTGTATATACTGGGATGTGATGGGAATGGGATATTGCAAAGTACCACTGTGTAATGTTACAGTATACATGCAAGGAATAGAGAAAAAAATGGAAATCAGGGCCTGGATGACAGAGAGAAACTGTGGTGAGGGGTCAGCACTAATGTCAATATGTTATTAATTTTACAAATCTTTTATAAGAGTTGTTTTATAGCAAGTCATAGGAATCATTTATATAAACTGTAAATTTTTTTCTTAGTAATTTTACATTCTATAATTTTCCAAATGTTTTTTTCAAATATTAATGAAAATGCATAAGGTGAACACACATCTAACAAGAAGAAGTTTCCCTATCCATTAATATTGAAACATATTTTCCAAAATTTGCATTGACTTATTGATAACATGAAAGCAAACTCTGTATCCTTACCTTGTATACAAAGAGAAAATGTTAGAGTTATATACCTGATCTTCATTAAAACCCAGCTCAAATGCAGTTTTTAATATATAGTAAATTGTGATTCAGTTAATGATATTGAATACCCATCTTTAGCACAAGTCCTTTTATGTATATACAAAATCATAGATGCATTTTAGCAAGAAAATCATTGGATAATAGAAACTTTCAAATCTATTCTAAGAATACAATATTTTTTGTATTATATCATTTAATTATATTTATTTAATTTATATTATATATATTTAATTTAATTATATCATTAAAGACTTCCAATGATTATAAAATTACACCACAATAAGTCAGTTAAAGTCCATACTATCTAATGTAATTCAGTCCTATGCAATGGTTTTAATTTTTTGTTTATTTTAAGTAATTTCTTTTTATTTGGACAGTTCTCATATACCCCAAGCTGGTCCCTCACTCCCTTTGTAACTAACACATTATAAACTTGTAACCCCTTGCCTCTATTTTCAGATAGCTATATTCATTACTATGTACTATCATTTCTTCATTGCTTCTCTCCTTTTCTTTTTCTTTCAAGTTTCTTTTCTTTTCTTTTTTTGTAAAGATATACTTTACCTATGCACATAGTTTTACAGACAAAACATCAAAGATTTGGTGGATGAATATAATAGAGTCTTCCTCATTTGACTTTTAAAAAGAATTTATTTACTCAACACTACAAGAATTTACTTAGAGTTAATTAGACTTCTGGCAAATGGACAACAGGGAGGGGGACAGTGACTAGGTAATAAAGATTGCAAATTTCCAAAGGAGCTGGCTGCTTCTTCACCGGACTGACTCGAGGCTAAATCCTGGAAGCTTAAAACAAAGGTTTTGTAAACTTCTGTCTCCTACCCTCAGGTCAGGTCCTCTGCAGGTGGGCTAGCTCACCAATGTCAAGGTCAAGACTTGATCAGGATACATTTGTTACACAACAGTCTGGGCCAGTTAACCATCCTATCTTTCTTCACACTGACCAGCCCTAAATAGTAGGAGGATGAAGGATCTTCAAGTGCTTTGAAACTCCAGCCCTAGAGAAGCAACTGAATTTTTCAGCTTTCTTGATTCCCCTTCTTTGCAGATTTTTTTCCTCTGTGTGTCTACTATATGTTAAGTGTGTACTCACCTCAATGAATGTCTTTCTTCAACTGATCAATAAGATAAAAAGAAATAAATACACTTTGCATTGCAAGCCTACTGTCTTTGTTAGTTTTTATCTTCAAGCTGATATTAATGAGAGTTACCTGTAAAGAGAGAGTCTCAGTTGAAAGACTGCCTAGATCAGGTTTGCCTGTGGCCATAACTAGGGGACATTGTCATATTACTGACTGATGTGACAGGGTCATGCCCACTCTGGATCACACAACCATGGACATGTGGTCCTAGATTTTATAAGATGGCTGGCTGAACAGTATCAGAGGAAACATGCCTGTCAACAGCATTCTCCTGTGGGCTCTGTTTCATTTCCTGCCACCAGGTTCCTGCCTTGAGTTTCTACACTGACTAACCTCAGTTATAGATTGTTTTAATAAAGCCATTGTTCTCCACATTATTCTTAGTCATGGTGTTATCACAGCAACAGAAAGTAAACATGGACACCAATAATCCTAAGAAGATGCTCTCTTTTGTCTTAGTTGCACAATCCTTGAGGCATGTTTTACAAGTGTGAAAAAACCCATTTGATGGTTCAGCATAATACAGTTTTGAAAAGAGGAAAATGATGTACAGCATTTCAAAGTTGCCCAGGTATTTATGTGCTTGGATAACCACAAAAGTACTTTTGCTTAAGATCTCCTGCATGGCATACAAATAGTCTTATAAAGGCAATGCTCAATTTACCCTATTTTAAATTAAATTCCTATGACTTTTTGTCAGTCTAGTGGAAAGGAACATGAAATCTGACATATTGAATCAGTCCATTGCTCCATCAAGTAGACTATTTTCCTTCCAATAATGGTCTATGAAATGGGACTTCAGAGAAAAATAAAGTATATTGCACATTGCAAATTTTGAAAGATCTTACCTAATGTTCCTGATTCAGTCCCATGTAGGCATTTCACTGTGAACTATAAGGTCAGAGCAATATAAAAATTTCACATTTCCTTTACCAGAGAAGTACTTCAACTGCAATTCTTATTTCTTACTTCCAGCTAACAATAGTTTATGTTCTATTTAAGGGCATTTTTATCAGATTGTGTAAGTCTAAAATGTGGTAACATTTTTCCTATTGAGTTTAGATATTCTGTGAAAGTTTGACTTATTGGTTTTGCTTGTGACTGTTTTCTGGAAATGTTTATATGACTCGGGGTATCTGTGACTTCTCTAAATTGAGCAGTATTCCCTTCATCTAATATTCTCAAAAGGTTAGCTGCTACTTTAACATAATCAAAGAACACCTGCCCTTCTTAGTTAGAAAAACCATACAATAAATGTGAAAATGGGAAAGAGATAGGTTTAAGACAAGTTGCATAATGCTGTATAGTAGATGGTTTTGATACATGCTCAATGTAAAAGGAACTAAATAAACCAAAGATTTATCTTCCAAATTTCCACCATTTTTGACTTAAGGTGTCCTTTACCAATGACATACCATATACTTCCAGAAATAGTAAATATCAAATCATGGAGATAGGAAACAATAGACCTCATTTATTACAGTCAAAGAACAGAATTTTAAGTACATCATTTAGAGAGTTAAATGAGATAGTAGAGATATGCAATGAGGAACATTTGTGTTAAACACCGAAGCTGTCAGCATACAATTCCAACACTCTATGTGGTGTTTACCATCAACTTATATCTGTACATAAGACGTCCACATTGTTTATCATCCTCGGTTAAGTTACAGAACTAGCACTTACACAGATTTGCTTCCACAGAATTCCCAGAATAAAGGATCCATTTTTTTTGTTGTTGTTAAAATTATATTGGTCCAGAATATTCAATTACTACTATGGATAAAGTCAGATAATTTGAAAATATAAGATTATTTTAACCATGCTACTTTGGGTGAGGCACAGAATGATCAGAAACAGGGCAAGAAAAAGAGCTAGGAAAATTCAGTTTCATTAGAATAATATAGAAATTTGATTTCAGAAATAATGCATTACAATCAGATTGTGGAGAGTAAACAATGGCCTGTAAAGTTTGAGGGAGCTGCATTGGACCCATTGGCCAATGGTTTTGACACATGGTTTTGATACATGCTCAATGTAAAAGGAATTAAAAACTGAAACGCATTTTTGGCCAATGGATGTTTTGCTTGATGGTATAAAGTGTGCAGTTGGGTCACACCCTGTTTCATTATATGATGACATTGTTTAAATTCCTTTCATATGTGGTAGGAATCTTCTACAGTAGTGGGTTTCTACCTGGCTTTTCAAAAGGCCTTTAGCATTATTTGTCCATCTCTTTGTTCCCTCTTTTCCTGTACTGCCCTTTGATAGCCTCTCTATTCAATTACCCTACTCTAATTTTCTATTTATCACCTTATACCAATTTGTTTGATTTCCTCTACCTTGGAAGATGCCTTCCTTATCCCTGGTCCTTTACTATCTTCTTAGTCCCTGTGGCTATTTGGACTGATAAATACAGATACCCATGTCTAATTATGCTGCTTAAGGAACAAAGAACAAAATGAATTCTGATGACATACTGATATACTCTTAGATGAGCACATAACTCAGCTCTTATCAGAGCGGCTTATTTTTTGCAGTAGATGGTAATTAACATAGAGACATACACTTCGGCAATGTGCAGAGAGTGAGAAATTTTGGAACACTCAAATCTAACTGGGATGTCTTTGTCTAACCCTTTGTCTCAAGCCCCAGATATTTACATGGAAGGAGATAGCATAAATACTATAAGAGCCAGAGATGGAGGATTAGTCCAAGGAAATAGCATCATTCAGATATAACAGACCTGACTCTTACATGAACTCACAGAGACTGTGATAGCATACACAAATCTGTTCATGTTAAAACCAAATAAAATCTAATCTAAGAATTGAGATAGGGCATTACACATAATGTTCCACCCTTAACCAAGAGGTTATTTATAATTGGTATCTTCTGGGAAAGGGAAAATTACTTTTCTTTAATGGAATATGATTGGGTATATAGACTACATTCCAATGTGGTCCCTTGCCCAGTAGTAGTTGATCAAAATAAAACAGAATTCTTTCTGTGTGTGTGTGTGTGTGTGTGTGTGTGTGTGTGTGTGCGTGTGCACGCGCGCATAAGGATAGTTTCTTCTCATTTTGTTTTGTTTGCTTAATTTCACTTTTTTTTGAGAGAGAAAGAACATGAAGCTTGGTTGGTATACAGGTGAGAAAGATCAGGAAGGAGTTGGGGGAGGAGGAAGAGTATAATTTAAATATATTGGATGAAAAATTTAAGTTAGACAAATTAAATTTACAAATTTCTGTAGAGAATTAGGCAAAGATATTAAGACATGTGCTAGTTTTGCATCACGCCAACAAAGCAACCTCAGAGAAAAGCTTAAGTGGTCAAGGATTTATTTTGAATGATGGTTTTAAAGTAATTCGTTCATCACAGCAGGGAGATCAGATGGTCTAGCTGTTCATGGTATGGCCAAAGGAATTACAGAAAATGATTAGAAGAGTCAAGGCAAGACATGGCTGTTAAGACACTTAAATTATAGAAAGCATTAATTTATAGAAAATGAAGATATGATTTGAACAATGATATACCAACCCATAAATATTATTTTGCTTTAATGAATATAAATATGCCAAATGGAAATTACAAATAAAATTTATACATATTGTGCATTAGGGAAATAACTACCATAACTTGTCCATTGACCCTTACACTTGCCTAATAAGGAAAAGACAAATAAATAAATTTAACTTTACCTTACTAAGTTCAGCATGGCTACATTAAGAGCCCTTTCAAACTTCATCATACACATCCCCATACTCTTTTACAAAAAAAAAAAAAAAAACAAAAAACAAAAAAAAACCTATTTCTGCCTTACACTGAATGATTGTAGCTCTTACAATAGATGATTATTGTGAAAATGTTCCAATGCTTTGTGAAAACCTCTAAATACTATGATGATGAGATTTATTAGCTGATTTTTCTATGTATCTGGGTAAAACATGATATACTTTCAAATGCATGGTGCCTTAACATATTCTGGAAAAACTTTTAAGTAACTTGATTATTGAAATAACAGTTGTTTATGATGTCATGTATAAAGTGACTGTTTTCATTGATATAAAATATTGCGTGAAATCTTAAATTTGAAAAAGAACTGTAGTATCAACTAACATTTTCAAAAACAGAAAGTCAAAATCTAGTAATTTTTGTTCAGTATCCATTTCTTAATTTTTACTGCATTAATTTGTAAATACCATTTGGCAATTGAATTGTGTGCTAGTCAAGATATCAAACATAGGAAAGAAAAAAGGTATGGAACTTTAAGTTACTAATATATCAATTTATTCCACCATAATTAACTTAATTCAGTTATTCTCTCTCTTCTGATTTATGGCTTCAAACCTCTAAACTAGTCACTGTGATACATAGTTAAGCACTTTCTTCAAAGACTAGAGCATTTGCATTGAGCAGTGGATGAAATTTGTGCCTTGTAGAAAGTTTTAAGACATTTGCACACTACTGACCCACAAAACTCACTGTGAAGTGTACCACTTCTGTTTTTCCTTCCTCAGATATGGAGATTTGACTTTTGATCATCAGATTCGTTCTGATCTCACTCTACATTCATCCCCACTGTTACTGCCTGCAGCATTTGGCCTTCTTGTCTCTACATTCTGGCTCTTCTCTCTGCAGTCAACCCTCAGCATTTAGTTATCAGTGAAAATGTTTAGATCCTTGGGGCTGGCAAAATAGTTCAGAGGTTAGGAGTGTTTATAATAATTCATACTGACCAGATATATCTTGACATAGGATTGAGTTTAATCCTTTAGAATTAATAAAATTCAGATTTCAAAAGGTTTTAAAAAACTGGGTTGAATTGGTTTTTAAGTTAAATATTCTGTGGACTTCAATCTTTAGAAGTCTATGATTACTATAAATTATTTTTAAAGTCTTTAGAAATGTAATTTTTTTAGATTGTATATGCTGCACAGCAGTATCTGAATAAATAATAATATGTGTGATAAATTTCAAGATTAAACAAGTAAAACTTATGAATAGAATTCTACTGAGAAGGGAAAAATATCTTCTCTCCATGCTGTAAACATAAATTGTTCACATTACAAAGTCCATGTAAAAGAAAAATGAGTCCAAACAAAAATTAGCATGAAGATACATTTTTAAAAGTTTACAAGAATGGATAACCATAGTGGCCTTTTATATTGCTCGGTTAAGAGAACACTCTAGCCTTGATTTCCTCTCACAAATTTATTTCTAAAGAATACCTTACCACATAGGAATTTGTTTGAGAAAAGTTCCAAGATCACACTGTGAAGGACTGTAATATTTAAATAATGTAAAATTAACAGATTTTGCAGGTAAGAGTTTTATACTGAGAAGTACTCCATGATAAGCCTTGACATTTGTTTCATTTTTTTGTGTTTCTTTATAGTGTATGGATATGTGTATGGTACATATGTGGGTGGGCACATGTGTGCCTGTATGTGTACAGAGGCCAGAAGACTACTTCTGGGACCAGTTTTCTCCTTCCACAGCATAGATTTTTGGGACTGAGCTCAAGTCACCAGTCTTGATGACAAGTACCTTTACCTACCAAACCACCTCGTTTCAAATTTAGCTATTTTCATTTTTTGCCAGGGAATGAAAATGATCATATGGACATTTCAGAAGACAAAGGAAAGCATTTTTACAATGTACAAGGCACATTTCTGCAGTAGCCACTGGTGCCTCATTGTGGCTGTGGAGGTCGCTGACACGGTGGTGATTGTGGTGATGAGATTGATATTACCAGTTCCATCTATAAAGTGACTTCTGGTATGAAACAGTCCACTCGATCTAATAAGACAGATTTAACCTTACAAAATGACTAATTGATGTCACCATTGCTTTTTTTAAATGTCTAAGCTGGAGACAGGCACATCTGTGATTCCCATTTGCATTCAATACCCAGTTTACTATTTATAAAAAGTAAAAATATGAAAATCCAAGAAACAGATATAAAACATAGATTATTTGTAGTCAAATGAACATGCCCACTGAAAAATTGATGACAATAAAGGAAATTACATCTAATAATGTATCAATACTGCAGGCTATAATCTCAAAATTTAAAAATGTGTATTATTTCTGTTTATTATCAGTAAATTTCTTGAGGATGTCATTTAAAAGTACATTCATTGCCATTTATATGAATCCAGTATTTAAAAATACACATGAATCTGCACATATGCTACATTAAAATTTAAACTAAGAGTAAATCTAATTTGTAATACTAAATTTGAGGAATCAAGATTGTTAGTATATGCCATTCACAATGGCCTGTGTACTCCTCATGATCCACCAGATATTTAACTATGGGTAATAAAAACATATATTCTTAGACTCTTAGTAAATATTTGTAAAAGTCATCATGGTATGTTGGATCTATTAAATTTTAAACAGCACTAATACTCATTAAAGGAGAAATGATAAATAAATCCTGAATTTTTTCTACAAAATCAAATAATATTTAAGTGGCCAATATAAAAGTGATTGCTGAAAGTAATCAATGAATTTGAGTTACATGGATTAAAACCACCTTGATCCAAAGGTAATAGGCTTCTCACTACATTTAGACATAGAACAAAATGGGTAGCATGTCACGTAGACATCAGAAAGAACTTACACAGATAGGAAGTCAATTAAGAAGAATAGTTGAATATTCTATTAATTCTTTTGTATAACTTTGTATGAAATAAAATCTCAAATTAATGTTTAATAGTTGTACCTTGTTTCAAGGTGAATTTTACCTATGTTATGTAAAACATAATATATGTAGATACTTCTGATACAATAAGAACTGGCAGAAGTTGCTACTTTATATTCATTATATTGTATATTCACTGAGGAAATATTAGTACAAATATACATATTTATTTGCTTTTGATAAAGAAAGTAAAAAGTTATATGAATAATGAAAATGGTCTAAATGTATATATCATTAAATAAGTGATCAAATGGATGGATCAGAAATACTAATTAAACATTTGATATTAAAAAAAAACCATTCTGTTGTAACACTTTTTGTTGCCATGTAAATTTATCAATCTATCAAACAATAAAAAAGAATTAATTGTCAAGTGGTAAATCAATATTGTGAGATATTATTTCATATTAAGTTTTAAACATTTTGTAGATAAATCTGTACATTTGTCTAATGTCTCACAAGAAAACATAAATATTAGAAGGCAATAATGAAAATGAACATTGTTTACACAGAAAAATGCAGTGCCTATTATTCGTCAGAGAACAGATATTTGATAGTCAAGCCTGTGACTCAGTAACAAGATTTCAAACTATGGGTAACATGAGTAAATCCCAGTTACTTTTACTCTTCATTTTTCTTGGTATTTACTTTAATCAATAGCATGAACAGATATATAATAATTCTATGCAGTATTCTCTTGACCATTATGAGAAAAATTCCAAATGTTAATACTGTGAATACCTATTTTCACTGATTATGGCTTCATAAATGTATACTCAGAGAAAATACTTGAAACACATTGAGAATTATTCCTACTTGTCGAAGTGAACCAGCTGCCTAGATGAGAAGTAACAATTCTCTTTTTCCTGGTCAGAGTAGTTATTTCCAATTATGCCCATGACCTCTCTACTCTCAGGTTCTTGGCCACATCAGCAGTGCCAAGTGTAGATTCCTTGTCATGGAGTAAGCCTTAAATTCAATCCGAAAGTGGTTGGTTACCCATGTAATATTGGTGCCACTATTGAACCAGTATATTTTGCAGGCAGGACATTGTTTTAAGTCAAGGGGTTTGAAGTTGTGTGAAATTAATGATTACTTTTCCCATGTGATAGCATGCAAAGTACCTCCCAGAACCATGAAAACTAGTAAGGAGGGTGAAGCTTGAGTTGGGCCCTAGCTACATTTCTCCATATGCATTGATACAAGTAAGTTGTAATAAACAACTTGGAGTCTGTTTTGTGAATAATCTTTTGGCTCATTCATTAATTTTTTTTCACAATTGCTTTTGCATTTGGATTTTTCATTTGTTTTTATTTTGGTTGTTTTTCTTTGGAGAGAGAGAGGGAGAGCATGAATTTGAAATTGAGTGGACTGAGAGGTATGGAGAATATAGTAGGAGATGGGAAACACAAAGAACATCATAAAAATATACTGTATGAACACTTTAAATAAAAATGAAAAATATGTCACAACGTATAAAGATTATGTCATTCTCTAGTGCAGGAGCATGCATACATATACTTTTGCTAACAGTTGTGATTTTTAATTTATTTTCTATCTTCAATGTATATAATATTAATTAATATTCAGTGGCATAAAATTTCTTTTTTTGTGCTAACCAAGAGAAAAGTAAAAACACATTTTCAAGTTTTTATTAGTGTACTTAATTATCTAGTACATTCATTATGACTATTCCACTTATGTATGAAATGTTCTTCGGTCATATTCATCTTCCGTTACCCTCTTTCCCCTCCCACGTATGCTGGTTCTTCTTTTTTTTTTTTTAATTTTATAATTTGATTTAATTTTACATATCAGCAGTGGCATAAAATTTCTTACTGCTCTGAACACTAGTTAGTTTTGTTTGTTTATTTTTATGTGGGCAACCCACTAAGTCTGAGTACTTTATTTTCCATACCAAACTTTTTGGGGTTTTACATTCATTTGGCTTTTATTCTTCTATTCATTTCCTGTTGTATTTTCTAACATGGTTTTATTGCTATCGGATCTCCCAAAGAGGAAACACCATTCTAAATACCTAAATGGGAATTTATTCAATGAGCTATATACTTAGTTCCGCATTTAGAGATGCATATTGTATATAACCAGCAGTGGTTTTCTATTTCTCTCCTACTCAGTCTATACTACTACAAGATATGTATCTTTTTAATAAAATTGCAATGATACCTCTACTAAGCTCATTTTCCCATTTACTATTATTTATGATCTTGATTCTTTTGAGGAAAACATGTTTCTCTCCCTTTATAGGTAATATTTCTGGTATGTTTTTGTCTCCTGGTTTCTACCTTCCTATCTTCATAGTGAGAAATAAGCATGACTGGACAGTAAATGAAACATTGACTGGAATTACTGGTAGACACTGAATCCGTCCACCAACATGATTCAATTCTTATATAAACGTAAAAAAACTTTTACTCCCGTCACCAACACTGTATATAAGGGAAAAAATTCATTCTTGAAAGAAAAAAACCCAAATTCAGACAAACAAGTATTACAGATATCCTTCCACATATGGGTTATAGAGATAAAAGGAAAACAAAAAACTATTGAGTAAGAAAGAGTAACAAACAAAAGAGGAAGAACAGAGGAAAAGGCAATATAATGGCTGAATATTAAAAATGCTTTATATTCATGTACAACAATGTCATATTGCAACTCATTTTATATAAAAAAATATAATAAAATCCAGAAACAAAACATACTTAAAACATACAAATATATAGTAATTTTCCTCAGTATTTTGGTAGGAAATTTTAACAGACTAAACTTCCCCACACTATGCAGCCTCCAGGCATATATACCTTCTTAAAGGAAACACACTGGCTTCTATCAGCAGCTCTGGTTTCTTGCAAAAGAACTTCTTAACTAACCAATGAGAGAAAATAATATTTTTGCTATCCTTGTTTCTTCTCTCTTTAATGTATGACAGTGTTTTGATTTAATAGTATTAGGAAGTCTCAAATGCTCTCTCAGTTATTATTTTAGAATACTTCCAGTAAGGGCTTTTGTTAGACATCTGATTAAATGCCTTTTTTGGGCATTAGCTTCTATACTGGTGGGTTAAGTTAATTCATTAATTGTATAATATAAGCATATACCGATATGTTATTGCATTTGGATTTTAAATTTTTCTGATTTTTCTCCTGCGTGGAAAATATATTTCTGTGCTTTATACATTCTGGAGAAGTAAGGAAGACATTAAAGAATTCTGAGAAATGAAATATTTCTCTTGTAGTATTAATATCACAAGCCGTCAACCCATGAAAGAAGTACATAATGCTTTCTAAATACTATTGTGAAATAAACCGCTGGGATATACTGACTGTGTACTTTGATCGAGATTTGCTTAATTACTTCATGGCAAGAATCAAGTGTGCCACATGTTGTTATTATATCATAGAGAATGTTAAATGTTATATAGTAACTGGATGACTATTTTCTTTATCTCTTTTAATATCCTGAAAATGGCATTATTTACTATACAAAGTTTTATGCACTGTGAAGACGTGATTGGTTACTCACTAAAGAATGGGTTCCTATTTAATATTGATTTGAAAATGTAGTACTGATCAGATCAGGTTTAAGAGAATATTTTTACTTAGGTTTGTCCTTTTAGGAAGTCAGCAACACTTGGAAGGTAAGGCCCAAAAACGTAGAGAAGCAACAAGGAGATGGGATAGTTACAAAGTGCTCATCTTTCCCAAAACACTGATTGGGAAAATTGGGATGTATTACTGAGTGCTTTGTAGCTAAATGTAATAAACATCAGGCTCAGCAGATCAGGTCATAAGGGGACAGAGAGTAGGTGAGAATGTTGTTGAGGCAAGGCACTGATGATGAGATATTTCATGATATCTGAGTACACCAAGACTCTGTCCTGTAAGCCTTCTTGTGAGTAACCTAAGGGATCTGAAGATTTTATGCATAGTCTGAATTATTTTTTCCCAATTCATGGACCTCATTAGTGTAGGATGATGAGCCCACAATATTATGTACCCTGCAATTGCCTCATTTGCCTGTCTTACTTGTAGGCATAATTCCTTTCTTCATTATACATCAATGTTCATTTGAGATAAATGTATATGTTACACCACACTTCTTTAGTAAAATATCTTACTTAAATATCATTCTAACCATTGTGGTTTTTAATCACTACACAAAGTACAATTTTAGAAATACAAATATTTGTAAGGGTTGGATTATGAGACTCACTTTCTTCATTTTTTTATTTTAGATTTTTTTGGATTAATTTTAGATATAGCCATATATGTTACAATTTATGCTCTTAAAATGTTTGTTGAGGTATTTTAAATTCATGTGAGTGTGTAATTATAACCATAATTTAATTCCAGAATATTTTCTTCTCATAGAATTACCCTTATTCCATAATTAGTACTATGAACTAATGATCCATTGCATGATGGATTTGCATTCTCCTAAAATTAACTATGGTTAGGATATTTTTCTGTGATATTTGGTATTTTTATGTATTTTTGATAAATAAAAACTTCAATCATTTATCTGTATTTAAACTAAATTTTATTATTTATTTTTATTTTAATAAATGTTCTTCACATTGATATGGTTTGAAAACATAATCTATACATATTTTGTAATCTATACATATTTATTCTGTAAATTTTCTATTTTTAATGATGCCATTTAAAGTATGCAAGTTTATTATTTCAATAAAGCTCTGGTTTGGTATTCAAGAACACTTGCATCATATTAAGACACAACTCCTGGTTCTAAAACTTTTAGAATATTAGAAAACATTTTTTGAATTTCTGGTTGAATTTGGTCTGAATTTTGAACAGGGTTTGGAATAACAGTCATGCTTTTGTGGTTTCAGTGAATGGTCTTGGCCGCTTTGCTGAACACTGGTTGCCTGTAGATATATGAAATTTATTGTATTTTCAATTCTGTCTCATAGATGTATGGCTAGCCAATGACTGAAACCTACAGCTTTGATTACTGGAGCTTTGGAATAGTTTTGGAGTTCAGGAAAAGATTCTTCAAGTATGTTCTTTTATCCATCTGTTTGACTGTTTTTTTATTTTTAAGAACTCCATATATCTATGAGATATGCTTGTCTCTTTATATATTATTTTTAAAAAAAAATGAAAGAAGGGTTTGAAAAACCACAGAATCGTATTTGATTGTTGTGCACTTTGGTGAGTGTTATTTCCTTACCAATAGCAATAGCAAAATGCCCGATATGTGAATATATCCTAACCATTTTTCAGGGCCTTTTAAAAGTGCTTTCAACTGTGGTATAGAGGTTTTTTCACAGTTTAGATTTAGGCTAATATGGTAAATTTGCTTTTTTAAAGTAGGTTGTTCATTCATAATATTTTAAGTGAAATAATTTCTTAATTGTATTCTTAAATTATATCTAGGGCATTGAACTTCAAATTATGCAAGCTTTTATACATGTATACTGTCTCTTTTCTTCCTTTGCATGGTTTCCATGATCATTTATATATAAAGTCATGACATATGAAAGTGTTTTTAATTCTTTATCATGTGGGTATCAGTCCTCTATATCATCCAAAAAAGTTCTTGCTAGGAATGACAGTGAAATTTTGAATAAACGAAGTAGGAATTAACTTATTTTTCTTACTTTTTCCCTTAAAGGAAAAATTTTGTTTTTTCATCTTAAATATTTTTCATTTGTTTGTTTTATAGTTCCCTCTGATCAATTCATACTGATTTTCGTTTTTTCATTCTATGGAGTTTAATGTTTTAATTGAGAATATTAATTGGATTTTGTCAAATTCATTTGTATTTAATGGGATGAAAATATGCATGATAGTTTCTTAATGACCTAATACTGATAAGTTTTGTTTCAAAACAAAAATTTTATCCCTAAGATGAATATTTCCTTTCATTCTTAGTAAATATTTTGTATTCTCATCAAACATAGTTGTTTTCATTCCATATTCATAACAGGAAAATATCTGAATTTTATTCTTCATTGTGATATTTATGGTGTTAGAAACACTGATATCATAAAAAAACTGAAGAATTATTTCATCTTCTTATGTTTAATCTAGAGTTTATGAGAAATTATTGTTAATTCCTATTTGAAGCCATGTTATCCTTAGCTTTTTTTCCTGGAAATGTTTTCTGGCACTAAGTCTTTTTACTTTAGCCATGTATACTTAACTTTTCTGTCTGCTCTAGACTCATTTTTACAGTCATGGTCTCCTAGGTATTTGTCCACTTTATCTAGGTCATCTACTTTATTGTCATACCACTGTTCATATTTTTCCCTGATGCTCCTTTTTGTTTCTGTGATATAGGAAGGATATCTGCTGTCATTCATTATTTTGGTCATTTGAATTTTCCTTTTGTGTTGGTAAATCTAGTCAAAAGTTCACAGTATTCTTGATTATTCCTAGGAAACAGAATTTCAATTTGTCAATTTTCACCACTCTCTGTCAATTATGAATTTTATTCATATATCTATCTATAAGCACTTGTGTGCTCTCCTTACCATCTCAAGGTAAATATCCATGTTCTGTGTTTGATGGAATATATCAGAACCTTTCATAGACCCCTTAGGATCAGGGTTTCTTCACTAAAATTTTCTTTCATGTTTTTCATTATTCAAGTATTTGTCTTGACTTATCCATTGCCTCCACAGACTGTGATATTAGGACATGTGACAGATGGCATTGTCACAGAAACTTCTAGCAGTGGATAATAAATACAAACTTTGTAGATTAGATCTGTTGGGAAAGGACAGCATACATGATGACAGTTGAGGGAACTGAGTCTTTGGGAGATCTCTATCCCATTTTTCCCTGCAGTAGCGCATACACCAGCTGTTAACTTTCACGGTTACAGCATATCTGAGAAACTGCAACCAAGATTCCACCTTCTTAACTCTTGTTAATTTAATCTTTTGGTTAATTTTCAGAGTTAATAAAACATGAAAAATATGTCACTTGAATGTTATTATGACTGGCCACATCTTTGGGCATCTTGTACAATTTCAACTGATGTATATAGTCTACATATTTTTAATTACTTCCTTTAAGTCTTGCAATTATAAATTATTACATTTTCCCCTTTTCTTCTCTTCCTCCACATCCTCCCATATACCACTCCTTTTTCTTGTTCAAATTCATGACCATTTTTTTATTAAATGTGATGATACATATATATGAATATAAGTATATTTGTATGTATTCCTGAAAACATGAATAAAATCTTCTATATCTGTGCAAGGTAACTTATGGTTTCAGACCTGACCGTGTGGTATTATAAAACCCATTGGTGTTTTCTTCCATAGAGAGAGTTGTTTTTCTAATCCCAGCATTCCTTGGTTGCCTGTAGTTATTTATTGAGATTTATCATTGCTTAAAATAATTCTCCCAAATCATAGAAGTGAACTGCCCCTTAAATATGTTTCTTTAAAAATGTGGTGAGACAGAATTCTAAAATATAAATTTCACTGAGATTTTGGACTAATAACTTATAATTATTATTGAGTATTTTAAGCATACAATCAGATATCTGTTATAAATCTCTGTTATAAAACATTTAAAAACAGTTTTTCAATCACATTAACTTCATTAAAATTTTGAGTCAGTAGATATGCTGAACTAAGGACAAATGTACTTGAATAGTTGTAGCATGAATCTTAAAAGTTGTTATTAATAAAAACAAACCCAGGGCCTGATATGAGGGTGAATGCTAGAAGACCAGAGAAGCAAAACAAGCCACAGCTTCCTCACCTCACCAATTCCTCAGGTGATCCTGTTTCCCCAGACTAGAACCCTCTGTGTTCTTATCCAAATAGATCTCAGCTGAACTGCTTCTCGAAAGCCTGAAAGCTTAACCTGGCTCTAGTTCCTGATCCTCACACTTATATATCATTCTGCCATCACTTCCTGGTATTAAAGGCTCTTGTTACCACACCTGTCTGTTTCCAGTGTGGCCTTGAACTCACAGAGATACAGGCAGATCTCTGCCTCTGGAATGCTAGGATTAAAGGCATGTGTACCACCATTTTTTGGCCTCTATATCTAGTGGCTGTTCTGTTCTCTAACCCCAGATAAGTTTATTAGGGTGCACAATATTTTGGGGAATATAATATCACCACAAATAGTATGTATGAATTCTGTATTTCTTTGTGAATGAACTTGTAGAATGAAAGAAAATGCTTCTTTAAGTTTTGTACTTTCTTCAAGTGATAAATGAACTCTTTTTTGAAATGGTAGGCCTTTCTTTTTAGAGTGATATCTCAAAAAAGTTTCAGGCTTCTAGTTTCTGAAAAAGAGTGTTGGTGTGTGAATAGGCAGTGACCTAATTTCGTCCGTTTGACTTCACTGGAGTGGCAAGCATTCTTTACCACACAATAGGATGAAGCTTTGTGATGATTGGTTGTACTGACAAGTAAGAAAAGTCAAATAGTAATTTCTATATAAATTTGACCAAGGGCATTTCTGAAAGCAAAGGAAATTGGCTGAGAGTGATATTAGCACTCCATTTTCTAGTAACTGGATAAATTCTAGATATTCCAGTATATATTGAAGCTCTGTCCAATCTTTTCTTTGCATGAACCAAAAGCATGGCAAAGTTTGTCACTGTTTGTTATCCTATCCATAGAAGCAACAATTGCCTGTTGGACAAATCTGAAGTAATTAAGGAACTATTTTTTCATAGTATAACTTCATTTAAAATAAACTATTATTGCAAAATTCACACACACACATACATATATGTATACTTAATATCCCATTACCAGGATGTCACACAAACACATTCCTTTTCTAAATATTTAAAAAATTACTTGTATTGCAGACATTATTGGTAAAAGATGAATAATGTGTATACTTTGGACACAAAGAATGTACAGTCTAAAATAGGAGACATAAGTGGTACTGTCTTATTCCTCCTGTGTTTCCTAGACTTTTTTCTTTGGGCTCCTGGGCATACAATTCATATTCAGTGAATATCATATGTGCATATATACATCAATTGCTTATTCTTCCCTCACCAGAGTCCATTTTAAGTCATTCTCCTTGTCTTAAAATACAGCATTTGACATCTTATGAAAATACATACTAAGCTAAGACAGGTAACATTCTTAATTTATCCAATCTTTAGGAATCTCGGCAAAAGGGCAAAGTCACCACCATTATATTGATGAACAAGTAAGTCTTAATGAAGTTAAAATAATGAATGTTAGGCATTATTTTAGCTTCAAAGAGACAATCTAAGTAGCTTTGATTTAGAAGTATTTTGTTAATAAGAACTTGTCTGAATGGAAGTGGTTGCTGGAATTATTTTAGCAGTTCAATTATGGTTGGGTTACAGTCCATGCAATTATCCAGCCTCTTTCTTCAGTTTCAATATAGCTGCCCTAGTTCAATTTGTCAATTCTAATTCAGGCTGAAAGTCAAAAGAGGTCAAAGTAGCAATGGCCATCTAGAAGAAAATAAAACTTTCTCAACAGGAGCATGCTTGGTATACTTACCATACTTCACGAGAACTGAGTCACAGTGATACTTTACTACTCAACCCCTCAAGCCTTTAGAAGAGCATGAGCATTCACATACATACACACACATAACGTACACACAAATATACATACACATAAGTACACACACACAACACACACAAATACACATACACACATGTAATATGCACATAAATATAAAGACACATAAGTACACACACACACAAATACATATTCACACACAAATGCATATACACAAAAATACACACACACACACACACACACACACACACACACACTTTTTTCCCCTTAAACACCACAAGTTTAGACAAGGGGAATAAAATGTATCAAAATGAACATTACCTAAGTCTGCCTACTAGCTGTCATTCCCTTAAAGAGAACAGAAAAATAATTGGTATAGACTACCCCTCTCCTAGCAGCTGCCAATTGCTTTAGCTAAGAATTGGATTTCATTTCCATCTGCCCTCTTTTTGCTGAAATTTTGTCTCACTGGAGCTTGTGTAGGTCTTCTGACAGCTCTGAGTTCACATGTCCAACTTCCCTGTTGTGTCCAGAAAACACTGTGTTTAGTCATCCACCAGCTTTGGATCTTGTATCTCTGCCTGCTCTTTGTCAAATACTGCCAAAGAGCCTTGGGATGTGAGGGTGGGAGAATGATGTCCTACGTAGTGTTGATTATGCTGAAGTTTCTCATTCTCTGTACAAGTTGAGAACTTTTGTGTTAATTTACATCCACTGCAAAAAGAAACGTCTCTGATGAGGTTTGAGTGATACACTAATGTACAGGTACAACCATAAGTCATTAAGTGCTGTTCCTACTTTGGAAATGGAATTGTTTCTACATAGATTAGCTATGCACAGTTTCTATTTCTTCTCACAAAATATGGTATTAGCATTCACCCTTTTTAACTGTCAGTTCTTATTACAGTCATACCAAATGATACTGAAACAACACATTAGACTGCTGAGAACCCAATAGACACTAGCAGCCTATGCTTGGAACAAGTTTTTACTTATCTGGATGATACTAATGGATACTTATTTGAAAAATCTGCCACAGAAAATATATTGTAACTAAATAGTTGAAGAACTGTTTGTTCTTTGGTTAAAAAAAAAAATTGGTAAAAAAAAAAATCACTGTGACTCATTACTATTAGTTTTGGTCTGAATAGGAAGTACTCACATCTGGCTTATTGTGAACTAGGTACTTGAAAGACACTATTTATTAATGTATTTTCATGAAACTATATTAGATGCATCTCTTTTCTGAGCATACTAGTGTTAAGGAACTAGCCCAAATCATTCAGCTAGTAAAGAATGGAATGTAAATGTTCACTAAGACAATCTGGATTCCAGGTTTTAGTTCTTACAAACTATCCATTAATCTTCTCTGTTACCTTTCTGATTGTGTGGTATTTGTTCAGCCGCATCTGTATTTTATGCCAAGTAAGATTCATAGATTCCGTTTTCATAATTTGTATGTAGCAGTCGTATTGTTTATTGTTATTAGTTTCATGTTTCCTTATTAACAGCCAAGGGAAGCTAGAAAAAACCTTGGCCATGACATCTACACGTTGTTGCTCTCCTGTTCAATAAAATATTTCTAAAAATACTAAAATCACAAACGTGCACTAACAATATGTTTTATCAAAGTCCATTCTGTTCTCATCTTTAAGCACAGATTGTATGTAGAAATGTGTTGAATAAGAGGAACAGCCCTATATTTGCTGACATGAAAGAATTATATCCTCACCAGGAACAATTTTGTCTTCTCTTCCTTCCTTTTTCTTTCTGTTACATTCTAAGGAAAGCTTAAGATTGTTTGATCCTCCTGAGACCATTCAGTACATAGTGATGCCTTACATCCTTT
Source organism: Peromyscus leucopus (assembly GCF_004664715.2). Lineage (NCBI taxonomy): Eukaryota > Metazoa > Chordata > Mammalia > Rodentia > Cricetidae > Peromyscus > Peromyscus leucopus. The sequence continues at coordinate 61,011,398 of NC_051072.1, forward strand.
AACTCCCTCCCAAGAGCATCAAGCACATCCAAATCTCACCCTAAGTTTTTCTCATATCCTCTGATCTGGGTCTCTCAAGATTGCCACAATGTGTGAATTTCTTCATTATAAAAAGTCAATAAAATCACCTACTGCAGAATTCCTTATGACTTGGAGTAGACTGCTTTAATGATATTAAGCAACAATTGAATATTCAGTGTTTCTTTTTCTATTTAATTACTCTTTGGCTTAATTTATCTATCAATTTTAATATAATTTTAAACTTCTCATAGGATTTAAAAATTGGGTCTAAGGTGTTCTAAATCTATGATTTATAATAAGAGAATATAAAAAATAACATTTCATTCGATCTTACCACCTGTATTTTATTACTGAAAAAAAAAAACCTGTCAATTTAACTGAGGTCTTTTTCTAAGAGTTCTATTGTCCTTGAAGTTCTGTCCAAGCTCACACAACAGATTGCTTTCTGAATTTTCTTATGTCTTCTTGCAAAACTCTGCACGTTTTTCTCATTTGTACTTTTATTTTTCTTTCCCATTCTCCCTGCAACACTAATTACTTATAGATGATTAACACATAAGCTTTTTCTTCACATAGTTATTTTAATTTTACTTTTTGGAGATATTTTTTCATATCTCTTTATTTGACTAGCCAAATTTAGAAACTTCCTCTCAAACTGCCATATGATCAGGCCAATACTACTTCTTTCTTTTTGGTCATTTCATTCCAAACTTCTATGCTGCATGGCTCAGTAAATGCTCCAAAGGTACTTGCAGTATTGAATCATTTTGATTGTCTATTCTGTTTCTGACATATGAATATTACTGGTAATTTACAAGTTGTATCTATGTATTTAGAATATGTATCCACACATCATTGAGAATACATTTCATAACCTCTATATATCATTTAAAGATAATATTGTCTATTATGATAGCACTATAAAAATTTTTATTTTTTCTTATATAAATGTAGTTCCTAAATGTTGGTCTCTATCACCATTTTCTACAACATGCAATAAATGTGGGTCTCTGTAGCTTTTAATACATCCATCTTTTATTATTTTCCTATTAGCAATCTGTTTACAGTATCTACTTAATCAAAACTGGAGAATATGTCTTTCTCAGCAATTTCTGGATATATGGCTACTATCCCATATTCTAGTTTTCAGCTGTGATTTTTCTAATAGCATAGTACAATATGCAACAGTTTGACTAAAAATCACTGAAGACTTATTTCTCCTTCTGCAGTTACTTCAAAACATGTGTATTTTTGTGTGAATGTGTATTTGTGTGTATTTAAAGATAAAATATTTAAAGTGATAATTGCTGTGAGATGTCTTTCTGTATGCTATGAATATGTGTTGCTCTGATTGGTTGATAATTAAAGCTGTTTGGCCAGTGGTGAGGCAGAGTAAGGTTATGTGGCACATTTAAACTGGCGAGAGAGAAGAAAGGAGAGTGGGGCACACATTGTGAGCCAGGAGAAGCAAGATATGAAAATACCAGTAAACCACAAAGCCACATGACAATGTATAGATTAATAAAAATGGGCTGAGTTAAGTTGTAAGAGCTAGGTAGCAAGAAGCTTGACACATAGGCCATACAGTTTGTAAATAATAAAAGCCTCTGTGTGTTCATTTGTGACCAAGCAGCTGCAGTACACAAGTGTGAGAGATTTGTCCCAACGCCAGGGCCAGGTAGGACCAGAGAAACTTTCAGCTAGATTTAGCATGCCACATTGGGTGTTAGATGTTTGATTCTTAGATGGTCTTTTTTATTTTATTTTTTATTTTATTTTTTTATAATTTGATTTAATATTACATATCAGCCACAGATTCCCTTGTCCTCCCTCCTCCCACCCCTCCCTGGGCCTTCCCCCAGCCCACCCCCATTCCCATCTCCTCCAGGGCAAGAACTCCCCTGCTGGGGATTCAGCTTAACCTGGTAAATTCACTCCAGGCAGGTCCAGTCCCCTCCTCCCAGACTGAGCAAAGTGTTCCTGCATAGGCCCCAGGTTCCAAATAGCCAGTTCATGCACTAAGGACAGGACCTGGTCCCACTGCCTGGGTGCCTCCCAAACAGTACAAGCTAATCAACTGTCTCACTTATCCAGAGGACCTGATCCAGTTGCGTGCTCCTCAGCTATTGGTTCATAGTTCATGTGTTTACACTAGTTTGGATATTTGTCCCTGTGCTTTTTCCAATCTTGGTCTCAACAATTCTCACTCATACAATCCCTCCTCTTTCTCGCCAATTGGACTCCCAGAGCTCCATCTGGGCCTGGCCGTTGAATCTGCATCTGCTTCCATCAGTCATTGGTTGAGATTTCTAGCATGACAGTTAGGGTGTTTGGCTATCCTCTTACCAGAGTAGGTCAGTTCAGGCTTTCTCTCAACAATTGCCAGTAGTCTACTGTGGAGGTATCTTTGTGGAGTTCTGGGGACCTCTCTAGCATTTTGTTTCTTCCTATTTCAATGGGGTCTTTATTTATCATGGTCTCTTTTCCTTGTTTTCCCTGTTCTTGATCCAGCTGGGGTCCCCCACTCCCCTAAGCTATCTTTCCCTTGACCCTTGCCCTTCATTACCTCTCCCCGCCACACAGTCCAGTTTGCTCATGTAGATCTCATCCATTTCTCTGTCATTGGGTGATCCCTGTGTCTTTCTTAGGGTCCTGTTGTCCAGGTAGCCACCCTGGAGTTGTGAGTAGGAGTCTAGTCATCCTTTGTTTTACATCTAGTATCCTCTTGTGAGTGAGTACATACCATGCTTGTCTTTCTGAGTCTGGGCTGCCTCACTCAGGATGATTTTTTTCTAGATCCATTCATTTGCCTGCAAACCTCATGATGTCATTGTTTTTCGCTGCTGAGTAGTACTCCATTGTGTATATGTACCACATTTTATCCATCTATTCTTCAGTTGAAGGGCATCTAGGTTGTTTCCAGGTTATGAAAGAACTCAAGAAATTAGACATCAAAATGCCCAACAGTCCAATTAAGGAATAGGCTACAGAGCTAAACAGAGAATTCTCAACAGAGGAAACTCAAATGGCTGAAAGACATTTAAGGAATTGCTTAGCATCCCTAAACATCAGGGAAATGCAAATCAAAATGACTGTGAGATACCACTTTATACCCACCAGAATAGCTAAGATCAAAACACTGAAGACTGCTGTGGAATGGTCTGTATGTCAAATTACTCTGATTGGTCAATAAATAAAACACTGATTGGCCAGTGGCTAGGCAGGAAGTATAGGCAGGACTATCAGAAAGGAGAAAAGAAAGAACAGCAAGGCAGAGGGAGACACTGCCTGCTGCCACCATGACAAGAAGCATGTGAAGACGCCGGTAAGCCACGAGCCACATGGCAAGGTATAGATTTATGGAAATGGATTAATTTAGCTATAAGAACAGTTAGCAAGAAGCCTGCCAAGGCCATACAGTTTGTAAACAATATAAGTCTCTGTGTTTACTTGGTCAAGTCTGAGCAGCTGTGGGACTGGTGTGTTATAGAGATTTGTCCTGACTGAGGGCAAGGCAAGAAAACTCTAGCTACAGAAGACAGCTTATGCTGAGAGGATGTGGAGCAAGGGGAACTCTCTCCACTGTTAGTGGGAATGCAAGATTGTATAACCACTCTGGAAATGAATATGGTGCTTTCTTAGAAAACTGGGAATCAATCTCCCCTAAGACCCAGCTATACTACTTTTGGGCATATACCCAAGGAATTCTCAATCATGCACAAGGGCTCATGCTCAGCTATGTTCATAGCAGCATTTTTTGTAATAGCCAGAACCTGGAAACATCTTAGATGGTCTTATAATAAAAAAAAAAAGCCTGGAGCCAGATATTGAGGTGAATGCTGAAAAATCAGAGGAGCACAGCAAGCCACAGCCAACCTTTCCTTGCCAACTCCTTAATGTCCAATGTTTGTGGCACAAATTCACAAAAAAGCCACTTGCCTGTGGCCTTACAGGCCCTAGCTCAGTCCTGAACTGTACACAGCCAGAGTCTCCATCCCATGTGGCCTGGAGTCCCTAATCATGTAGATCCAGATGTCTGGATCTTTCACTTCTTCACTCTTTGTGAGTTGTGGGCTCTCTCTGGATCCCCATCTTAGGCTGCTACCACACTAAGTAGCTGCCTTGAAACCCACTTGGGCTTCTACTGTTCTATGCAATTGGCAGAATTTGTGAGTAAATTAAGATTTATTAAGGGGAGAAATTAATTAAAAGAGAATGTTTTCTCACATTAAAAAAATGGATAACATTTTTACAATGAAAGGTATTTGATCTCTATTTGATAATACGATTGACATTCTGAGATTGGAGCAATTACATGAAAGGATAATTAATGTTGATGGCATAAATGTAATGTCAATATAAATATTATTTGTTTGATAATTTTTGTTTGATCATTAAAAAAGTTGGTTAATATGAGTGCCAAGATAAAAGTTCTAAAAAAACTTGTTAAAACAGATAATAGATATATTCAGACCCAGACAGAATAATTTAAAGGTGAGCTTATCTCAGTATTGCATTATATGGTTACAGAGAAACATCTAAGGCTTTCAAACAGCCAACTTTAATCTATCCAGTACTAAACAAGAACTGCCAAACACACAAGGCTGTGTATGAGCTGTTTGGACTCCTGTGCAAATGTTAGATTTGAGGAGATTCAATGAAGCTATAGTGTCATATGGTATGACACTCTCTGTTCATGAATCAAATGGTCAACTTGTAATAGAAGTATCCCTTAAGACTGGAAAGATTTGATTACAGCAGTCTTAGAGACTGGTCTCCAGTCACAATGGAGGACCTGGTTAAAAGATTAGGCTAACACCATTGAACAATGATGTAGGGCTAGAGGTATGGAAATTTTCCAAGGTCAACTTCTTGGAGAAGATGATTATGCTCTTATACAAAGATATTCTCTATATGATGACCATACCCTATTTTTAAGCTGAATGGCAGATGTGAATGCTTGGGGCAGAATTGAAGATGTAGGAAAGAAAATTGAGTCATTTACAAAAGTTATACAGGGCCCCAAAGAAACCATCATGTATTTCTTACAAAGGCTGTCTTCAGCAGTAAATAGAATGATACCAAATTCAGAAGTTAGACAGTTAATAATTGAATCTCTGGCTTTTGAAAATGCTAATACACAATGGAAAAAGGATAATTAGGCAATTAATGGTAATATCAGCACCCTTGGATGAATGTATCTAAGATACAATGAATATTGAATCTCATGACCATGATGATACTTGGATAGGAGAGTTAATTTTCAGAGTTTTGAGGAAACATAGTAATGTCAGATATTTCAAATGTGGTAAACAAGATCACCTAAAATGGGCTGTAAACAGGGAGTTTCTAGAAACAATGTGTTTTTTTTTCAAGGAATAATCCCAATAGAACATCTTTCCCTTCTGGATTATGCAGAAGGTGTGGTAAATATAAACATTGGACTAATGAATGTAGATCAACAAGGGACAGACAAGGTAGTACTTTGCCTTTGCCATCAGGAAACTCCCCAGAGACCTCTCACAGGCCCCCATGACAAATTCAGTTCAGTCCTTTCCTGCCATAATAGAAGAAACTCTTCTCAGAGCAACTAAATAACCTATTTCCTATTGTAATAAGCCATACTGCTCTGGATAATAGAACATCTTTAGAAAATAAAACTTAAGGAAAAACCATAAATCAAAATTGATAAATATTAGACTTGGAAATCCCCCAAAGTTAGGTTTCAGGAAGGGTTTGTTTTTGTCTTTCAGGAGAATTAAGACTAAGGAATCTGAAGAACACTTGACAAATGAGACATCTGAAGAAAAAGAACAAATCATCCAAAAAAAAAAAGTCCTAAGAAAAAGAGTAAGTTGACCTATTGGTATATCATATATCTAACAGGGTGAAATTTCAGGTCTTCCTAAATGTTGGTTTCTGCTGTTCTCTACAGAAATATAAGGCAAATGGTCTTTATGTAGTCCCAGTTCATTTAAAAATTGAAACAGGATTTGGTATTTGGTATCCAGCATGGCCCTTTCCTTCTCTAAACCAAAGTATGTTTGTTAAAAGAAAATGCAAAATTTCTGTATCATGTCAGAAGAGGCACCTTATTTGGGACAGAAAAAAAATTAAGGGACTATTCTATTGCCACTAATCTCATTAAGGTTATAAATTTTATATCAAAATTTATAAGATTATATAATATATATATATATATATATATATATATATATATATATAACTTTATGAAGATGTTAGTGGTCATATAGAGTATTAACTAAGTCTAGGAAAAAAGGCTTCATCTTGCTTCCTATGCATGATTTTGGGTTTAAGTCTCTATCATTTTTCTACAGGGAACCATGACCACATCTAACAGCAACTTTGAAGTCCCCAAAAAGATGATGGAACCCCACAATGCCAATTCCATCAGGATGATGATAATACCACTAAGATGAAAAACACTACCCAAAAATCAGTTTTGGATTACAAACTGCTCAGGACAATTTCAAGATGGCTAGCTGAGATGATTCAGCCTCAAAGACTACTTGAGCAAGTACTTGAGACAAGCCCTGTGTTTTCCCATTATGCAGAGACTGGACAACAAATGATACAGCTATCTCTCCCAGGACTTGACAGTTAACCCCAAATTTTTCTTTTCCAGATCCCCTAAAGATGCTATCACCCCAGATAACAGGAAGTAATTTTAAGAATATGACACCCACATTCTCAAGAAGTGGGGCGGGTGGTTTTTGGTCATTCATTGGGTTATGGATAATTGTCATTGTTTAGGATGGTTGGTTAAAAGTTGTTATAGTTAATGGTCAGGAAAAAGGCTAAATAAAGGAGATTAGATATAGGGTTCTTGTTTGAAATAAATAGAAAAAGAAAAAATGGGATATAGATATAAGATTAAAAATTTAGATTATTGAATCTTCTCTGAGAAGGATATAGATTTGATAAGATAAAAGGTAGATTATTGAATCTACTCTAAAAAAAGAGAGAATATGGATATGATAAGATTAAAAGGTAGATTATTATATCTACTTTCAGAAAGCAACTACTTACTAGTTTTAAATATTTTACATTGGATTGTATTTTTGTATATTGTATACAAATTATATATATATTGATACAAATTTGAGATTGATTATGTTACAAAATACTGCACATATATTTCCAATCTTGTTCAAGGTATTGTACCTATATAAGTCATTTAACAATGTAATGTAAATTACTAGTCCTTGAATAACTAATTAGAATATCAAGAAATGTAAGTTAGTAGTCATTGCAATCAAACTTTTAGTCTTATTAGGTATGTTTTTAAGGTCAAACAGAAATATATTTTAGATAAACAGATCATCTTCAAGCACTTCAGAGATGTACAGAATATAACATTTAAGATGTTTTAATAACATGGATTCTTTCTTTTTTTTAATGACAATGTCTGCTCCTGGTAGCACCAATCTACTTCAGAGAAGATGATGGGAATCTAAGAAACTTCATATGGAGTTTATTTTCTTTGTGGCAAAAGTTAGCCACTGGGCAAGAAAGTGCCCTTTCCTCAACTACTGACAGTATGCTGTCCAAAGTGGACAAGCAGGACACAAAAGAAAGGACTGCCAAATCTTGCCATGACAAGGTATGAAAGCCTTTAGAAAATTTTGCTTCACAGATGCTTCTGTCATATATGCTAGACCTGATGGTCAAAGATGGATGCCCCAACATTGCAGAGAAATCTTGGTTGACTGTCCAGGCAGCCTGCTGTTTCTGTCATTTCTTCAATTTTTTGAAAGTCACTTATTTTCACTTCCTGTTTAACTAGGTAATATTATTTCCTTCTTGCATCTCTGAGGGAATTGAAGATTAGATAGCTATAGTTACAGTTTTCCTTGTTACTCTCTGAAGAGTTATAAAGAGTATAAGATTTGAAAGATATCAGAAGATAGTTTTCAGTTTGTAATACAAGTTAGGCTAGAAAGTGAATTAGGTACAACATTTTGGACTCATTAAAATAGGACGAATAATGGAGTATTTTCTCTGGCTTTGTCAAATGTTTATGGACTAGACATTGTTAATATAATTCCTGACTGTATATATTGTATATACTTATTATACTTATTGTATATAGTTTATTTTCTTATATTAACTATAACTTTCTTTTATTATTTTAGACAAAAAAAAAGGGAAAATGTGATGATATAATGTGTATTGTAATAAATTTGTCTGAGGATAGGACAGAACTAGCCATTAGATTAGACATAGAGGCCAGATAGTACTAGCGCACACCCTTAATTCTATCATTTGGGAGGCAGAGAACCATCTGGATCTCTATGAGTTCAAGGCCACACTGAAAAAAGTGCCAGGCAGTGGTGGCACACATCTTTAATACCAGTACTGGGAAGCACATATGCTTTTAATCCCAGGAAGTGGTATGGCTGAGTAGAGAAAAGTATATAAGGCTGTATATAAGGTGTGAGGAAACAGGAAATAAAGCAGTTCAGCTGAAATCCTTTCAGGTGAGGACTCAGAGACTTTCAGTCTGAGGAAATAGAATTGACTGAGAAGTTGGTGAGGTGAGTTTAGCTGTTGCTTGCTCTGCTTCTCTGATCTTACAGCTTTCACCCCAGTATCTGGCTCCAGGTTTTTTTTTTTTTTTTTTTTTTTTTTTTTTTTTTTTTTTTTTTTTTTTTTTTTTTTTTTTTTTTTTTTTTATTATTATAAGAACATCTAAGAATCGAACAACAGCTATGAGATTATAAAATTGTACTCTCTGTGCTTTTAAAATGGAAGGAATTCATGCTGTTTAATGATATAAATCTTTTTGCAGATGAACTTCTTGCAAATACAATATGGTGTTGCTAAATTTCACTGTACATGCACACATAGATATCCATCATGCATACACATATTAATTATTACCTTTAACCCATGGCACCATATGAAAACCTATTGGAAAACCCTACAATACTCAGATGAAACATCTTAGGATACAAGATAAGATTCTTAAATTGTGTCTTCAGTGGAGAAAACAAAGTAAAATGTAATTTGTCTTTACATTTTATATATAACTTCTTAAGACTGTAATTTTAATCACTATGATTGTTCCAGTTGGCATTAGTTTTTAAAAAGTACAAATATGAAAATTTGTTGAGACATATAGGTTTTATCATGCAACTTTGGGTAATAAGTTGAAATTCACACCACTCAAAACCATTAGTTTTCTTTACATCAGAACGTTATTTTTCCAAATAGTTGTTTTTATTACTCTCACAAAATGATGTGTAGCTAGTTTGTACCAGCAACTGCAAGCAGTATAACCATCCAAGAACAGCCACCGAAGCTCTGTGCCAATATAACTAGAAATATATACCCTCTCTACACAGGAAATGTCTTTCTGACTCTTTTTAATGTATTAAACTTACAGCTTTCCCGAGGCCTCATGATCTCTGTAACAGCCATTTGAAATGGGCATTATAAAGCTTGTCTTTTCCAGCTCATTTTCAATTAGATGAATTACTCTTGTGATTTTTTTTTTTACATCAAAAGTTAGAACTACTAAAATTGAACTTCATGATGAAGATGATCTTTGCTTACCTATAGCTCTCGTGAAGGCAAACAACATAAAAATCATTTTTATTTAGAGAAACCCTGAATGCCACTGCACTGAAAATACAGAGAAAGTTCAGCAGTATTACACATATAACTTCTTAGAATTATAGCTTTCTAAAAGTAAATTTGGAAAAGATATATACATATAAATAATATATTTTAAAGCGGAATGCAACATTGCTTGATTATATTTTTATAATTAAATTTACACTTAATTTTCTTTAAATGTAGTTTGAAAAACATTTAAATTGCAGAAAAGTTTAGAGAATAGGAAGATTAAAATTTGTAACATCTTCATCTGCTTTCACAATTGTTAATGTTGGCTACATTGCACAGCCTTGTATGTTGTATGAGTATATATATACATATATACATATACATGTATCTGCTCATGTGTAAAGACTAAGAGTGTGTAATAGCTATTCTTGGTGGTAAAGTTGAATATATCTGGAATTAAAAAACAAAAACAAAAAATAAGCAAGCACATGTCATGAATTTTTACTTAATTTGAAATGAAAAAATCCACTTCTAATGTAGATCTTTAAAGTGGGAAGACCTGCCACTAATCTGGAGCCCATCTTCTGCTGGAAACCTAAATGGAAAACATTTCATGATTTCATTTTTCAGAATTGTGTTAAATCAGCCACTCGTCTTCAAGGCACAAATCATTCTCCAAAAGACAAAGTTTTAAATTAGGTCGACTGTACCATCTCTTTAGTAAACTATCTGCCCCTGCAGAAACATAAATCATCTGAAAGGAAATAATCAATTAATCCATCAATAAAGAGACAGATACATAACACTTCACCCCAAATTTTAGAGTGTTTTTATTATATAAAATTGGAAATTTATAGCATCTAATGATCAAAATTGCCCATTCTGTTTCATAGATATAACTAGTATTAGCATTCATATACATAGATTTTCTGTTATATATGTGTGTATTTATGTCACACTTTCTCTCTCTCTCTCTCTCTCACACACACACACACTGCTGAATATATTTAGTGTTTCTCATTTGTGTGTGTATTTCTGACCACTAGGAATTGATTCACCTGTCAGTGGTTTTATTCCAGGAGAAAATTTATCCTCTCTCTCTTCAAAGCCAAAAGAAGGCTGCTAGAAAATTTTATACTAAGTAAGGAAACCTAGACCCAGAAAAAACAAAAACAAAACACTCCTTGTTTTCTAATTTGTGGTTCCTAACACCAAATCTTTAGCTGTTAAAGACTATTTTACAAAGAACTTTTGATTCCATTTTGAGGATGGAGGAAGACTCAACACATGAGTGGGTAAGTAAATAGTACCACTTCTGCAACACCATCCATACAGCAAGACTGATAAGCCATTTACTTCTGGAAATAGAATGGATGCCAATCTATAAATCTATTGAGGTCAATTAAGACTATAGGAACAACACTGGTTTCTTAAAATTGTCAGGAAAACTGAATCTAACAACTTATCAAACATACTAGATGGGGAAGGGTACAGTCCCCTAATCTGTGCCCCCAAAAGAAAATGATACCTAACACATGCGGCGCGCTCCTCGGCCAGCGAGGAAGAACGACCACCACTGAGATCTTCTCAGATCACACTTTATTGGAGCACCTCTGGAAGAGAGCGGAGGTGAGGGCCCGAGGACTAAACTGCCGCTGCTTATAAAGGAATCAGGCAAACGTGCCGTACTGTGATTGGTCCGCAGAATGCAAACACGGGAGCCACAGATAGCGAGAATAAGCAATACCATACTCGTGCATCATAGCAAATAGAGTTGTTACAGCTACGCTACAGAAGCCAGACCATCTTTGAATAGGTTACAAAATGAATGATCATAGGATCATCAGATTGTGTGTCTGGGACAGACAGGCAGAGAAATACAAAATTCCCCAGGGACTCATCTCATTCTAGACTCCACTGTTGACAAGACCTACTTGAATTGTTCTTTTTCTCTCCTCATGTTTTCCTGTCTGGACCTGGCATTTATCTATCCACACAATCTTCCATCTGAACCTAATTCTGACCTTTTGCATCTTCAGAAGGACTCAACTCTGCAATTTGCTTTCGCACATGTGACACTCAGTGGCCTGCGAGAGACAGCAGTAGCTTCTCCTCCAGCTCCATTCATTTTGTTATCTTACCCTTATGAAATGTATTCGCATCTCTTTCAGCTCCCTGAATTTCAAAGCTGCTGAAACCTCTTGTACTCTGCGGTGGTCAATCTGCTACAGAAAGAAAAGCAAGTCCAAAAGAACGAAACGAAGAAAAGACAAAGGAAGGAAGGAAGGATGGAAGCAAGCCTGGCATAGATTTTCTGTGTAAATGAGATCTGGGGATTAAAATTAGTAATTAAGATTGGAATATAAGAATCTGTGTTTGCCCATCAAGTTAATAGGAGTATCTGTCAATTTGCTTCTACCAAAGTAAAAACAATAAAAGGACATGGAATAAGGAAGATTCACTCTCTTTGCCTATTTACTCTCACCTTGCTAGTGACTCCAATATTTCACAGCATTAAAGTCTGCTTTGAGATTCTGGCAAATAGTGATGACCAGTTGAGACATAGCTGCCTCATGGAGTGAAAAACTACTGTATTCTTGGATATTATGTTTATAGGCAAACATTTTTGCATTAGCTGCTCCGTAGTCTATAAGTCATTCTATTAAATTCCCTTTCAATACTACAGATCCATTCTATGAGTTCTGTTACCCTAGAGAACCCTGACTAATACAGAGTGCTCTTAAAACACATCTGAAATTATAGAAGAATAAATTTTAAGACCATAATTTGAATCCAGAAAGATTAACATCACATAAAACTGAGTCATTTCAAAATTGCAAATTATCTAAATTTTATTTCCTTCATTTTAAAGACAGCCTCATTACAGGTGGATGTTTGAGTTCGAGGCCAGAAAGTATCAGGAACTCTGTCATGGAGAGAGAGAGAGAGAGAAAGAGAGAGAGAGAGAGAGAGAGAGAGAGAGAGAGAGAGAGAGAGAAAGAGAGAGAGAGAGAGACTCATTCAATAGTTCTAAGTTAAATTATTTTCCATAGGTATTCCTTATTACATTAAAGAAAAAATTTTATCAATACTATTTTTTGTACTTTAATGAAGATACTTGATAGAAACTGGAATAGTTATTGAAAAACAATTTTATTAGCCTGTGATGATAATACTTACATTATTAATTTATTTTTACATTTAGAAATATATTATTGTAATACATGTAATAATATAAATACAAAATTAAATTAAAATATTTTAAAGGAACTGATTTTCTTGCAAGTGAGTTATTTAAAAACTTAAACTGATATTAGAACTTATTATTCCTTTATAGTTGAATAAATCTAATTAGAAATATATTGCTCATATACATATTTATATACCTATATTACATATTAACAGATGTAATTATGCCAGGTATTTCCAAATACAAACTTTGCTTATTAATTCACATGATTCAAGATACCAGTATAGTAATGGGATATACGCAATTTCTTCATAAACACAAATATTCAGATTAAAAATTACTACTCCATATCTTAAATATCTGTAACATATATCATTGCTTTTCACATCTTAATTCATATTCTAGTGCAATATTCTGATTCTAAAATTCATTACTCTAGACTGGTTCATTGAATTTTTTGTTTCTATACTTACCTATACATTTAATTGACTAAACCCATAAAAGAACTACTCAATTTCTCTCCATGAATACTTTTTCCAAAGGAGGGAGGCAACAAACAGTCATACATGGTTTTGGTGCCTATGAATCACATCAACAACTAGCATAAAGTTATTTCTCTATGGGTGTGGTAATAGCACATATAAGTTAGCAATAACCAATGTCTCTCTAGTTGGATTTAATATCTGCTCAATTAGTAGGATATCATGCCTAAAACTGAAAACCTAACTAACTAACAAGTATTACTGAAATCACTATTATTGGAGGAAGATCTATAACCACTGATTTATTAAAGCAGTATAATCTAAAAATATTTGTCCTTATATGCACATAGAAGTACAGTATTAAATCATAATTAAGGAAACCTCTCTTTGTAACTGATGGAGACCACTACAAGATAACCCAACCAATCAAAAGGAAGATTTTTGGAACCCAGACCCAATGGATACGACTACAAAACACTCTCTTACCTAAGGCTCAGGGAACATTGTAGAAGAAGGAGTAGAAGATTGTAAGATCCTTCAAATCAGGGAGTTTGCTGTGAGAATGTTCTGCTAGTAATGTCGGAAGTTATACCTGTAAAGTCTCACCCAGCATGGTTTCCCAAAAGTGAGCTGTAGCAAGACGACATCAACTTACATGACAAACCATAGTGTCCAACTTGCCCATGAGACATCAACCTACATTAAGAACCATAGGAAACTGATCTGGGAGCAGGACAGGTGGCTCTCCCCAAGGTAGAGAGCACCAACTGCCTGTCCTGTACAAAAACGTCAGCCCTGAAAACATAGTACAAGTAACATTATATGGACTGAACAGGTTATATTTAAGAATGTTTTTGTATACAAATATATATATGTGTGTGTGTGTGTGTGTGTGTGTGTGTGTGTGTGTTTGTGTGTGTGTATAATAACAATTGATGAAAAAAGAAGCCATGAATTTGAATCACAGAGAGAGGTTTATGAGAAAGTTTACAGGGGAAAAAGGAAAGAGAATTGTAATTAAAATAAAGTCTGAAAAACAAAGAAATTACAAACCCTGCTTCCTCTAACCACCTCATATAAAATGTGTTACATGTGAATAATCTATCATCAAAATATGATCTAGGAATTTTCAGTTTTGTAAGTGTAAGTGGGGAAATTAACACCTTATAGAATTTATAATTAGCTCAGTTTTCTAAACAAGTCCCCAGTGTTGCTCAGCTTTGACCCTTGCCTGCTCTTCTAGCTATAATGGTCACCCTTTTGTTGTATTGGAAAGTAGCCCAAACTTAGATTCCTCTCAAATATTTTACTTTAAAAAGTATTTTAAAAGCATTTGTTTCTATTTTTTGAGAATTTCATATGTGCATAATATATGTTTTGATCAAATCTTCCTCCATTCCCTCATTCCAGTTCTTCTACTGTCACCACCATTATTCCCTCCCAACTTCACACTACTGTTTGTTGCTGAAGGGCTTCTCTCCAGGTTCCCCAAGCCCCGCAGTCCCACAATCCACTTATAAAATAATCACTCAGACGCTTATATCACTTATAAACTGTATGGCCGTGGCAGGCTTCTTGCTAACTGTTCTTTTATCTTAAATTAACCCATTTTTATAAATCTATAGCTTGCCACGTGGCTGGTGGCTTACCAGAGTCTCTACATGCTCTTCTCCTGGCGGTGGCTGCAGTCTCTCTCCTCAGCCTTCCGCTTCCCAGAATTCTCCTCTCTCCTTGTCCCACCTACCTCCTGCCTGGTCATTGGCCATCAGTGTTTTATTTACATAGAGTGATATCCACAGCACTTCCCCTTTCTTCTTTTTTTAAAAAGGAAGGTTTTAACTTTAACATGGTAAAATTACATATAACAAAACAATTACCGAGCAAGAATTATAGTTACAATATTAAAGAAGATGTCCTATCTATCTTATATTTGTGAGTTTAAGGTTTTATAGCTAACTTATCTTTTATCATAACTGAGGAAATTACGACTATCTAGTCTTCAACCACATCAAAGATCTGAGAAGGAACATAATGGTACCTGAGAAATGGTAGACGGATGCAAGCAACTTCGGGAATCTTGCAAGAGTAGACCAAGACAGCTGGCAGCCTGGACAGTCACCTGATGTTTCTCAGCATTGTTGGTGCATTCAAATTGGCTACAGGCCTAGAGTATCTGACAGACCATTTTCAGAAGCAGGATTTCTGAAAGACCATCTT
Organism: Peromyscus leucopus; assembly: GCF_004664715.2. NCBI lineage: Eukaryota > Metazoa > Chordata > Mammalia > Rodentia > Cricetidae > Peromyscus > Peromyscus leucopus. The sequence continues at coordinate 61,026,899 of NC_051072.1, forward strand.
ACCCTGTCTTGGCAGAGTACAGTGGTCGCTTTCCTTGTGTCCCTCTTGTCCAGAAAGGACAGCATTGCATTTGTACTGTCAGCCGTCAAGGCAAGGGCAGTTCTTTGCCCAGTAGGCCATTTTGTGCCAAAAAGACAAACTTCCAAATGGAAATGTCTTAGAAGCCCAACATTCTCTCGGGATCAATTGGTGCAGCCAGGAGCAATTGTGTCTCACATCAACAGAATTCTAAGTTATTTAAATGCCATATTTTCTAGGTCTATGAAGTGTTTGAAGATTACCTATCTATCTGAAATATATCTATGTATACCTAGAAGACTTAACTAACATGGCTACAGATATGATTATCATAGATGACTAATTATTAACCTATTTTTTAATTATCCATTACAATTTTAAATGAGTTATATAAACATAATACCTCAAACAAGAATAGAAATATATATATATACAGTATAACAAAATTAACTTCAAGTTTGTATCAATGAACTAAAATTTATACCAATGTAAAACATTTTAAACATAAACTAAAATCTATACCAATGTAAAACATTTTAAACAAGTTATTCTTTAAAAGTAGGTTCATTAATCTACCCTTTTATCTTATCATCTCCATATCCTCCTATATATCATATCCCCTTTTCTTTTTTAGAAAGAGATCACATTTATAATCAACCTGTTTTAAATAAAAATATTGGTTTTTCTCTGTCCCACACCAGAGGGCTCTTCTGATTTGGGACACAAGAATCCCTTAACCATTTTTTTTTTTAAAGCAATATGTCTGGGTTTAGAGGGGGAGTGAGCCAATTCCACCTCTAAAGCCAGCTTGGTATATTTGGGAATTTGGGCGTAGCATCTCTTACTACTTCCTGCTGGAGGGGGGCGCTGTATCTTATGGGGACGCAAAGAAAATTTTAGACCTATGGGGTAGTCCGTGAGGTTGTATTGTGTGAACCAGTTGCCTTGAAACTGATCTGGATGTTGGATCATCTGGGCCATGGTGTCATCGGAGTCCTTTCAGGGGGTCTTGGCTGGTGAAACCTGATGTATCTTAATCTGGAACAAGTCCACAGCCTCTGGCTTTCTGTGGAAACAAAAGCAGAACCTCTTTTCCAAAGTAACATATCCTTATATCCAAATTTTGAAGTCAAGGTACCTTTAAAATAAACATTTTGGCATAACTCAACAGCTTTTGTAATCAAATATTTTTGTTTAGTTATGAATATCAAAGAGAACATAATCCAGATTCTCTGTGTGGTAGCCATCTTTATGTGGCTTATGTTTTATATTACCTTGAGCCTTGAGCCTATTGCTTTAAACTGCACCATTGTAAGCCTGAAACGGCGCTGTGGCTGCTGGCTCCGCCCACTTCAGCTTCCCAACATGGCAGTGGTACGTTTTCCGCCAGCTCTGGGAGTCATCAAGTCTCAGAAATAGTGGGTCTAAGCTTTTATCAAAGCAGCGTGTAGCCCAGAAACCTTTTTTTTTTAAAAAAAAAATACTAGTAAAGACTAAATCTACTACACAGCATAATGTGCCTCTGGCAGACCCCTCATTCCCGCCATACTGCCGGTCAAACGCACTCGCCAGGAACCCGCCAGTGTTCAAACCTGCGTTTTGCGGCGTCTAGCTGCTCATATGAGACAAGAAGCAGGAACCTGGTTTTGGCTCTGTTTAGAATTGGTTATTAAATATTCTCAGGTTTAAGGTGGAAACTCGAGCCGTTGGGCGCCATTTGTTGCTGGAGGGCTTCTCTCCAGGTTCCCCAAGCCCCGCAGTCCCACAATCCACTTATAAAATAATCACTCAGACGCTTATATCACTTATAAACTGTATGGCCGTGGCAGGCTTCTTGCTAACTGTTCTTTTATCTTAAATTAACCCATTTTTATAAATCTATAGCTTGCCACGTGGCTGGTGGCTTACCAGAGTCTCTACATGCTCTTCTCCTGGCGGTGGCTGCAGTCTCTCTCCTCAGCCTTCCGCTTCCCAGAATTCTCCTCTCTCCTTGTCCCACCTACCTCCTGCCTGGTCATTGGCCATCAGTGTTTTATTTACATAGAGTGATATCCACAGCAACTGTTTTTCAGAATCATTGGTTCTATTTAGTGCTGTTCTTATGTACATGGGGTTAGGATCATGTGCTTGAACATGAAGAATCTTGCAAGACTCAAACGCTATAGAAAACTGATTTTCCCTCTTCTAGAACCCTGTAACTGCCAATAGCTAAGAGCTAGTAGTGGAGCTTCATGGTTCCTCCTTCAAGTGTGCTGGGATATTTTTTAAACAATCCTAATATGGTTCAGATTTTGTTGTACAGTTATTTCTAATTTGAGTTCATGTGTGCAACAGTCCTGTCATGTCAATAAATACTACTTTTTTTTACAGACATCTACCCCCTCTGCCTTCATAGTCTTTAAGCCCCATCTTCCACCATGGTCCCTGACCCTAATTTGGGGTTTTTGTTGATGTAAATGTCTCATCTAGAGGGAAGCACTCCATCATCACTTTTTTTCTTCAGTGGAACAGTTGTAGGTCTCTGTAATAAACACCAACTACTGAAAAAAGAAGTGTCTCCAATGAGTGTTGAAATATGAGCTAATATATAGTTATGAAAACAACAGTAATTTAGAAGCAGTTTGTTATGTTTATGATTGTTGATTTTAATGTCAACATTGCATGTCCTGAGTAGGGAGCTTCAACTGAGGAACTATCCTGTTTGTCTGTTTATTGATGTGGCAAGATTCACCTAAGTGCTTCTAGTAGCAGTCCACTAAAAATGGAGTAAGAAAAAGAATAATTTGCCTTTTGCACACTAGACCTTCTCTCTTGGTACCTACTTCATCTACCCTATTGCAGATGATGATGATTTTGCTGATATCACATATATGCATATATAAAATACTATGACATGTATATTTAATTATGTATATCAATATATATGAATAATCTGATCACCTATGAAAATAACTACATATTAGGCTACAGAAAAAAGTCTCATAAATTTCAAAAGAAACATTATAATCATGTTTGCTTAAAATCTTCTCCAATCATAATACTATATAATTTAAAATTTAATATCAGAAAATAGACTATTATAAAGACTTAGAAACCAATAATAATAATTAACTTTATATATTGATATTCTAGAAATATTGTAGGCTATAGAGAAACATACTACTATGTTGTATATTGTTATAATTTAAAATTTTATATGAAAATTTGAGAAACAGTCAGATTCACTATTCATGAATAGTTTTAGTATCAATACAAAAAAGAAAACAAGAAAGAAAAAGATTCATGTGATTTGAATTATTATAAAAGGTGCATTAAAGGAATATTAGTGAGATGGGAAAGAAAACTAAAATCCACAGTTAATGAATTAATAAATGATCCAGTATTTTGCTAATGAAAATTAAGCAAAAAAATGCATTACTCTAATGAAATGTATAAATAAATAAAAATGCATTGGAAAAAGAAATAGCAAACAGCAAACTAATACAATCCAAGAACATACTGGATAGAAGTCTTAATGAATCAAGCGTGAAACAAAAGTTTATATTATGTTTTTGAAGAAAGTTAAATTATTGATGAAAATAAAGCATAAATCAATATGTTGCAAACATTTTAAGGGAATGCATTCCTAGGGGTCAGCAACTATTCTGGAATGTTATGAGACCTCTTGTATGGCAAGAACAGATTCCTTTGTAGCAGTTCAAATTTCATCAACAGTAATCCCCTCAGGATATCTGAAAAGATGCAGCTATGGTTACCAAGCTCAAACTCAGTGGGCAAACAGTGAAAATGGAAGATACCAGTGGCTGTGCAGTGTGGTGATATTCTATTTGTATGTTAATAAATAAAGCATGCCTGGAGATCAGAGGAAATGGCAACTATTTTTTAAGTAAACATAAAAGTCAGGCAATGGTAGCACATGTCCCTAATCCAATCACATGTCAGGCAGGTTCTCTGTGTGTTCAAGGACACACTAGGGAACAGCCAAGCATGGGGACACACACCTTTAATCCCAGTACCAACCATAGAGACCTGGAGGTCTGTACAGACAGACAGTGACAAGAAAGTGAGATAGCTGTGCTAAGAGCCAATGAGAGGGCAGAACAGCAAGACAATAAAGGTGTGGGTAAGACAGGAAGTAGGCCCTTTTTGTAGCTGCAGAGCTGCAGAGGTAAGGCTGGTGGCTATCATTATTTCCCTGATCTCTAAGGCTTTCACACCTATATTTGGCTCTGTGTTTCTTATTTAATAAGACTGTTTAGAAATTTGTCTACAGTGCAGAATGGATGATCATTTGTTCCAGATATGATGAGTTAACAGAAAATTAAAATTAAAAGTTAAAAGAAATAATTGACATATTGGAAAACTTTTCTGAATGCTGTAGTAACTGTGGTCATTTTATCAGGAAAAGTCAACCAGAAGCCGAGGTACATAAACTCTTGTTCCCTGTTGGTGCTGCTATTTAAGGAGGTAGGGCAACCTTGACGGAGGGAGTATCTCATTGATGGAGGATTTTGAGATTCCATAGCTTTGGACCACTTTAGGTTAGCTCTGTGTGTGCAGTTGAATTGCCCCGGCCAGCGGGGTCTCGGGGCGGGGGGGGGGGGAGCGACCCACCTGCGGGAGAGAATAAAAGGGACGGGAGACACGAAGAAAGACAGCAAGACAGGGTTCTGATCAAGCTGCAAGTTTTATTCTCTTCAGCAAGGCTTATATAGCATGGGAGGGGGAGGGGGAGGAAGGAGTGAAGGGATGCAGGACATGCAGGACATGCAGCTGATGGGGGATGTGCAGGTCGTGAAGCTGCAGGATGTTGTGGTCCTGCACAGGTGATAAGCTAGGTGATAAGGTCACTGTTCTGGGCCCATTGTTCTGTTGCTATGCTACCTGACCGCGGGATGTTCTTATCTTTGGGGGCATCTGGTTTAGGGCCTGTGGCTTGTTCTCTGGCCTAGCTAGTACTTTTCCATGGTTCATATTTGGTCCCTGACATTGAATGTGGAATCTCTTGGCTTCCTGATCCGGACTCCTTGCCTGTGGCTTGCTATCATGCCTCCTCGTTAAGATGCACACTTACCATTCTGGAATACAAAGCCAAAGCAAATCCTTCCATAAATTGTGTTTATCACTGAGTTTTATCACTACAACAAGAGGAACTAATATATAAGCATATTGAACTACTGGAAAAAATACATCATGGCTAGATCTAGAAGATACAGAATATCTCACCTTAATGGAAGTTCATAAAAAAAAGTTGAAGATTTGTTCCTGCTTGTCTCCTCCCAGTCCTTACAGATCTCTGAAAACACTTGATCAGAACCATTCTCATGTTTATTGTCATAGTTCTTATTGTTTTGTTTCCGGTTCTTAAAAATTGTTACAGTTGTGTAGCTTGGTTCCTTATGGAACTCCTAACAGTGGGAACAGGGGCTGCTGTGGGATGGTCTTTCTGTACACTGTGAATATGTGTTGCTACCAATGGTTAATAAAGAAGCTGCTATGGCCTATTGCAAAGCAGAATAGAGCCAGGCAGGGAATCCAAGCAGAGACAAGGAGAAGAAGGCACAGTCAGGGGTGATGCTGCACACTGCTGGGGGAGCGAGATGTAATGGAACACAGATAACTCCACGAAGCCACGTGGCAAAACACAGATTAATAGAAATGGGTTAATTTAAGATAAAAGAGCTAGCTGGCAAGAAGCCTGAACCATAGACCAAACAGTTGTAATTAATGTTAAGCCTCTGAATGACTATTTAAAAGTAGCTGTGGCACTGGGAACTGCTGGGAGGGACATAGAAAAGATTCTGGCTACCAATCTGGCAACCAATGTGGGGCATTAATTCACATAGACCTAAAAAAGCTTTAAAAAGTGTTCCAGAATTTATAATTTGAATCAAAAACAGCTTCCTAGTTGTGTCTCTCATGCAGGCTGTGATAGAGAGATGCCGTGACAAGTGGGCTTGAACTACAGCATGGAGGATTCCCACCACAGTGCATAGAGGCACCTCAAGCTGCACAGCATGCTGTGTGGCAGATTTAGCTTTTGCTATAAGGTTTCTGGGTTGCACACTGCTTGGTGAAGGCATAGACCCACTCACTGCTTCCCAGAGTTGGTGGTGAGCACAGTCCCATAGTTGTCCGTAAACATAGCTCAGCCATGTTGAAAAACAGATCAGGACAGAACCATCAGTCAAAACCACAGCTTTAGTCCTAGCCATGCAGCTTAACAGTTTAAAAACTCTCCTGGTTAGAAAAGGATTACAGAAACACAATAAGACAGATTCAAGTGGAAAAAAATACTTCTAAATGGTTTGGTTTAAGGTATGTTTAAAAATATACAGAGGCTTGGAAGAGAAAGGAAATGGAGTATAGGCAGCTATAAAAAGAAGTAAATAGTTTTTAAAAATAAAGTCTTTAAAGAGACAATAAAAGTAATACAGAAGTTAAGTATGTAAGGATGGAAAATACATAGGGGAGTTTGGATTATGTATATTATTGTGTTTTCTCTGAATTTTTTAATTGTTAATGAACTAATTGCAGAAAGACATTTGATTGTAAAGGCTGCTAAATTAAATCAACATATATATACTTTTTCAAGGTATTTTGACTTCAAAATTTAGATCTAAGGATATATTTCTTTGGAAAAGAGGTTCTGTTTTTATTTCCAAAGGAAATAAGAGGTTGTGGATTCATTCTGTGTTAAGAAAATCAGATTTAATTTTAGAAGACATTATGAAAAATCTCCAATGAGAACAAGGTGGCACAGATGACCCATCATTTCAGAACACCTCTGTTGCAGTTTCCTCTGAGTTTTGCATCCAGAAAGGCTTCAAGACTGTTGGCTGAGATGATCCAGCCTCACAGACCACTCCAGTCAGGACTTGATCATAATCCCAAATTTTCTCAGGGTCCCCATAAGATTAACAGCACCCTCAATCAGCAGGAAGTAGCCTAGAAAACTATTCCCAAAAAATAGATTATGGATGTTTGTCTTTGATTAGGGGATTGGTTACAAATTGTTATTGGTCATAGCCAATCTCTTTCTAAAAGAAGAAAGCAGGATATGATATAGAAATGTATAATATAGAAATTATAGGATAAAAGGGTAGATTATTGAATCTACTTTAAAAAAAAATAACAGTTAATCTTTGTCTGGAGCCATTCCCAGCAACAAAAAGGTCCCAGAAGAGGATTTAAAGACTTAGTGAGAGAAAGAAGTGAGCTAGGCCATTACATTTGGGAGAATCTTGCATCCTAACTAACTAGCAGCAAGAGTGCTTCTTTATTTATACATAATTTAGTAAGCAGGGGTACATTCATGATGTTCCAAAACACAGATCATATCATTTTTGTTTCTGGACATGTGTTTCACTTCCTTTTGCTCATCATTTAGTCATCATTAATAAACTATGATAGAACAGAGCTATCACTTCTAATCAATTTTCTTCAAGTTTTGACATCATTGATAAACAGTTGTGATTCTTCCTCATCAACCCCATAACCCAATTTTCTAGAGTCATATGATAGCCTGTTCTCAGGCTGGTAGCTTTGGTTGCTTAAAAGAAAATAGACCAAAACAAAATCTTGAAGCCATCCTGAGCATTTTGCCAATTCCCAAGCAGTGAATAATTAACACTTAATGGTCAGAATGCCTAGGAAAATTCCTCAGGATAAAACTGCTGCAGTTATTATTCAAATTCTGGTATAATACAATGTTTATATTTTATATCCTTATAGAATTTGTCTATATGTCTAATTCTGGCATTCTGCTGTTCCTTGGCCAATATGACACCACAGTGGCTCTGCATGTGCTAACATTTCTAAGAATGGGAGATCCTGATGTCTCATTCGTTTACCTTCTTAGACTCTATATTTTGCTCATCAATATGTCTCTGTGTAGGACAGAGATATATGCCACATAATTGTCTGAGTGTATAGTGGGAAGAGGCTTGTAATCTAAACTGTGACCAACTCCTCTAGCCTACCCAATCTTGTTGATCTTTTAAGTTTATTTTGTTTTGATTATCTTGTTCCTATTTAAGAATAGGAACAGATGTTTCAAGAATGTCTCATAGCCTCATGAAGAGACCTCTGGCTTTTTGATGTATCACAACCTCCAAGGCATAAGGAAGACCTTCATGTAGATAAGTATATCTCCCTAAAAGTGGGAGGGATGGTATGTTCAGGACTGTCCTGAGGAAACTTAGAAGCAGCATTCATGGGAGAAGGTATAAATGATTCATGAAAAATTTTCCATCAAACCAATATCTTCAAATTGTACAAATATTTTTTTTTTTTTTTTTTTTGGTTTTTCGAGACAGGGTTTCTCTGTGTAGCTTTGCTACCTTTCCTGGAACTCACTTGGTAGCCCAGGCTGGCCTCGAACTCGCAGAGATCCGCCTGGCTCTGCCTCCCGAGTGCTGGGATTAAAGGCGTGCGCCACCATCGCCTGGCTAAATTGTACAAATATTAAAAGTGCCCCAAGTATGCAGCAGGTGGGGATGAAAACCAAAGGTAACATGGCAGCAATCATGTGGCTCAGGTCTGCTGGATCTTTGCCAAACAGCTGTGATGGCTTTATGACTTCTGCTGTTTCATTCAGATATGGCTGTGCCCAATCTCAAAATATATTACATTGGTATGGATTTCAGTTTATTGATATAAATTTAAGGTCAATTTTATTATACTGTACATATATTTTTACTCTTATTCAAGGTGTTATGTTTATGTAATTCATTTAAAAATTGTAATATATCATTAAGAAATGTAGATACAATGATATATTTTTACTAGGTAGGTAATCTTCAAACACTTCAAAGACTTACAAAATACAGCATTTAAAATATTTTAAAAATTTAGACTTTTCTGCATGGTGAGACAGGTCTGCTCCGGCAGCACCAATTTACTTCAAAGAGGAGAATGGGCATCGAAGATGCTCCATATGGAGTTTATTTTCTTCTTGGCAAAACTCGTCGTTTGGGCAAGAAAGGAAGAGAGGATGGAGATCCTGCAGCCAGTTTGTAAAATAAATAGAGGAATTAAAAAATGTACTCTTTGCTGTTACTGATTTTGTATTGTCAAAATTATTTTTAAACTACTTGGGAAAAATATTAAAAGACTTGAAAAAAATTTTGATTTTTTTTTTGGCTCTTGTTTCCAAAAACTATTTGGAAAAATCATTTGCTATTTAATTCTTGGTTGATTACTCTTTAATGAAGAGGCAAGTCATCCCCAAGTAGTCTATCCTCTTAGCTTTGAACCATAGTTTATATTTTATTAACCTTTTAACTAAGTGTAAAATAACTACCCCACTGAGGACTCACTTGTGATGTTCTTATTGCCAATGTACACCTTTTCATGTTTGTTTATACTGGTTTATCTTCTTTTGTGAGAAAGCAATTCAACTTTGCACTCATTTTTAATTGGTTACATTTTTTGTTTTGATTCATAAATATGTTTGGTGTGTCCCCAAAATAGTTTATTTTATGTCAGTTGACCATGTCTTTCCTAGTCTATTGTTTACCTATTGATATCTGTAATAGTGCCTTCAGAGTATAACAATTTAAAAACTCTTTGATAAGTATTTTTCAGTAGTTACACTTTGTGGGCCTAAAAGAATTTGCACATATCTTCAGGGAACTCAATATTCCATGGTTCTTAGTATTTGTTATCTATCCTTGGATGCCATTTAATTTTATTGCTATAGTTATTCTTAAGCTATTTCAGATAACATCAAATGAATTGAAAATTTTTGATCTTTTTTAATCTTGTTTTGAAGAATTAATTGGAAAATTTTCCTTGAGTACTTCAAAGTTTGTTAACTTAGAAAACCTTATTTTTATGATGTGCAGATTGATAAGTTATCATCATAAATATTCATGTAACAAACCAATCTATTTATAAGAAGTTGGTTCTCAAATTACATGAATAAGATGGAAATAAAGCTTTATGAATATAATGATTAATATACACATATATTCATATAATATGTATATTAGCATAGTTATCATGGAAATAACAATAGTTAGCAATGTTTAGGATGCTAGTTAGTATATTCCACATCCAGAAAAGTATTAGAATATTATTTGGATAAATATGTAATTGGTGTTGTATGACACTTTGTGTAGTTAACTACACATGCTGTCTTATGAAAAATATCTGACAAAAATTTTTTTCATGAAAGTCTAATGTCAAAGGAACTAGACTCAACTTCATTTGCTATTGTTATATTCAGTCAGGTATCACTGATTAAGACTATCCTTTTTCCCACAGCCAATCAAGAAGTAATTTAAAAGGGAGTTGAAAACAAACAAATGTATATATATATATACATAATGAAATGTATATATATATATAAATTAATGGTAAATGAAATTGTTTGAGAAACCCTGAAAATAAACCAAAATGACTTTTAGTTCTTCTTACTTGTATGTATGCATTGTAGCATCAAATGTTACATTTCTTTCTCATACTGGCTCAATAGTGTACAATAAGCTCTAATTATGATGTTTTTTTAAGTTATCATTTAAAATTATTAAGTATAGTGCAGCTCTCATTTATAATTTTGTGATTAAAGAAGTAAAAATATGGTCATAGAAATATCAATGTATAGCTTCTTTTCTCTTTTTGTTTTCTTCTTTAATTGCAATGATTAGTATGTCTCTTCAGTGAGCTGAAGACAGTCACAAATAAATTTATAGTGGCTAGTTGTAACTACTTTGGATTATTAAAGAATGAAGCTGTATTAACATATCAAAGAGTGAACACAAGCTCTGTTTCTGGTAATGACAAAGAAATATTCTAGAAATAATAAGTTCAGTATGCAATTTTCTTGCCTTCAGGGATCTAGCTCTTTTTTGTTTGTCTGTTTGTTTTGTTTTGTATTTTTGTTTTTTGAGACAGAGTTCCTCTTTGTAACTTTGGAGCCTTTCCTAGAACTCACTCTGTAGCCCACGCTGGCCTCGAACTCACAGAGATCTGCCTGCGTCTCCCTCTTGAGTGCTGGGATTAAAGGTGTGCTTCATCGCTGCCCAGCCAGGAACCTAGCACTTAATTGGGAAAGGAAAAACAGTAAGAGTTCCAAATGTGATATGGTGAACGTAGCAACAAATTCTTGCATAATTCATGGGAAAAATCACAAAAAGGTAACATTATCTATATCTCAGGAGATAATATATCATTTTCCAGATTTAGAGATGGAATAGAGTTTAATCTGGAATGAATAAAATCAAGAAAGTAAAAAATTGTATTGAGTGACAATAGTTCTAATTTGCAGGAACTATAAGTAACAATAAATTCACAAAGAACGACTTATAAGACAAAACCAAAGTGCAATGCAACAAATACAAGGTACCATTAGCTTAAGTATTGAAATCAATCAAGCATACGTATGTCCAGGCTCACTTCAGAAATACTTTTTTTTGGTCATCCTCTGTAACCAAGCAAGGCATCCAGTGGAGAGATTGAGACACTAACTTAATCACAAAAATTTCTGACTGGATCCTAGCCTAATTCTCATCTGAGAGACCACAGAGACTTCATTCAGCAACTGATGAGAACACTTGCAGAGTCCCAAAGCCAAACATTAAGTAGAGCCTGTATAGTCCTTTGGAGAAGGGGAGGAAGAACTGGAGGAGCCAGAGAGGTCAAGGACACCGTAAGAACACTCTCCACAGAATCAACTGACAGGTACACAAGTGGGGTTATAGAGAATAGGAAGCCTGTGTGGGTCTGCGCTAGGTCCAATACATATCCGCTATAGTTTTGTAGCTTGATGTTCTTGTGGGGCTTCTTAACAGTGGGGGGTGGGGTATCTGACTCTTTTGCCTGCCCTTGGGACTCTTTTCCTCCTACTAGGTTGCCTTGGCCAGCCTTAATGTGAGAAATATGTCCCTGGTCTTACTGTAGCATTTACGCTGTATTTGATTGATGTCCCTGGGAGACCAGCTCTTTTTTGAGGGAAAGTGGAGGGTAATGGAGGTGGAAAAAAGGAGGTGGTAGGCAAAGACTAAGGGGAAGGGAGAAAGGGGAAACCACAGTCAGGTTGTAATAGATGAGAGAAAAATAAATAAAAAAGAAATATTACCTCTCTGAATAACATTATATAATAGCAGGTCATTAACTTCTAAACCTGACAACCGTAACACCCACAAGGATTTGTGACAGCAGCACAATTTTTCAGTTTAGAAAACCAAAGGACATAAACTTAAAGCAATTTGCACATTTTAACCCCCGACTAGTGGGGCAGTCGGTATTGAAATCAGGAAAAAAGACCACAGTTTGCTTTCTTAGCCATTAAGTAATTTGCCATTCATGTACCAAAAAGAGCAGACTTTAGATACAAAAGGGGCAGATTCAAAGGTGTCTAGATCAGTGAAAAAACTAACTACAGAGATCAGTCAGGAGAAATTGATATTAGAAGCCAGATAAAAAATTGAAATCGAGAAGAAATGTATAGGGCCGGGCGGTGGTGGTGCATGCCTTTAATCCGGCACGCAGGAGGCAGAGGCAGGCAGATCTCTGTGAGTTCAAGGCCAGCCTGGTCTACAGAGTGAGTTCCAGAAAAGGTGCCAAAGCTACACAGAAAAATCCTGTCTCAAAAAAAAAAAAAAAAAGAAAAAGAAAGAAAGAAAGAAAATATATGGTTTTGTTATTTAAAAAATAAAACAAAACAGGATTGAGATTTAGTAAGAAACAGATAACACCAAAATCTGTGAGGAATTTGATTAGTAAATGAATAAATCAACATGGAAATTATTGATTTGGTGGTAAAGTTGCTACCTTATAGTCTGAGATTTGTATTCAGTAAACATAGAGATAAGTTGCAAAAAACTAAAAATATTCCAAGAAATAAAAGCAAAAGGCATTTCTTTCAAGAAGCTAGCTAGTTAATGATTAAAAACAGTTTACAGTTATGTGGTAAGACATAAGTGGATGTGTTTGTTTGTGTGTGATGGTATGCGTGTGTGTATATTTCAGTTGGTGTGATATCATTTGCATCTAGTATAACAGGTATCTGCCATAATAGAGAATGTACTGAGTATATAAATTTAATAGTTTAGAGGGAAATTTTATCTTTATTGAAGAATGGGTCTGAAAAATCACATATGGTAATTGGCTCATATTATTACTTATTTACCAGAAATTATCAGCAAATAAAATAAAATACATTCTAAGCTAATGAAAACATACATGGCAATGAGAAATTTTGTTATCCCTTATTTTAGGAGTACCAAATTTTTATTTTTCAGAAAATAACTTTTTATTTTCTGAGAAATAAAAAAGTCTATTTTTATTTTCTTAGAAAAAGAACTCAATATTTTAAGCTAAAACAGTTTCAAGTTTTGAAGATAAAAGTAAAATCCAATGAGTTCATATTGATTAGTTTATAAGCATACTGTTAGTGCAGTGATTTGTAGTCTCTGTTACCTACACACGTATTCATGATGAATTTAAAGAATAAGCTCTGTAATGGATGAACTAGCTAATTAATCAAAGTACAGGAGTGACAGTATTAGACTGCATAGACACAAAAACTTTAATCTTAAAAAAATGAAGCTGACTTTACTAGGCAGAAGATAAAACAGAAATCCTACCAAGGTTTAGGTCATCTGAACTACTCTCTCCTGGTATTGTCAATCCATTTTCATTCATTTATTATCTCAACCTACAGTTAGTTGTACCTTTCTGCTATCAGTACCTTTTTTTGCTTTACTAGTACTGGATGAGTAGTGGGTAGCATGACAAAAAATAAATAAATTACTACTTTCAAAGTGATATAAATATAATCTTGATTTTGTGATTTGTATTTGTGATTTCTTATACTCAAAATGGTATTTCATTGTGTGCAAGATGGTTTCCTAATCTCTTAACCTCTCAGTGTGAATCTGCATTTTTATGTGTCAAGTAGGCATAATAACACTTACTCTTCTCACAAGGGTGTTTTAAAGATTAATTAGCTAAGTGCTGGGGAGATAGAATGGGCTTATAAATGCTAAGTATTCATAATCATTAAGATACCATCTTAAAATAAAATTTAAAAAAATCAAAGTGGCACCAGACTAATTCAGAATTAAAGTAAAAAATGGAGCAAACTATTTGTTCGTTATGGTAAAAGATGTCCTTGGGTTTACTACCTTAGCATTTTCTATGTCTTCACTGTCCATTCATTCTCAGTCTCCACACATTTAAATTATGAAGGTAACATCAACAATTTCAATAACACTATTTATTCATATGTCACCTTCATAATAGTCTTTCATTCTCTGTTTTACAAGAAATAAAGAACATTACTCAGGGGTATATGAAATAGCTAAATAGTGCCATGTCAAACATTTCAAGGACTTCACAGTTAGAATCACATTATATTAAGTATAAATGATAATGATTAAAATCACAAATGCCAAATCACAGCAGTATTATGTGAATCTATGTTAAGGATGGTGAAAAAATAAAGGAAAGAATATGATTTTATGTATTACTGCAAAAAGGATGTAGATGTGACATAGATTAGTCACATAGAATATTGCAATACCTAATCCAATATAATGAAATCAAAGTGTTTGGTTAGAGTATATTTTGCATAACATTGGAGAAACATGATCTGCAAATTTTAATAATTAATTGGACTCTTGATTTTATGACATTTTAATAAACTATCACCAAAATAAATGAACTTAAATTGCATTTCCAAATTTAGATGAACCTGATACCATGTCCAGAACAATTGAGTGTTATGATGAATCAGCAGTTTAGAAACAACAGAGATTTCAAATTAAAACAGAAAATTAAGTAGCATGTTGACAATATTATCATTTTCTCAGAATAATTGCTTGGAATAATTTAGTATTTGTTGTAAGGTTAAAACATTTGTTATGTCTTAATGAGACACAAAAGAAGAAAACTATGCTCAAACATATATTAGCATGACATTAAGTTTCGCTTTTATTTACCATATAGACCAGGAGGTTTGTTAAATACGAGGGAAAATATATTAAATAAACTGTTTCTGTGGTTTTGAACAATCACTTCTCTGCATGTTCTAGATTCCATTTTATCTGTCACCTTCTCTTAGTGATATTATATCTAATTGAGCTTAGTAGTATATGGGAAAAATCTGTTTCTGAGAAACCATTTATTGTATAAGAAACACAAGATTAATTGTTCTACGAACATATAGAACATCATATGCTTTTGTTACACATTATATTATAAGCCTCGGCTTGATTAATTTTCAAGCACTCATGTCTTGAAAATTTCCCAAACTTTCCTATTATACTTTCTTCCCTTGTCATAGACCTGTGAAATGATCTCACACCTGTACTGCCTGCAGAGTAAATTCTCTAGGTTCAAACCTGCATTGCCTACAGAGTCTTTCTTCTGCTAGTACATACAATGGACATCTGGCAACAGTTGTGATCAGTGTGCATAACAACAAAAAGTAAAACAAAAAAAGCAACAAAAAGAATTTTAAAAAGCCATGTGAAGAATATTACACGTTTCCATGAATTGGCATAAGGCAAGCATGTTACAAATGGTGGAGTGTCATAGAACTCACATCATCAAAGATACGGGGGTAATAGGATTATTACATGATCAAGGCTAGCCTGATCTACATAGCAAGTTCCAAGGAATCCAAAACTAAACAGTGAGACTTGACTTTTAAAAATGTAGTAAACTTTCACGAGGCATATCCTCGAAATTACAGATGTGATAATCACTTTTGGGAATGGATTGCAGGAGTTCACAGGCAACACCTTCAGCCTTTCCCTGCTGTTTTGGTGCAGCTTTATTTGATTTGCTTGTAACTTTTCTAAAATGTGACTCAAATGTCCCAAAGACTGGATTTCATAAGTTAATGTGGGTCACCGACACTCTCTGACTTGCATATGGAGAACAGGCCAAGGTGACAAAATTTCAGCAAAATGATCCACAATGGGGAAGGAATAATATTTCTTATATGTTACCTGAAACTAGAAGGACAATTCTGACCAGTTTCAAATAAGGATTTAATGTCACCCCAACAAATTGACATTTCAAAATCCAACATGATGCCATATGCCCTAAACTGCAGCTCTGTCTTTATCCCCAGCTGACACTGAGCTTCAGCATTTATCAGCACCTGCTTAGACACTTAGAGCTGATCCTACTTCTTCACAGCTACAAAAAAACTAATCGTTCTGGGCATTCATCTAAAAAGTCTGCATCCTTCGAAGGTTCGTTTTTTTTCTTATTCTAGTTGTTTTCTAATTTGAAATACTTTTGCAGTCCAAGAATAGTTGGAAATATTCTATGAAGGCTTATATACTCTTCATATATTTATTTCATATAGAGGGCAAAGAGGTCTTGTGCACACAGATAAGCGCTGGAGAAGCCAGTAACGTTAAACACACAGCTTCAGTGGAATGAGATGCGTGGCTATTCTTTCTGGATTGTCAGGAATGATGTAGTTTTTCAACCTGGTGATCCTTTGCTGTCTGATGAGACAGGCTCTGCCCCTATTTCCCAGAATTTTTGTTTTTGTTTCTCCCAGACCCTTTCTCCCTAAATCTTGAGGATTGTTTTTTAGCCATAAAACCCACTCTTATGAGTGATGTCAAGTCATTACAACAACCTAAGTGACTTCTATGTCATCTTAGGACCAGGCCAATCCTGACTCCCACAGTCAGCATGATGACCTCAGCCATTCTCCTTAGACCCTTTCCTTGAGGGGCTGTTTCTAAGTCAACAAGAAACCATCTTGCGGATGAAGCCATATGCAGTTTGCAAAGAGCTTCAGTGTAAACATGTATTAAATTGTTGTGCACTTGGGACTGAATTAATTCTTATCTAAATGCATTTTTTTTTCAAAATTGTACTATACTTAAATATGACTAAAATAAAATTATCTGCCAGACTGTAGAAGTCTTGGTCCAGTGTTGGTTACAGTAAAATCAGGCTGAGCCAAGTTTCATTCTTACCTCATTGTGGTCATTTTTCCCTGCCTGATTAAAGCCTGCAGGGGAATCACCACACTTTCATCCGTCAGTCAATACATTTAAGTTCCGACCCCACATCCTGAAGCTACCTTCTTTGCTGAGGTTGAAATGCTAATTTGGTTTTCACAATGGTTGCAGTGTTCCTCTGCTCCGAGCTGAGATACACCATTCAGAGGCTGAGCTGAAACTTGAGTGGCTTTCTTTGGTATGTACTTCAGTCTGGGGCTTCATCTGTGATGATTCTCAGATTTCACAGTGGCCACTCAGGAATCTTCCTAGGATTATACTGAGAAGCTTAAAGAATGTCAGTGTCAGACCCTCTCCAGTTCCTGTTCCTCCCACCCCTCCTCATTCCTGAAATACGGAAATGCTATTCTGTGCTTCCTTTTGTATAACGCAAAGTGATGATGTTTGTGGGACTACATGCTGTAGTCGTTATAGTCTCGGTGTTGACAATGATGGGTAAGTATGCTTCAGAGCTCCAACCCAGGAAGCTTACACAGGGCTTTTAATTCTTGCACTATCTTAGGACAGGAAGAGGATTGTGCACAGCTCTCCATTCTACCAGCTTCAAGGACTCTGCCGGAAAGGGGAGGGATATGCCTTCCTTCATGATGTTTGCCTCTATTCTCCAGGAAACCTGTTTCTTGATATTAGAATAGAAAAGGCAAGAAGTTCTTGCAAATTTTACTTTATTTTAAAACAGTCTGCATTTTATGCCACTCAGGGCTTTTGTCTCACTACCAGCCAGGCAGAAACAAAACAACAAAAACAATTACAGGTAACCATCTGAGTTTCCCCCAAGGATTTTTTTCTAGCTAGTCTTTTTCACATTTTAGTTACTTGTTACATGGTGCTATTATTTTTATGTATTGCTTTTCTGTTTAGGTAGAAGGATAGCCAATGTTAGACTAAATAATGCCTGGAACTGGAAGTTTTTTTAATATCTAATTTGTTATGGTAAGGGAAACAATACAAAGTTATAAAAATATAGAAAAAGCTACAGCAGAAAAAAATCATATAAAATTAGATAGTGAAGGAATAAATTGGTAACGGCAAACAAAGGAGAGATGCTATGTTTTCTGGAATTGGAGGAAATTCAAGATGTTCACATGATCTCATTAAAGTAGATCAGTGAACGAGCATTTTCTAGATTTGTGTTGCAAATTGCTTTTGTGTTTATCTTCCTCAGGGCTAGTTGGGGAAAATATGCTGTTTTATAAATTTCACTTTTGGAAGAAAATCAGCTTGGTAAAACATTTAGTTTTAATATAGGTATAATGTGATATTTGTAAAAAGACACACACATTTGCAAAAATATACAGATTAAATTGTATGCCTCAATTTTTACCTTGTGGGTACATATGTATAGGTGCTCTGGTGTCTGCAGATCCATGTGGGCAAGCACGTGCATTCATATGTGCATTAGGAGGCCAGAGGTCAACCTTAGGTGTCATCTCTTATGCACTGCTCACGTTTATTATTTGAAACAGGTTCTCTCACTGGCCTCTGACTTGCCCATTAGGAAAAGCTGTCTGGCACGCTGGTCCCTGGTGCATACCACTACCACTACTAGTTCAGGCCACCATTCTGGCTTTTTTGTATGGTTTCAGGGGATTGAATTCAGGTTCTTGGTGCTTGTACCACAAAGTGCTTTACTGACTAATCAGTTAACTCACACACCAAAGTACTTTACTGACTAATCAGTTAACTCACACCAAAGTACTTTACTGACTAATCAGTTAACTCATACCAATGCAGCGACTTTTGTTTCATTACTTGCTCAGTCTTTTGAAACAATATTTCACTTTGTAGCCTAAGTAGGCCTTAAAATCATAATCATGATATCTCATCTTCCGGTGTTTGTTTTTTACGTGAATGTCACCTTATGCTAGGTCATATACAAATTTGTTTTGTAAATTAGGTGTATTTGGCGCTGATTAATTTTTTCTTCTATATGTGGTGCTAGATATAGAGTCCACCAACAAAGGAATCATTGTTGGCTGTCTGTTCTGTTTCCAAGATGTGTCTATTACAAATCAAACTACCATGTTTGTGGTCAACTTTGCTTGACCATATGCTGCATTTCTTTTGGAGAATGAACTAATAGTGAGATAGTCTGATGAGTTAGCAGGCACACATGCAAGATTTTAAAAAAGCTCATGTACATAGTTGTTTTAGTTTTCCTTCAATGGTCAGAGAATTGTGTTGCCTCATCACCACAGTCAACATTTAGTGTGGTAGATCTCCTTTTATCGCCTTTCAAAGTGATCATGTTGTAATATGATCATATTCTATTACTATGAAGGGACACCATGACCAAGGCAAGTCTTAAAAAAAAAAAAAAAAAAATTCAATTAAGAGGTTGCTTAGAGTTTCAGATTGTTAGTCCATTATTATCATGACCAGAAGCAGAAAGACATGACAATCTGTATTAGTCACAGTTTTCTAGAGAAACAGAACTGGTAAAATAAATTAGATAGATGATAGATAGATAGATGAAAGATGGATGTAGCAGTGACGCCCACACTACCACCACCCGTTCACCATGTCTGAGCGAGGGGCTGTGGATCAAAAAACAGAGACAAGAACAGCGGGTCATTCGCCTCAGCAGAATGCTGAATGCTATTTAATTGAAGGAGGGAGTAGGCCTAAATACAGGCTTACAGCACAATGGGAGAATCCCGGAGGGCAGAAGTCCACTACTGATGTTTTACATTCTTGCATCTAAGCTGTTTACACCAAATGCAGGATACACAAACTAAGAACCTCCAGTGAGCATTCAGGAGGAAAGAAACTGGCAGGCAATCAGTATAGGGAGGACATCTGGTCAAGGTCAGCAAGCAAGGCAGCAGCTACCAAAAACAGGGGGCCAGGGCCCTACAGGTAGATAGATGATAGATAGATAGATAGATAGATAGATAGATAGATAGATAGACAAATAGATAGATAAAGTAGATAGATTGATGATAGATGATTTAGTAGAGTGGAGTATGGGCTATGATACACATAATCAACAATGTCTGTCTCCCAAGGGAGAGTCCAAGGATCTAGCAGCTTTTCAGTCCATGAGGCTGGTTGTCTCAGTTGGTGTTTAGTATAGGTTAGAATTCCAATGAGGTAGGTTCCAATACTAGTGAATTGAGAGCAAGAGCAACCAGGAAAAGAGAGAGACACTGGTCCTGGCATGGACTTGTGAAAAGCCACTCTAAGGGATACACTTCCTTAAATAAGACCAAGTTTACTCCAACAAGGACACACCTTTTTATTTTTCTCTAACAGTTCAGCCACTGGGGACCAAGTATTCATACTTAAGAGTCTACAGGGACCATTCTCATTCAAGCTACCATATGTAACATATCACCAATTTTTAGTTATTTATTTATTTATGGGAGGTAGACTTGGTATGTAGTCCAGCCTAGAAAAGAAGATTCTATGTAATCAACAGTGTTCTTGAACTCTAGATCCTCTTACATGTGGGAAGTTAAGGAGGTGCCCTCATGTCTAACTCATTGTGTTTTGTTATTGTTGTATCTGTAGTGTATTGCTTACATTTTCACATATGTATGCAAGTATGCTTGCCCTATTGACACATGTGAAAGACCCCAGGGAGATCTTCCTTCAGGAGAGACCCCAAACCCAAGGAACACACCAAAACCAAGATCAGATGCAAACAGCAAGAGAGTTTATTAGATACACAGTACTGGGCGAAGTCTCTCGGAGGACTTGCGCCCTTCTAGGGCAAGGGGACTTTTATGGATCCAGGGGCAGAGGCGTGGTTACAGAAGCGAGAAGCATAGTTACAGGTCCTATTGGTTGTTTCAAAGAAGGCCAGGGTGAACTTGGAGTCGTATTCTTAATTTCAGAAGTTTGATATGTGGCTGACTTGGCTTGCCAGGTATAGTGGGTGTTTTTCAGTCAGCTGCTTATTCTTCAAGCCAGGGGCACATAATATCTGATTTGACTCAACTGTTTTCTCCAAGCAGCGACCACAGTTATCTCTTCCAAGCCAGATGCTGCCACAGCTGTGAACTCCTGTTTTTCTGATTCCTTCAGAATGGCATTTCTTAGGCTAAGTTATTGGGATGGGGGGGGCATTTCATTGGCCCGACGCCCCATGTCCTCATAATGGAGTGGGGGTCTTTCAATGTAAAAGACAGAGGTTGATTTTAAGTGTCTTTCTCAATTGCTTTTTGATATTTTAGCCCTTCAAATAGAACTTTATTAAGTGAAAGAGGTGAGGCTTATGTTTATATTGAACATGATTGGGCTTGAGGTACGAAAGTGTTTGGAGAAAGAATGCACTTATCAGCAGCAGTACGATGGTGCCTTGAGCTTAGAAAATATATATATTATTAGAATGTTATGAGAGAGGAAATGTTTGTAAGTAGGACAGATAGCCATATGGACAGTTTGATGGGTAGAATAGACTTCTGAAGAGTCATTCAACACATATCTCTATCCCATTCTGATCACTGAGACAGGATCTCTCACTGAATAAGGAGCTTTTCATGTCAGTTAGATTGGCCGTACAATGAGCCTCTATGATTCTTCTGTCTCCGAATTCAGTATGGAGGCTACAGTAGTGTACTGTACTGCCCATCTTTATGTGCATAATGTGGATACAAACTCAAATCTTCATGTATGCACAGCAAAATAAATAAATAAATAATAATAAATAAATAAATAACCACTCTGCCATCTTAAGGTATAATTCACCACATTTATGTGTAATTTTTTGCTCTTGCTTTTATTAAATGGATCTCATTTTTCTGTCTTTAAGCCAATGAGGTGTTTTTAATGTGCAGTGTAAAAATACTGCAAAAATCCGGAAAAATCTCAACATATGTTTTCTAAATTTGGTATTATATTTACTTCCTGATGTTATTCTATATGCTTGTCCTGAAGTTGAACCAAAGGTCTAATACATACTAGGAAAGCACTCTAACATGGAAGTACATTCCTCATCTGTTTTTGTTTGTTTGTTTGTTTAAAAGATACTTTGTTATAATTATTAATCAATCATAATATGAGTTTTACAATATAATTTTCCATTATAACTAAAAATTGGTTTGGATTTAGATTGCGATTGATTGAAAACTGTGTGATTTTTGTAGATAAATGATATCCTTTGAATGATTTGATCTATAACCAAATATATCTCTGTGTGTGAAGCAATAATTTTCTCACCCATGCTTTATAGATTTTAATGTACATGCAACACAGTCTGACTAAAATATAAAAATATATAGGGGGAAATTTTCTTTTGTGTTTAATATTAATTTATAGCTTCAATTCCTAGCATATAAAATACAATTAGTTGTTTCACTGAAACTTTTGTAAACTTGCTATATAATTGTAGAATATTTTTATTTAATTTTATTTTAGTTTTCAGTATTTTATTTTATATTTTATAAATTTTAATTAAAATAGATAACATTACTTCTTACTTTCCTTTTCTTCCCTTTACTCTCTCCTGCAAACTCCTCTCATGGCCTGCACTCTCAGAATGATAAATTCTTTTGTTTTTTTTTTTAAATTACTTGTGTGTGTGTGTACATAAAAATATATAAATACAACCTGCTGAGTCTGTTCTTGTTTGCTTGTATATGATTTTATGATTTATATTGCAGAATCAATAAGTGAGCTCATTCTTGGATTTTTTTTGTAGCCATTGCCAGATTTCTACATATATTATCAATGATATTTTTATGTAAAAACAGATATGCTCTTTAAAAGTCTGAGACCCACTGAAAACCACTCATTTTCTTAGTTTCCAGTGTAGGTCAAAATGGCTATCTGAGGGATAAAATTAGGAAACATACATGCTTTCTTATGGTAACTTTCTCTTTTATTTCATCTTAAAAAGCCTCTTTCATAAGATATGTTCTATATTGCTATATTCTCTCCACAGTCAAGTTACATTCCATACTATTACATTCCCCATAAATTCTCTATATGGCCATATATCTCTTTTTGACAGTTACATCTCATTTATTCATTCTTTCCTCATTCATTCACTCTCACATTACTATCATGCTTCTTCTTTTATCTCTCACTCTTTTCTCTCTGCTCATTTTGCTACATTACACACACACACACACACACACACACACACACACACACACACACACTCACCACTCATTGCTCTTTACATAGTTTCTACATATCCCTTCCTCAACACATACGCACATACATTAATTCTTACACTCTGCACAGCTCTTTTTCAGCAGTTCTCTTCAGAGCTTTTCATAGCTCCCCTTCTCATACTCACACATATATTTACATATTCTCTCATTGCTTTTTCTCATCTCATAGCCAAACTTTGGACAATTATATGTTACATTTTCAGGCTCTGACCCATTTTCATAAACATGTGACGTAGACAGTTTTTCTCAGTCTAGGCATGTCATATTTGACTGAACAGTGAGTAATGCTTAGCCATGAATGTGCTCTTTCCCAGACAGAGAATGACATTGAAATTCAGGATTTAAAATAACAGTAGTTGGCTAAACTGTGAGTCGTTAGGGTATGTGTGGTCAATTACTGTGGGGGATTATGTCTCAATTTAAACAACCTGACTTTGATTTAGCAATAAACACCTGGGAACTAATCTTTATGTATTTTCTTTGGGCGGCTTTGTCTATTTTGAATTAGTTCTGAAGTTTAAAATTAGTTGTCTTTGAGACTAAGAATGCTGTTAATTTCCTGTGTCAATTAAGAAAAATATTCTAGTAATTTTTCTGTTCATCAGAACTATACAGCTTAAACATAAAACATCTTCCTGACTGTCTACAGGTATAAGTGTGGCTGAAGACGTAAAACACTACCAATGGGCTGTGGAGAGAACCCCACAGAAGTATGTGGTGGCACATGAGGAAGTTACAGACCGAAAACAACCATTTTCCAAAGGTAGTGACCCCACGGACTTTGCCAAGTGGGGATCTCTTACAGAGAATTATTCATCTGGTAGATCAACTTGTTGAACTCTAGCTGTCTCCTGCTGTATATTCCCATGGCCTCTGGTAAAGCCATTGCTACCAGCAGCTCTCAATGCATACTGATTTCTGTGACGACTTAACAAATTCACAATTCTGCTAACAGTATAAGTATTCGACCCTTCTATTTTTACCAGCATTCGTTATTTTTTTATTGATTATCCCAAAATAAGCTAGACACAAAATGATAAATATTTCATGTTTACTCCCATTTTTAAAGTAACAATAAAAGAACATATTAATACAGAAAAAAGACCATACAGGAAAATAGCAGAAATGAGAGAGGTTGTGAGGTGGGGGGAATTAAGAAAGTACACTGGGTGGTGGATGAGAATATGATCATAGTACACTTGTACATAAATGAAAATACTTTGTGAAGTTAATTCATACTAATAACTTTTGAAAAAAATAAGAGAAAATAGAGGTTCATTTTACTGTTACAAGCCAATTAAGTATTGTAGCAATATTTTTGTTTTGCTTTGTGGATTTAATATTAATATTTTCTTATTTGATTGTACAGGAAAATTCAAAATATTCATTCATTACATATTCATCTGGCTACTATCCATTAACTGAAGCTACCCTGCCTTCTTTAATACTCAGAGTTCCTAATTTTAGTCTGCATAAGAAACAAAGATATCTCCTATTTCAAATCTCAGACTCTTACAATTGCCTTTATCAAATTTTGTTTTCACAGGAGAAAAATGGCAACTCTTAACTGTTTGTATCCAACTAACCAAACTGTTTGTATCCAAGAATGTTCTGGAAAACAGTTAAAAAATAAAACAAAATGTGTAGAAAAAGATTTTCTATCTTCACCTCCCTGAGCATTTCTGCAGGTCAGGTCGAAAGAAGACTATTGCTAAGAGAGCTCTGTTCCCTAGCCTTTTCATCATAGGAGGAGATTTAGAGTAACTCTAGCTCCTGCACCCTCTTCCTCTTAGTACAGAGTTTTTACAAAGCCATGAAGTGAGCCTGTCTCACCTCCATCCCTAAGGCAAAAGGAGAAGATTTTGTACAATTACAAAAACAAGAGCTAAAGAGGGTAAAGTTAAATATTCTCTTTAAGTGACACTAAAGTAAATGTCAATCCTGTGGCATGTTCCCTGCATTCTTTCTGCCTGTCCTCATTGGAATATCTTCCTTGTTTGGAGATAAACCTTTAAAATAGGACTTCTGACCACACAAATTGCTCCCTACTTCTACTTACTTTCTTCTGTCTCTAACCGGACACCTCCACTACAGTCCCTTAGCAATGATTACAGCTGATGGAAAAGAGCTAGCCTTGTAAGTGAAGGCAGGGCATGCTCACTCAATTCTTCAGTCTTGAGGGTGAAGAATTCTCCTCCATTTTGGTTTTTGGTAGCTGGCCTATGGATGAAATTTTCGACAATGGTAGGAGTTTGTGTAAAACAATATTTTTACCCCTTCCTGTTAGCTGTTAGTGTTTCTTAAAAAAAAAAAAAAAAAGGTACATTAATGAAAAGGAAGACTGTCAATTCCTTGATGTCAGTTTGTTTGCTGTAGTGAAGTGGCATGCTTTCTGCTGTAAGTATTGCTTACATTCACCAGAGTTCAGTGTCATGTCAAAGTAGCAAATCTTGCTTATGGAATCAGTACCATTAGAGCACTCTCTGAGGAACTGATAAAATCCTATCATGTCCCCATGTCCCCACCACAAAATATATTCATTTTGCATTGTTAAATGTCTCATAAACTTACTTTTTTCTCCTAGCATAATAATTAAATAGGTAAACTATACATATTTGCTTAGGTAGCAGTCTTTTCAGTTGTGAAATGAAACACTAATGACTATATTCTAAATATAAGAAATTAGGAAAATAATTACCACTATCAATGAGATTTAAAAGCAAAACCTGTAATCCAGCCTCATATTTATTAAGATCAAAACATGTTTTATTAATATCAGATGTTATATATTCATTTTGCCTTCAATAAGATGCTGTAAAGGCATGATTTAAAAACACTGCCAATGGTTTCAAAAGAGAATCTTCAATAAACTAGATTTATCCACGGGCCTCATTAGGAAAAAAATTAAAAATTAATAGTTTTAAAATTATTAATACAAATATGTCTTTTGGGGCAGAGTGTTAATTAGGGTTGCTTATATTTACAAAGTGCCCAATTAATACACATAAATCAAAATATAGTTTATAAAATTATAAATGTATAAATCCCCAAATCTGAAGTAGAAACTTTAATTTTGTTACTAATTCTCAAAATATGAAACATTGAAACAGAAAGCAACCTTTGTGGGACCCCTTATTAAATATGTAACTAATCTAAGTAGAGTATTGATTTCTACCTTGATGCTCTAGTACATATGCACTGTACAAATTTATTTGGCAGCTGTAACAAATTACAAAGTTCCAATGATTAGGAACAGCACAGAACTGCTTACTTGGGAATTCAGACTGAGCAAATCAATCACATGAGTTAGAACCAAATGGCTCTACTTCACTTCTCTGATGATGTGGGCTTCTGAGTTTATACTGCTTTATCTTATGCATTAAAATATGGAAACCAAAAGATGGAAGAGAATACTTAGAAAATGAGTAGAATATTAATTACCAGATAAATGGATTAAGCAGTGTAGGTCAGTGGGTAGAGAAAACTTTAACTATGTCCTGTGAATAAATCTAGAATGCAATGTACAGCAAAATGTCTACACAAGGCAAATGGGAAATGTGCAAGTTGGTGTTAGTGGCTCTTACCAAGCACCAAAACAAAAGATGATGTTCATATCCATTGATTTTGTCATAGTCAATATTCCACTATGAAAATGTTTGTGTAATTTAACTATTATATACAAATACTAAAACATGAAATAACCTCCTTCTAACTCCCTATAAAAATGCCTGCCATCACATTTAAGGTCAATCTGAATGAAGAAGCTGTAACCACACTTAAGAGATGTTCTCTCTCCCTCACCAGTCATGGAACACAAACAGACTTTAGGATTACAAGATGCTAATTTTTGGAAGGATATATTTTCAGCCAAGAATATTTAACTACATGGATTGCATAGTACTGAAAATAAAAGCAAGTCTTATTCAGACATGATAAAGTGAATGGATGCCAAAGCTATCACTCCCTAGTTACACTTGAACCTGAGATTCTTAGAAATTAGTAAGTGTTGAAAGTTTGCCATTTTTGTCACTATGTTTTATGTAGTGCAAATCCTTTACATAAAGTTTTGAGCTCAGTTCTCCCATATGAATTACAAATTTGGTTTAGATCATAACCTTCTAATGGGAAATAATACAAAATACAGTGCTTTTCTAGGAGTGAATACTTCAGTATGAGGCACAGCATGACATGCTATAAATTTATTTTATTATTATTTCATGGATAATGAACCACACATGCCTCTTTGCAAATAAATAGGTATAATATACACAAGACTGCCATTTCAGAAACAAGTCATGCACAATGTTATAAATTGTTTGAAGGGTAGACTTTTTTTCAGTTTCTATCTGTCAAATAATGATAGAGAAGATTTCAATGAGGTGTGGAGAAAATAAGGAAGGAGTGTTATACTGAAAATTATTTACTGCATAAATTAATTTTGTAATTTTCATTTAGTAGTTTAATAAAAGATATATAAGACTGAGTAATTCTAATGTAATGAAGCCTTCTGCAAGTGGTAGTTGAGATACAGTGGGACTATGCCTAGAAGTGCATTTTTAAAATATTTGCTGTGTTTTAGTAGAATTTACTCCGAAATATCATGAGCACATAAGGGTAAGATATGACAGAAATAAGGAAGGTAAGGAAAGCAGACCTTTACCTGAATCAGATTTATTCTTCTCAGGGTAACTGTTCATCTGGAGTATGTGACTAAAGATGGCTTCTCTAAATAGACACAATAAGGTGGGTCTTTTCCACAATGGTTCTTAGAAGACGATTATTTTCTATATTTAAAACTATCAAAATTTCCTATCTGTATGTCAACAGTTTGCATTATGTGGTGGTTTGAATCAGAAGTGCTCTCAAAGCCTGGGGTGGTGGAGCACTTATTTCTTAGTTGGTGGCTCTGTTGGAGGAGTGGTGCAGTCATTCTGGAGGAAGGACATCAGCAGAAGGCTTTGAGAGTTCAAAGCCTCACTTTCTTCCAGTTTAAGTTTTCTGGTTTTTTTGTTCATGGTTAAGATGTGACCTCTCAGTTTCTCATTCTGGCTTCTTTACCCAATTGGTCCCCTACCATTAGGAATGTTACTTCTGGAACTATAAGGCAAAAATAGAACCACTTTGAGTCATGATGTTTTACAGCAACATAAAAGTAACATACAAATTCCTTTTTTTTTTTTCTGAGATAAGAGAGCTTGAACCCTGGGAGTATGCTATGGCAGTGCTCTATCACTGAGTCATATTCTCAGCCTTCTTTTAACTTCTGATTTGGAGAATTTCAATAATTTGCATAGGGTGTCCTTGAACTCACCTTGTAGCTGAGGAAAGCCTAGAACTTATGATCATCTTCCACCAGCTTCATGAGTTCTTACATGCTTGCATTAGTAAGCCCAGCAAATTCATACTTTTGAAGTTTGCATTTTATTGATAAGAATTGATGTACAGTATTTATTTGTAGATACTTGTTAATCACTATCTTCATAAAAATATTATCTCTGATATTGCTCTTTTACTGTGTGCATGGAGTTCTAACTGCCAGGAAGGTATCCCCATGAAATAGAACATCCTCAATTTTCCTTGAATAAACATGTTTACCATTTGAATATAACCTTTTATCAATGAAGAATTTATTCTCTATTCAACCATTGGATTTTGTGTTATAGCTAATCTCCAAATCTGTTTCTCAAACAAGACATTCAGACCCAGTAAATTTCATGGTGAAATTTGTGATATACAATGAATTTTTCAATGTTCTAGGGCAAAAATCATGTGGGTAAGTAAAAACCAAAATACACATTGGACACTTGTCATGGAAGGCAAGTGACCAAGTGTTTTTACAGTAAATTATGCTATGAAAAATTAAAATCATTTTTTAAGAAACAAAATCAGTTGTTTGGTAATTTATATCTAATTCTAGCACTTCGGGATCTATATCAGGTAAAATGCCATGATTTTAAGGCTAGTCTGGGATAAGAGTAAGGCACTAAAGAAATAACTTCTTTTATATTTCTTTGATGAAAACCATTCTAAGTCTAGAGAGCTGCCTTATTTTTAAATTTTCATCACTTGTTGCATGCATATCAGTTATGAATAATGCATATTCATAAAAATTGAAGATAATTTTTGAGATATAAATCATGTATCATTCATTTCATCAATTCAAAATGTATAATTCCAATATTTATTATAGATCTAGTTATACAATTACTAACATATACAATATATGTATTTTTTATCCCCTACAGAAACCTAGTACCTGATGACATAATCTTATTAATTCTAAGATCTCACAGTACAGAATCTTTTGTATATATAGATGTGAATACTATGAATGAGCTACAAACATGAATCATCCTGTATGTTACCATTCATTTATTGTTCCTGTCATGTAGCATGATGTTCCCATAATCTGTTCTCTAATGTATATCATTCCTCATTATTGACAAACTAAGATGGCTTTGCATGCTTTTATTCATCAATGTTTGGTCTTAGGGACACCTCAAGATATTACATAAAGATATATGAATAGTGCCAATATTAATATTTGTAGAGAAATATTTGTGTTAATATATACTTACAATTTTTTCAAATATGTGCCTTTGTGTGCTTGTATTCAGCAATTAATATATGCATGTGATATATATGACAGTTAAATGATTTTATCATATAAGAAATATGTGTTTATTATAGTTATATTCAATAAAAATGGTCATACAATGAAAGGAGAAACCTCAAATATTGTTTATTTCACAAGAGCATATAAAACACTGATACTAATTTTCCTCGAACATTGTACAAAGTTTTTCATCAGAAATCATGTGTCTTGATTGAATCATATCAAAATTTCTATTTGTTTTAGAGTCAGATTTATTAATTTTTCTCTAAAAGAGCTTGTCTGTTTTATCTAAATTATATAATTTTTGGCATACTGTTTTTCATATGACTATGTTACAATTTGTTTTATTTCTAAAAAGTTATTTATCATATTCTCTCTTGAATATTAAATAGGTTTTAATATAATATTTTGTGGGGTGGTGGGCACGTTTAATACATCGGAGGAGAGGGGATGTGTGATTAGCAAGTGCTACAATAATAAAAGGCAAAAACAGAGAAATTCTCGAAAAAAAAAAAAAAAAATATATATATAATATTTTGTTTTTGGTTAATATATTAAAAGTCACCAATATTATTGTTGGATTTGGGCTCTAAGAAGGACTTTCATATCCAAATGATTTATTAGCTAATTATTGAACGGTTTCATCCAGATGGCACCTGGCTTACTTATCCCATTTATGCATTTGTAGAAGAGTATCTAAAAAACACAGAGGAGTCATAGATGTTTTGCATCTCTTAGTAAATTGCTATGGTTGCTTTACAACATTTAAGGTACTTTCCTCAATCCATTATTTGTAGTTAATTTTGGGAAAATATAGAAGTACTAAAAGAGATAAAGTTGACTACATGTAGAACTGAATACCATAAAACTGGTGGTAGAACCAACAGGAATTTGAATAAGCACTCTGTATTTACAGCCTTGGACAGGAAATAAAAATGAGCAGAATGGACCAGAACCAATAATATGAAGATCAGAAATAGGGTGAGTTTTTAAAGCAGTTTAAATAATAATACAATTTATAAAAATCAAAATACACAGTAAAATTATGCTCATTTTATTTCTGCTAGATCTTAGAACTGATATAAATTAAACTATGTCCTTGTACATCTAGGCAAACACTGAGTTACACCTTCATCTAAAACTGATTTATGTCCCTACTTTTGTATTCAAGAGAAAGAATGTATATTTCCAGAATAGAGCTGTAATAAAAGATTAAAGAAATACTAGTTTTGTGTCACTAGAACACACTTATAATTCCATATCTAGAAGAGAAACTTAAGCTATAATTAAAAGCAGAATTAAAATAATATCTAAAGTTAAAGAATATTAAAAATGAGAATTGCTGGCCAACATACAGACTAATCAGTTGTGGTAGTAAATGGGAATGGTATTCTGCTGTCTCAAAATGTCCTGCTCTGGCATGGTGATTATTTAGAATTAGAATTAAAAGATTAGGTGCACTGTCGGCAGAAGTAAGTTTGCTGCCTTAATCTTAAATGCCCTTTTTTGTCCTGTCCCAGTTAAGTTGTTTGTGTGAAAAATGTGCAGTTGGGTTCTGGAGGGGGCTGGGGATCAGTTCCCCTGTGGTTTTTCCTGTTTGGAAAACTGTCTCGCTTGCATCCTGATACAGAGTAACCATTCCTTGACTCCTGCTGTTGGAGTGGTATATAAGCCCATGTTGGTATGAATAAAGAGAGCTGCTTCCCTGACGAACTGAGACTGGGTGTCTAGAGTGCTGGAAAGAGGGGTAAGCGAACGAGGCTCACCCTAAAAGGAGGGGTGGAGGATTGAAACATTGGTACATACCATGGGTAATTCTACAGGAATTAAGTAAGCAAGGAACAGGAATTAAGTCAAGTAAGCAAGGAACAGGAATTAAGTCTAGCACCACACTTACATTTGTGGACACCATAGCTGAAGCCTGATGGGAGGAGGTCTGAACAAAAGATGTTGTAAGAGAAAGGCGCAGATAAATTTCCTACAGCTGCATATTCTCTATGGAGACTTTGTGAAAGATTCTGACTGATAAAGTGAAAGTGAAAGAGCAACTTTCAGAGTGCGAGCAAGCATTTGCTAACCTCAGGAGGCAGAGATGAATGAATCTTTGAAAGGGGAAAAGGAAGAGGTCGAGGTCCCCTGTAAAGAGCGTATAAGGATATTTGTGAAAGATTTAATGGATGAGGAAGAGGACGATGATCTTGCCTTTGTCTCAGATTTAGTAGAGGAGGAAGAGCAGCTAGAAAAAGAGATAGAGGAACAACAACAGAAATTGCGCCATGCAAAAGTGAAAGCACAGTCAGCACCTCCTGTGCCTCTATTGTCTTGACCTCCACCAAGAAATCCTCATTGGATAGGGGAGGAAAAAGAATCAAAGGACAAATATGGGCAAAAAGGGGGTGGGGGGCGGTGCGGCATGAAACATATCCAGTCATTGAAACTCAGAATCAAGCTGGACAGGTGATCCAGGAGCATATTCCTTTAACTTTAAAAGATGATGCCTCAGGGAGAAGCTGAGCCATTATGGAGTTTAGTAAGAAATCCACCTGTGTTACTGCCTATGAGTATTGATAGCCCTGTTTTTCCTGCTGTATTTTCTTCTAATTGGACAATTGGTACTGCTGCCAGCAATGTAAAACTCCAAGACAGCTGGTAAGAATAATACCAATGAAATCTCCTTGAGTCTGAAAGGCAGTTTTCATGATTGCCTAGTCCTGAGTAGCAATGGCATGACTTTTAATGGAACTGCTTTTTGGAATGCATCATCTAGTTTTGAAGAATCCATCAATATTAATTCTACACATGCTTTCCCTATTACTTCCATGCCCTGTGTAACTGCTCCCTTCCCCTTTTGTTGTTAGGAATGGTGATGTGGGAGGGGAGGGATTACTAAACTGTTCACTTCTAAATTGTAGCTTGAATAATTGCTGGAGTGCAAAATGGTCCCATGCAGTGGTTGTGAGAATACCTGCATTTGCAGTGATGCCTCTGGAGAGTCCTTCTGATCAGTTTCTGTTGCAACTGAAGAGGACAAGAAGAGACTCTGGCATTACTGCCACGATTTTTGCAGCTGTGGTTGCATCTGCTATTGTTGCTACAACTGCTGGGCTTGCATTATCTCAGACTGTTCGACAGGCTGCTGCCTTTATCAACACATTATCTGAGAGGGTGTCTGGTGCCTTGGACATTCAGCAAACATTAAATGGACAATAACACTTTGGAATTCTGATGCTTAATCAGCAAGTAGCACTGTCACAAGAACAAATAGATATGTTGTGGATACACCGACATATGTTATGTACTTATGGAATGTCAGAAGTTTGTATAATGGAACATTTTGAACTATACAATTCAGTTAGCACATGCCATTGTAAGGATTAACGAAACTAGAGTTGTTCCTGTAAATGAGCAGATCTGGTCATTAATATCTAAAGCTGCTGGGTGGATTACTAGATGGGCAGGGTGTGTTTCCCTCTTATTAATCTGTGCAGGCGTATGGGAATTGGGTTATTTCTGCTATGCCCATGGCAACGCCAGTTCACTCGACACAGACAGGTAACCAAGCAAGCCCTTCTGGTCATGTCACCCTCTGAATCTGCACAAGTGTGGTTACAAATGTTGGACAGATAGTACCCAGAGACGGGCAACTCCTGTGGTCCTCATGTGACCTAAGGCAGGGGGCATAAGGGCAGCCCAAGTGACAGGTAAGTTTGGGGATTGCAACAGGTGACCTAAGACAGGGGATATCTGATCTTCCACAGGCTGTTCTAGCTGATGTGTTCCTTTTAAAAATAAAAAGGGAGGACATGTCGGCAGCAGTAAGTTTGCTGCCTTAATTTTAAATGCCCTTTTTTTGTCCTGTCCCAGTTAAGTTGTTTGCATGAAAAATGTGCAGTTGGGTTCTGGAGGGTGCTGGGGATCAGTTCCCCTGTGGTTTTCCCTATTTGGAAAACAGTGTCCAGCTTGCCTCTGGATACAGAGTAACCATTCCTTGATCCCTGCTGTTAGAGGGGTATATAATCCCATGTTAGTATGAATAAAAAGAGCTGCTTCCATGACGAACTGAGACTGGGTGTCTAGAGTGCTGTTTAACCTCGGTGTCCCTCGCCAGATTTCATGCTCCAGCTGCTCAGGTCGCGCCAGTGCACAAAAAATAATTTGACTTTCATCCTTTTATTAAGCAGAAAGTAATCATGCCATTTGAGGCTCTATAGAAACAGTTTAGTGGTTATGAAATCATACTGCTCTTTTACTAGACCCTTGTTCATTTCCCAGAATTTACACCATGCAACTCATCACATTCTGTATCTCCAACTTGAGCTAACATGATGCTTCTGGCCTCCACCTGCACCTGCACCTTCACACACACACACACACACACACACAGAGAGAGAGAGAGAGAGAGAGAGAGAGAGAGAGAGAGAGACTTATTTTAAATGTTACAGAAAAAAAATGCCAAGCAATAAATATTCTTAGCTGTGCAGTAGTGGTGCATACATTTAATCCAAGCAGTCAGGAGGCTGAGTCAGGGAGATTTCAAGGATGATTACTGCACTGGAGACCAGTTATCTCTTTTTCTGTTATTTTTTGGGTGTTTAGTAAAACATTTTAAAGTCTAATTGCTTTCAGTAATATTTTATAGTCAATGACAATTCTGTGGGTCATGGATTGGGACAGAATTCATATGGGTGACTATTCCATTCCACACAGCAAAGGTCAATATTATGCAGTGGTATTGAGCAGGTACTAACAGTTCCTTGAGGACAGAAAATAGTTTCATTGATGTTTTTATGTATTTTGTTAGATTTATCTAGTCCTATCCAGCTTTTCTCAGTGTTTATCTATAGTTGCTGCTTGGAGATTTGTGAAGACATTATAAAATATTCCGACTTTCAAGAGATGGTGCTTTACTTCCTTTGAATCTTGTAGCGAAAGAACTCATGGAACTGTTCATAACTCTTTCCCTTAGAAATCTTGTATAGAATCTATGACAGTATGAGAGCAAGCTATCAGGACAGAGGCAGCCAGATGTTCCACTGGGGGATGAGCCCTCCACAGACAGCTGTTCTCCATACTTGGATCTGTTTCATTTCACTGTAATGTTCTTAATCTGCTGAAAATAGAAACTCCTTTATTGAGCAGAAAGCAACACTTAGATATCAGTTTAGCAAAATGAAACTAGTAGGTTTGCCTCTGGCATTGGTGACCTCTCCAGCCATGGGCAGTTAACAGGGTTTAACAGTATGAGGCACAAGTTCCCTAATATTAAGAAAACTTTAAATCCAATTAGACCGTGGGTGGTTATCCTCAAGGATTTATGGCTAAGAATATGGACAAAAATAAGAAACTATTTGGCACATTGTGCATTTGAGTTGGGAACTGCCATGTTGGAAGCATAAATACCTTCTTCCATGTTCATATCACTATAGGTTATAGTTACAGCAAGCAGAACTAGCACTTGTATCATTTCTACTATACATATTATTGATACTTACAGTTATTTAATCTCTCAATCACTGTTTCTTTTGGGAACTTCTATTTTTTCTAGATTCTAACGCAAGGCTTTTCTAGAATTTACCGGCAACTTTCTAAGGAATCTCCTATTTTATTTTGCTCTCTTGTCTTAAGTACAACATTGTATCCCCATTTCTCCATATCACCAATTTTTTTCAGATTATTTGCTAGTTGTTAATGACCTCAAATCCTCGTGCCTTGCACTCACTGAGCACTTTTATATAGATCATGCTTCTTCTCAGAACTGGGGCCAGAGCTCTGTGGTGGGACTCTCCTGTTCTACTCACTGTCCTTTGCTCTCATCAGCTGTCATTCGTTTGTCAGCTATCTTGCTCAGACAGTATAAAATGGCTCCCCCTGCATGACCAGCAATTAGGTGGAGCTCCCGGTAATGAAAACTGAAACATCCTCCTGGAAAATACCCGTATAAAGCTAACTTAACATTTCTCTCACTATTTTCTGTTAATCAATAGACTAATCACTGAAAAGAAATAATTAAACAGGAGCACATTACTTCCATCACTTAAAGCAAAGGTTGTCAAATGATTGGTGGCATTTTTAAGTCAAAATAGTTCCTATATTTACAAAACTTCAAAATATTCAAATTATAATTAGAAGGGAAGGTAACATTACAAAAGCTTTATGACTTTTTTTCTGATAACAGCTTACTCACTATAATTAATTTATTTATATAACATAAGCAAAATAATTGTTACCTATTTCATTATAGCTCTGGCTAATGGGTAATGGTAGTGATGGCATAATTTAGATTTTTATGAAATTAAAACTATTTTATTTCTATTTAGAGTTTAACATCTGGAAAAAATGAAACTAATTAATATGATATTGAAATCAGTAATTTTTTTATGAATCTCCACTTGTAGGACTAGAGGACATGCTCTATTTTCCAGCTCACTGCATTAACCAAGCATTTCTAAGCTCCAGGCATGAAGCAAGGGAGTGCCGAGCACTAAATCACCATTAGAGCAGGATGGATATTATCGAATTTCTGGAGGAAGAATAAATTATAGTCTACGATACATGTTATGGTTGAGTTTAAGGAGATGAATTTTAACTATTTTATGAATTGCCTAGGGACATCCAATAAGTTATCTCTAATATTCAATTTTGATTAATTCTTTTTCTGAAATAGTAACTCTTTTAATTTCCAAAAGCCTTTAGTAAAATTGGCTCCAGCATATTTACATGCTACTAGAATCTATTAGAGCAGTCTTTGGGAGTTGAATTTATATTTTCTATTTTCACTTCTTAGTCAGACTTCTTTTCCAGATTTACTTCACACTAACCCTGCCTGATGTAGTGGCACTCACCTATAATCCCAGTATCAGGTAGCTGAGGCAGGAGAACCAGCCTTAGCTACATTGCCAAGTTATCCCAGGCTATGAACAATATTATATAAAAATTAAAACACTTTAAATAAATTAAGTATAATAAAAAGTTCATTTTACTTTCAATTTTTAAAAATAAATTCCAGGAGCCCAATCAACAAGAGAGAGGAAGGATTCTATGAGCAAGGGACATTGAGATCATTATGGGAAAACATACACAGATGGTCAGCCAAAGTAGTCGAAACGCATGAACTGTGGACCAATAGCTGAGGAGCCCCCATGGTACTGGACTAGGCCCTCTGGATACACGAGATAGCTGTTTAACTAAAACTGTGTAGGGGGTCCCCAGGCAGTGGGATCGGGACTTATCCCTAGTGCATGAGCCCAGTTTTTGGAGCCCAGTGCTTATGGTGGGAGACTGTGTAGCATTGATGCAGGGAGGAGGGGTTTGGAACTGCCTCAACTGAATGTATGACGCTCTGCTGACTCCCCATGGGAGAACTTGCCTCGGAGGAGGTGGGAAAGGGGGGTGGGTTGGGGAGGGAAGGCTGGGGGTGGGAGGAGGGAGGAGAGGGGAATCTGTGGTTGGTATGTAAAATGAATAGAAAATCTCTTAATAATAAAAAAAGAGAAAAAAATTCTTGATAAAATTTACTTTGAAAAGCCATTGATATTATAAGCAATGGATATAGTGTCCATTGAAAGTTATTTATTGAAAATGCAATAAATAATACATTCAATAAAGCATAATGTTAATTATTCAAAATAAAAGAACATCTTTAATTTCTCTGAATCAAAGAATATGCTATGATTTTTAAAGGCTTATAATTGGTGCCCAAGAACCCAAATTCATCAAGGTAGCATTTATTTTACACAATGCAGAAACTAGACATATTAAATCAGTCTTAGCTATTCCTCACCTTGTGGAGATTTAGCCACAGCTTAGTGATTAATATGTCTGTAGAGAAGTCAATAGGAGGCCTCTATTAAATCTGATTATTACTATATCAAATAAATGGCTCATTTATCAGCCTTTGTGCACCCTGGCTATGTCTGCATGCATGTTGGAGAAAGATAATTACACTATGCTTGGAACAACAAATTGGTTTCTTTTTGCTAGTTTTATAATTAGGGGGAAAATATCTGGTAAGATGGATAAAAGTTCTCAGGTTAAAAAAAATTTATTTTCAAACCCAATAAAAAAAGCAGCCCAATAAACAGAGTTTGTGAAGCTTATTATTATATTCCTTACAAATAAAAAATTACAACATATACATGTGTGTATATACATATATACTTATAATTAACTTACTCCAACATGATTGAAATTATTTATGGGTCATTTAAAAATATTATTTATTGAGTAAATATATAGTGCATTGATGCATCATTTGTTCAAACATAGGCAGGCTCACTTTAAAGATTTTATAAGAAATTGTTCTGCTTTGAAATTACTTCATTCATAGGTATGTAAGAATATACATACATAAATTTCTGTGTTTTTCATCTATTGTGAAAACATCTGTACTTTAAAAATACATTTTATTTTTTAATAAAGGCTATTGCCAATGCTCTTGATTACTCCCTAGAACTTGATTGTGATGTTCTATTACTGAAGATGCCACATATTTGAGTCTTAACAGCTGAAGAAATAAAGTTAATGTAGACCAGAAGTTCCATCCCTACTCATTGCCTTTCAGAGCTCTGGGAGGTGTTATGCACAATACCGGAGGAGAAAATTAATCATCAACCTTACCCAGATGGGAGTTCTGCAAGCTATAATAATATCTGGCCTGCTAAGACATACTCATGGACATAATAATGGTAATGGTGTCATGAGAGTAAACAACCACTTTCCTGCTTGAACTTAAGACCTGCTCTATAAGATGAAACTCATACCTGGAACTGTTGTCCTTTTTTTAAATGGTTGCTGCATTTTAAGCCACAGCTGTCTGAATCAGCCACTGCAGCTCTGCTGCTACCCACAGCAGTTAGGCCACACCCCTTCTACAAAGATCATAAGACTAAGGGATAGAACTACTATTATGATTTTGCTAAATGGACATAAAATTAAAGCAACTTATAATGACTTATACACCCAGATTAATGAATTTCCTGATCCTCATCAGAGAACCTTTTTTCTCCTTACATTAGATGTCACAAAGCATAGAAAATTATAACTGGTCAAGGTCCAGAGGATAAGAGATTATCAAACGCTCATACCTAAACAAGGCATCTATATCACATCCCCCTCTTCTCAAGGATCAAGGAATCATTGCAAAAAAAAAATCAGAAAGAAAAGGACCAGAGAGTGATAGATTAACTACAAGGAAATAGAATCTCCCACACTCAAAAGGGCAGTTGTATATATGAGCTCATAGAGCCGTAACATTATGCATAAGACTTGCAAAATCTCAAGTCAGATAAAAGTCCCACCAATAACTGCATAGTCATTGACATTTGATAGCTCCTAGGAGAGGGAGAATCAATTTTTCTTTTAATGGTATTGTCTTAGCTAGGGTGCAACACCATGACCAAAAGCAACTTGGACATGAAAGGGTTTTAATTGGCTTACATATGTCAGTCACAGTCCACTAAAGGAACTCAAGGTGGGAATGAAAACGGCAAGAACTTGAGGCAAGAGCTGATGGAGAGGCCATGGAGGAGTAACTGCTTGGTGGTTTGCTCATCATGGCTTGCTCAGCTTGCTTTCTTTCAAAACACAGGACTGCAAGCCCAGGAGTGGACTCACCTACAAAAGGTTAGCCTCTCCCACATCAATCACTCATTAAGATAATGCTCTACAGGTTTGTCTACAGCTTGTTCTAAGTTAGGCATTTTCTCAATTGGTGCCCTTTACTCAAATGACCCTAGCTTGTGTCATGTTGACATAAAACTAGCCAGCACAAGTTGACCCTTCTCAACTTGACACACCAACACATCACTTTTCAATAAAACCTTTTTCTTTTTCATTTGTTCCCAATATGGCATATTAATATTAATATCAAAATATAAGTAATAAATCACTTTAAAATTGCATAGTCTTTACAAATTCAAACACTTTAAAAGAACAACTTCTTTAAAATATTTTTTTGAAAAATCCAAATTCTCTTTAAGAATTCAAACTCTCAGCCGGGTGGTGGTGGCAGCAGCGGCAGCGGCGGTGGCGGCACACGCCTTTAATCCCAGCACTCGGGAGGCAGAGCCAGGCGGATCTCTGTGAGTTCGAGGCCAGCCTGGGCTACCAAGTGAGTCCCAGGAAAGGCACAAAGCTACACAGAGAAACCCTGTCTCGAAAAACCAAAAAGAAAAAAAAAAAGAATTCAAACTCTCTACTGTGGGCTTCTGTAAAATAAAAAATAAGTTAAATACTTTTTTTTTTTTTTTTTTTTTTTTTTTTTTTTTTTTTTTTTTTTTTTTTTACTTCCAGAGGGAAGAAGCATAGCACAGCTACAATCTTAAACTAAGTTCCAACTGTGTCCAACAACTCAGTGCTTAATGTCTGGGATCCAATCATGCCCTTCTGGGCTCCACCAAAGGACATGTGTCACATATCTGATTCTATACTGCCGGAGACGGAATATGAAAAGCCTCACATGTTGCCAGTGGGATCTGACCCGAAGGTACTCAAGTATGAGGACATCAATCCCTCCGGACCTGTCCCACTGGATATTCTACTAAGCCTGCCTTCTGTGGGTCAGGGAGAAAACAACCCTTGTGTCCCAAGGGCAGACTCTATGGCATATGCATGTCATGTTCTCACCCATCCAACTGTCACTAGTTCTTGTAATCCTCCTACTCCATTTGCTCTTCATGATTTTCTCTTTCTCTCTCCTTCCATGGTTTCCATGACATTAGAAATGATATTGAGATTGTGACAATGGCAGGAGTTAAAGCTGCTCTGCAGGTCATGGAAAAACCCAGAAGGCTGGTGGCAGAAAACTGTAGATGGAGTGACATGTAGATAGGATAAAAGACAAGAGTTGTCCAGAACTAGTTAGAAGACAACTTGACGAATTACAGAGAGATGAAGGACGAGAGGAAGCTGACAGTCTGGTACCTTAAACCAATGCTTGTATTTCTGTGCTTTCTGAGAAACCTCAAGTATATGGTCTTTGGGGTGATTACCTCAGATGTTCTGATAATTATTAACCTGCGAAAGAATTACCTGGTATGCTTTGGCTTTCTTCCTAGGAACTTCTATGTGCAATTAAGTGGCATGGGGTACACTTTGCTGATTTATAAAAGAACTTTTGAAACTATTGTGAAGAACCCAATCACCTGTTGAATTTTCTCATCCCCTGTTTCCTTGTATTATTACAATAAAAGACTGGGGTTGAGTCAGATAGAGAGAAAGCAGAGAAGATGCACATCTCCAGAGCTGACGAGACTCGTCAGCTTGCACCAACTCATGTGTCCGAGTGTTTTCTTACACCTGCCAGACATCCCTGCCCTTCGAGACCCTCGAGACTGCTGAGGCTGGTTCCTGGCACTATACCCTCTATAACCTACACAGATTGTCTCCTAGCCTCAGGCTGGCTCTGCTCCAAGGGGGCTGCTATCCTTGGTGGTTGTCCCATAGTACTAGGATCTGCAAAATGATAGGGGTTGCCTGCTGCAACTAACCTGCACTTTCACTAATAGCCTCTCCTGGACTTCTTTTTAGAAACTCCAGCCCTTTCTGATAGTTGCAGGCCTCAGCTGATCTCTATGACCCCTTTATGCCTTCAGAACGAGTACCACTTCCGTGACTTGAAAAACCAAGTTTGACTGCCATCACAAGGTAAAACCTAGGCTGCCTCTGGAACACAGCTTGTTTGTGCTAACTCTGAGGAAACACTTCCCAGAATTTTTCACCTCACTGACCCTGCTCTGTTCTTAATCTAGCTCTCTGCTAATTTCTTAAACCAGTTCTCTACTAATTTCTCCAGTACAGTTGACCAGCATCAATTATTTCAAAAGTTTAGAAATAATTGCAGTTGTGTATCTTGTTAATAGCAGCTCATTCTTCATCACTTGCTAACCAGAACTACAGATTCTTAATTCAAAATAAGCAACAACCTCAAAAGGATCTTTAATTGACTGTCAACCTCCTTCTGCAACTTTACAGTCCAGGACTTCAAACTCTGAATTTGTATCAATATTCTTTTCTTTCAAGCTTCCACAAAACAGTCCACGAAGATTTGAATATTCAATGGCTTTTCTAGTCTAAAATTCCAAGTTCCTTTCACAATCTTCCCCCAAAAAGAACATGCTTCTGCCTGCCACAGCAGTACACACTGTGCAGGTACCAACACAATATAGGCAGGAAAACAAATGGCATTTTCCTTTGGAAAATGAAGGTATGAGACACTCTTTAGAGAAAAAAAAAATAAAATAAAAATAAAAAGACCTGCTGCGATGCTTGCTGAAATTGGAGGAAATACAGAAAGGGTAATAAAGGAAGGTAGTCACAAATATATGCTAAGGTTGTGTGACCGTTACAGAAAGAAGAATTATAATTGTCATGAGTGTTTCTGTCATATTTTCTTAAGAATATGTTTGGGCAGTTATTTGTGTTTTT
Organism: Peromyscus leucopus; assembly: GCF_004664715.2. Classification (NCBI taxonomy): domain Eukaryota; kingdom Metazoa; phylum Chordata; class Mammalia; order Rodentia; family Cricetidae; genus Peromyscus; species Peromyscus leucopus. Next base: position 61,069,078 of record NC_051072.1, read on the forward strand.
ATTCTTCAGTTTCTTCATCCTGTATTGTCAATGTCTCTCTAGGGGCATTGCCACCTATTATAAACTATATGATATTGTTGCAATTGTGCATTGGATACTTATACCATATTAGGGGTAATGATCACCTAGTTATTGTTTTATATGGAAATTAAAGATGACATAAAATATTTTTAGGTATCAAGTTTACCAAAATAACTCTGATGGATATTTTCGGTTATCAACTTGATTACCCCTAGAATAAATTTAAAACTCAGGAAGCTAAGGCACACATTTAGTGGAATTTTCTGGATTGGATCATTTTAGGTAGGGAACCCCACCTTTAATTCAGATACTTTGATGTCAGAAGACCCAACCTATTAGCCACATCTTCACAGGACAGCCTAAATAAAGAACACAAAAGAAAGAAGCCTTTGCTTCCTGTATGCAAATGCTCATTGTCACTGGCAAGTTAATATACCCTGCTGCTGAGATTTGTTCACTGCTTAGAGTCAATGTCTATGCTTTCTGATATATCCTGAAGACTGGATGAGACATCCAGCCTCAGAGATTAAACTGCCTTTTGATTATCAGATTCCAAAGAAGCCATTGTCGATAGACCACAGCCTCTAGGCCACTCTAGTAAATCCTGTACGCACATTTTCATTCTGTCAGTTCTGTTACCCGAAAACCCTGACTAACAGAGGTATGATGCCTGCTATGTCAGTTAGGCTGCACACAGCCAAGAGCGTACAGGTAACAGAAATTGTACCTGATAGGTTTTTTTTTTTTTCTTCCAAAAATAAAGGATAGTTCTATCTGGGAAGAGCTGATCCTAGAGCTAATATGATCAAAACATAGTCCATATAATTCCCAAAGAGTTAACAAATCAAAGCTGTCTCTTTACTCACTTATGTCATAAGACAGGATACTGTGCTAAATTTTCATTTAAAATGATGAGTGTACATGATGTTCATGTATCATAGAAGTAACTGAAGTACAGACAAATGATGATTTCATCTTGTGTAACGATTCATTGATTCCATCTATAGTGTGCACTATATTTCCTTGTTCATTTCTCTTAGTGAGTTACTACCCAGGAGTTTTTTTTTTTTTTTTTTTTTTTTTTACATTTTTCAAATTAAAGAAAATAAAATATAGCAAACATGCTAAAGTGAAAATGTGATCGCATTAGATATTGGAATCCTAAGAGAACAAAGAACTGACATTTTACCATAAATAGCAAGTTCTGTATGACATAATAAGAATATAATCTAACTGAACCCCATGTAATACATTTTTACATCTGATCATACATTGCCTTTATAGACACTGCTTGAACTGAAAATACTACTACGCAAATTGCTAATATATACTTTACGAATCATAGGGTTCTTAAAATATATTAATAATTCAAAGAAATAATTTTAAAAAAGAAAACTGTCTTACATAATTCAAACTTTCCTTAAAAAATGAATGGATATCTTACTTTAAAATTATCCTTTGTTTACTTCATTATATCCCTTATTTTTTTTCTGATATGCAAAACTGCACAGTTCATGTAGCTTTCAGATTTGCATCTCTTTTATATTGTTCATTATTTTAAATCTCAGCAAAAATTATTTCAACACTTTAGTTCATTTTACTTGTATGACTATGTATATTTAATCTTTAAAAATAGATTTACTATACATTCTCAATATGTTTATAGTTTTCCTTCTCCATCTCCTCACCCCTGATCCTCTGCACCTCCCTATCCACCCTAATCCACAATATTTTTTTTCTAACTCAGTAGGAAACAAACAGCCATTTAAAAACAATTAAATAAATATGATAAAATAAACTGGAATATGACATAAGAGAAGAAAGAGCCAAACAAATGCATAAGAAATGCATACAGACATACCACACACACGTTTGTACACACAGAAACACACAGAAAGTCCATAAAAACAAAATCAAACCCCATATTGTAAGCAAAAGGCCTGCAGTATAAAAAAAAAATGCTCAGAGGAAGCACTTTAACACCAAACAAACAAGTACACAAAACAATTGAATAAATGCCATTGAGTTTATTCTGTGTTGGCCATCTACTGTTGGGCATGGGGCCTATTCTTATGTGTGACTTGTATACCCAGTGATACTCCATTATAGAACCCTATTTCTTTCCTCTTCAAGCAGTGGCCAAATGGAAGTAACTTCTGGGTTAGGAATGGAGGCTAGCATCCACTTCCCTTCTCAGTTCAGGGGCCTCATCATGCTTCCACCTGAGAAGGTCCTGTGCATGCTGCCACAGTCTCTGTGAGTTCATATGTACATCTGTACTGTTGTGTCTAGAAGGCCTTGTTTTTTTCATGTGTCCCATCACTCCCGACTCTTACAATATTTCTGCTTTTTCTTCTGTCGGGTTCCCTTATTCCTGAACAGAGGGATTTAATGGAGATATACCATTTAGGACTAATGTTCCAAGGGTTCTCACTCCGCAAGTGTATTCCTTTATATATTTAGTAATGCCATGAAATATCAGTTATCTCTAATCAATGAATGGATCAGGAATTGAAATGGATGATAATGGCTTTTAATGAGAGGACAGTCACAATTGTATTTTATCCCAGTTAAATTCTATAAATATATTATGTACGCCTAGGTCTTACAAGTGTAGATAAATAACTGCTTATGCATATAGCACTTGACATTTTGAAGCCAGAATACTAAAACTTTCTCTGACTCAGAGATATAATGACAACAGTTACAAGCTTTGTATTATATATTTTGTTATTCATATAGTTTACGTTTTAGGTATTACACATGAAAGTCAAAAATTCTGAAAAAATTTATTAAATGCCCAGTTGTCTCATGCAAATTTTAATATGCTGAAATGTATTATGAGTGATGTGATGTTGAAATTGAATCTATGAACATTTTATCTCATATAATTCTCATATTCACAAGAATAATTTTCTTTTTCAGACACTTCAATTTCTTGACAACTGTATTTTAATTTTAATCTAAATTGCATAATACGTTTTACTTATATAAATTCTTAGTACCCTTTCTCCTTTTTTCCATGGTAGACCATCTTATATAGCCTAGAATAAACATCTCTTTTTTTTTCATAAAGAGCTGATTATAGTTTTTATCAAGTCAGTAGTCTCGTTTTAAATAATATTACAAGCAGGCAGCCTCCAGGTTTTTTTTTTTTTTTTTACAAAGTTGTATCACTATACTTATTTGGACTCAAATAAATATTTATACAACTTATCACAGTGAAAACTATGCATTAAATCACTGCAATTTAAACATGTTAAATAACCTTAGGAAATATTCCTTAGAGGTTAATGGCATTTTCAGAACATCTTTTCATTTGTAATTTACAGGAAATACCCTGAATTTTCATTAATAAGAATCAGAGTTGTGATTATTTTCGACATTGTGTCTCCTTGTTACATTACAGTGGATTTCTGAAACTGAAAGTTCTTGTGATAAGACTTCTGTATGGTGTGACACTGTATTGATCATCCAGTTTTATAAACCATAATTCTAAAGAAATTATTTGGAGTATTTCAACTTATTATAAACTGATAAATTTTGAAGAAGTGTCATAATTTCAGTGTGTGTGTTTGAGAGAGAAACAATTGTGTTTGCTGATATAAACTACAAAGACAATAGAGGACATAAAGAACACGATTAAAATATCCACACATGGGCACACTGTGTTTTTATGATTTTGATTCAAGAAGTGTAAACACATTTCTTTTGTTTCAGATTCTACTTAGTACCCAGAATCATCAATAAAACTAGTGGATAAATTTAATGTGAAGTAACGATACACGTCAATGGTATTGACATCATTAGATCCACATCTCAACGATTGAAGAGAGACGTTACACTGGGAGAAAAAGAAATGTTTCAAGGCTATGCTTATGACAGTTCCAATTAATAAAAATGAAAATTAATGTGAAAAGAGAGATGTTGAACTGATAGTGGAACAAAAGAGGTCCCCTGCTCTAAACAACAACCTACAAACGTCTTTTTCCAGGTTCAGACACGAGGAAACATAAAGGCCACTATAGCTATTGTAGAAGGGGAACAGCTGCTTCTCAAGCTGAATCAGAAACTGGAGGAAAGCATTATCTACCTACAATGTGCTGTATTTTACCCATATAACATACAGGAGTTATACAGTGAGTGGCCTTTCACCAAGGTCCCAGAACGCTCCAGAAGACAGGAAATTACGGGAGGGGTATTCCTAGCAAGGAGGTAATGAGTGAACATTGTGTGGTGGTGTTAGGCGAAGCCTAAGTTATAGTACAGATAACAACATACGGGAGATTGCAGGACAGTGTGATGCCTGCTGAGAAAAGCTACAGGAACAGACAAGAGCTGGTTCGTGAAGGAGCTATATATAGGTAGTTCAAAGAGAGGAGCTGAAGGATGAAGGATGCTCCAGGCTACTACTGAAGCACAGATCATGACACAGTCAGTCAGCTTCAGATTATGAGTATGTAGGTTTTGCTGTTTGCTCCACTGTGTTTTCTGCTTTTAGATTGGGGGTGTTTTGGGGATAGAGAGATAGCTCCGAGGTTAAGAGCACTGGCTGTCCTTCCAGAAGTCCTAAGTTCTATGGCCTCTCCAGGAGGAAGCTTTTGTTAGAGCCACATCCCAAGTAGGGAGAACAGAACTGCATATACATTAAAGTCTATCCTTAGAAGTTATAGTCATGTGTACAAGGTATTCTTTTATTAAAATAGGAGCATAATCCAAGAGTTTCAACAAAGGGTGAAAAATTTGCTTCATTATCTGATATGGAAATGACGATGTCTTTCATTTGGCAAAGAACTTATGATTTAAACTTCATAGATTAAAAAAAAATACCACAAAAAATCAAGTACATTTAGGCAAAATGCCCATACCCATCAAATAGAATTAAAGAACACTTATCTTTAAAGAACACTAATGCATTCATTAATTCAAATAATTATTTCTTAAGTATTAAGTTAGTGAGAAGCCCCTAAAGTTTATTTATGAATGCTACATAATGCTGCATAGCCTGACCCTACACTAAAAATAGAAAAAAAGGGCAATGGTGGTTCACTTGTTTGTTTGTTTGTTTGTTTGTTTCCTTCGAGACAGGGTCTCTCTATATAGCTTGAGCCTGTCCTGGAACTCACGCTGTAGACCAGGCTGGTTCTGCTTCCCAAGTGTTGGCATTAAAGGCGTGTGTACCACTGCCAGTGTGGTTCACTTCTTTAATCCTAGCACTTGGGAGGCAGAGGCAGGTGGATCTCTGTGTTTGAAGCCAGCCTGGGCTACACAGAGAAACTTTGTCTTGAAAAAACAAAATCAAACAAACAAATAAAAATAGGGAAAAAAAATAAGAGTAAAGCAAGGAAGACTGAAAGATCAAATCGTCTAAAGAATGCAATTCTGAACACTTGTAGTATCAACAAAAAGGACTTACCAGTATGTTTATAATCTTTAAAAAGATTTATAATCTTTAAAATGATTACTTAACACATACACTGGTTCTTGAAAAGAATGATAGGACTTCCTAAAGCAATGGATCCTGCATCTCTATGAGTTAGCTGTTTATCATCACTAGCAATGTGGAATTCTACCCAAAATGAAAGAAGTTGATATTCAGTTTTGTGATTAAAACTAATTTTATTTTCATTGACATTATTTTGGCTCTATTTTATGAGTAATTACTGTATTACATTGTTGAAAGAAATAGCCCTGAAGGAAAAAATGTGTATTCTTTTTTCATTTTAAATTTGAATCTTCTATTAGATAGTGTCAAATTACAGAATATATTTTATATTTCATTTACTAATATTATACATTTATTTTGCTGTCATATATATTAAAGTCATTCTTCATCATGAGAATTCTGTGGTGATTGTAGTGATATGGAGCTAACAGCTATGTAGCTGCCAATAATAATATATAAAAAATCAAAGGCTCAGAATCCCTTCTTGGGGTCCAGTCCTCATTTACAGCTCCATGTGATGACTGAGCACACACACCACTGTATCCTTGTCTATTCTTCTTCAGTCATGGTGCTTTTGTTATATTTTGCAGGTACAAAAATTAAAAGGGGACAAAAATTTTTATTTTATGGAAAATAAAATTATTTTCATTTAATACTTTCTGATTATGGTTTCCCTTCCCACATCTCCTTCCAAATAGTCCTACCTTCCATACTCAAAAATTTGTGCCTTTTTTATCTCTCTCTTAAGAGAATATATGGGCAAACAAAAAGTATAAAAACAAGAATAAATCATAATTAACAGACTAATACAGAAAATAAATAAAGAAAGAAGAAATACATACACATACTAACACACACACATAAACACAATCATACCCATAAAAAATTTAGAAACCATAATATGCATTTTGATTGTTATAGGTGTACCTAATCAAAAGAAAATAAAACAATAATTTGAACATTCCAGACTCATATCATATTCAGGACATTCATACTCATGCTTACTTTTAATAATAATAAAATATAGTTGAATTTAGTGAATTTCTCAAAGCAAACATCTCCTTAATGCTACACTAGAGTACATGAATAAGAACTATAAATATTAAGTTACTCATAAAAATGTTTCATAATTCTGTCAAAATAATATTATTTTTAATCTTCTTTGTTTCAGAAAATGTAGGGCACTGAAGAGGCAAAGATACTGCCTCTTGTTTGAAGACCAAGAACGGAGAAGTAAAAGTCACATACCAAATGGATTCTATAAATACAAACATAACAAATTGAAGGAAGAGCAAAATCTAAGAACAGTATAGACTGTCATATAATGGTTTTACTTTCTATTTCAGAAACTCTAAGCCAGGAACTAGAACTCCAGCTGAGTAAGAATAGGTGAAACCAAAGAATCAACTATATCAGAAAAGACAATGGTGGAATCTCATCTACTTTTACACTCAAATCAGTAATCAAGGTTATACTAAGCATCTGAAAATCAAAAGATACATTGGATTGAGAAGGAAGAGGACATATAGAAACCCAAGAGATAAAAATAAGGCATGCTGGTGGCAATTAAATAATATTTTAGACAGCAATGAACATATCAGTCAGTTTGAAACTTTGAAGGCCTAAAAACAGCTTTTTAACTTCTGTATTAAAATTCAAACTTTATCTCAAGAGTAAGAAAGACAAATTAAATTATTATAGGTAAGGAAGCATATATAGCAATTAATAAGTACAATTTTTGTCCTGGCTCTGATGGTTTTTGATATATTATGCTCTTAGAGGAGGGTATAAACAGCTTCTAAGTAGATTAACTAATGATAATTTCTAATATAGTATAAAATGGAAAGAAGCACAGATTTGAGAGGCTTAAGTTGCTAGATCCCAAAGATTTGGAAAGTTTCTGTAAGTGCTCTAGGAGAAATAAAATCAAACATATTCATTCTTTTGTACTTTGGACACTTATTATGATAACTCTCATTAAAAAAATGAACTGTGAAGAAAAATGAAGTTTTGGAATTTAGGGAGAAGGAAGTAATAAATTTAAACTTATAGACTAACCTGAGATCATGGGTCATCTATGAATAAGTGTACAATATATGCACATTTAAATGAAGTCTGAAAAGATAAGAAAAACAGAGTAAGGTTTATATTATAATAAAAAGCCAGTTATGTAGCTGGAAGTTTTCCTATGTCTGCCTGGACCACAGCAGCTTTTAAAATAATCATTCAGAAGCTTAATATTAATTTCAAACCATTTGGTCTGTGGCTTAGGCTTCTTACTACCTAGCTCTTTCATCTTTAATTAACCCTTTTATATTAATCTATGTTTTGCAACAAGCATTCATGTTATTATCTGTGTTTGATTACAACTTGTTCCCCCAGCAGCTCTCTGCATCTCCTCTGACTCTGCCTTCCTCTCTTCTCTCTCTGCTTGGATTCCCTGCCTGGCTCTATTCTGCTTTGCCATAGGCCATAGCAGCTTCTTTACTAACCAATGGTAGCAACACATATTCACAGCACACAGACCATCCCACAGCATTTCCCCATTTCTGTCTAATCAAGCAGGAAGATGTTCATTTTATCATAGTAAATTTACATATAACAAAACAGCTATCAAGCAAGAATTATAGTTATAGTATCTAGTCTATTTGTAGTTAGCAAAATTAAAGAAAATACTCTATCATCTATCCTATTTTTGTGAATCTATAAAGTTTTACAACTAATATATTTTATCATAACTAAGAGAAATTATAATGATCTAGTCTTCAACTCCATCAAAAATCTCAGAAGGATTTAATACTACCTAAGTAAAGAGGAAGTGCATTGCAAGCAAATGCCAAAATTCTATAAATGACAAAGCCATCTGGCTGCTTGGACAGTCACTGAAAGTTCCTCTGTAATTTTGGAGCACCCATCTTCAGCCCATAGGCCTAGAGTCTCTGGCATACTTTTCAGTGAAACAGGAAATTTCAAGGACTGCTCCTCCTATATTGACAAAGTTCCTCAGTTGCTTTGCTCTGTATCCTGCATAATGTCTGGCAGTTTCTTCTGTGAAGCAGGAACCCTGAAGGATCATCCTGTCTTGTTTTGGCAAAGTTCAGTTGTCACTTTCCTATGGGACCTGCATATCCAGTTTACACAGCATACTGCCAAGCAGTCCAGGCAAGAGCATTTTCTTGATAAATATTTGGCAAAAATTTCTACATAAAACATGAGAAAGCTTAAAAATGGGATCCAGAACACACAATCAGAGTCAAAAACAGCTTCCCAGTGAGAATTTTGGAATTTGCTTGCAGGATGGAGCCAGGCAGGAAACTCCAAGAGAGGTAGTGAACAGGGAAAAAGAGAGTGTGGGGAGACACCCAACTACCATCCCAGGAACAACATTTAATGGGACACAAGTAATGCATCATGTGGCAATACATAGATTAATAAATATAGGTTGAGTTAAGTTATAAGAGCTAGCTCTTAAGAAGCTTAAGCCATAGGCCATAAAATTTTCAATAAATACTAAGCCTCTGAGTGATTATTTTATAACCATCTGTGGACCATGGGTGGGAGAGAGTCTTTCTGATGGTGTGGCCGGGTAGGACTGGAGAAACTTCTGGCTATACCCAGTGAGACAAGCTGCTGAGAAATTTGTGTAGAGAGTTAGGTCTTGGTCAGCCAGAGTTTTAGCAAGTGAAGAACTGCCACCAAAATTGCTCTGTGCCTGACCTTGGTTCTACAAACAAACACTTGGGAATTTGTTCTAGTGCACTCATTTGTAGGGGTAACTAGTCGATTTCGAATTTGTTCTGAGGTCTAAAGTCAGCTAATTGTATCTAACTTGTTTTAGAATTGAGAAGAAATTACTATTTTCTTTATGTCAGTCTGAGTTAATAGTATAAAACAGGCATAATTGTCTTATAGTCCTCACGGAACAATAGATCTAATTATGAAACATATCCTTATATATTTTCTACCCATTCAAATTACACAGCTTAAGAAGAAATCATCTTCCTGATCATCAACAAATACATGTGTGCCCAGTAGATGGAATATATTCATGAGATAAACATGGAGGCAGTGGAGGGAAATATCCATAGTTGTTTTAAGGAAGAATTGTGGTAGCATGTAAGAAAATTACAGACAGAAACAACCAGAATTCATAGTAGCCTGTGGCCCTGTAAACCTTACTTGACAAATTTCTTCCATCAGAAAGTTATTCATCTGGTGGGTTGACCTTATGAATATCAGTAGTCATCCACTGAATATTCTTTTGGCCTCTAGTAAAGTCATTGCTGCTAGCATCTATCAACAAAATGGAATATTATCCAGCTGATAAAAATCATTTAATTTACAGGTAAATAGAGCAAGAAAAAAATCATCCTGAGTGAGGCAACCCAGACCTAAAATATAAATATGACCATGGACCTGGAGGAAACCAAATACTACCGTTGTTCTAAAGAACAGTAGTAAAATGTAGCAGTAAAATGACTCCTAATGTCATTCACTATAATGATAGATAAATGCCATGTTCAGCCATCATCATAGAAGCTTCCTCCAATAAGAAATATTGACAAATATAGACTCACAGCCGGAAAACATTTAGAGAGGGAGAGATCTTGGAACACTCAACCCTAAATAACATGTGTCCACCAAATTCCTCCTGTCAGGGCTCAGGCAACTCTGCAGAAGAAGCAGCAGAAAGATTATGAATGAAGAACACTGAGTAAACAAGGCCTTCAAAACATAGCAATACCCACAGATGTATGAATTTACAGAAACTGTGGCAGCATGCACAGGACCTACACTGGTCTGTACCACATGGAATTTCAGCATTTCCAGAAGGGGACATGAGCTTCCATCCGTAACACAGAATCTCTCTCTGACTGATAACCACTCACAGATGAAAAAGTAGTTTTAAACTGTGAAATTCCATTGAGGAAACAGAACATTCTTAAGGGCAGGTAGGGCCCATGCCCATCTGTGGATGACTAGCACAAAACAAACACACAAGAGCATCTTTAGACAATAGGTTCTTTCATATTGTTTTGTCAGGGCACTGTTTTTAACCTTACAGGTCCTTTGTGTATACATTTTGGCTTCTGTTTTTGTGTTTTTATGGGATACCTCTGTGTGAGAATTTGTGTGTCTAAATCTATATGTGCTTCTTGTGCATTAGCTTTGTCTCTTTTGCCTCCGTATTTTGCTTATTCTAACTTGCTTGGTTTTGTTTTATCTTACTTTATATTATTTTATTATTATTCCTTAAATGCCGGGGTTTTGTTTGATTGTTTGTTTGTTTTTTTGTTTGTTTGTTTTTGAAGGAGAAACAGAAAGGGTGTGGATCTAGATGGGATGGGAGGGATGGTGGGGAGAAACTGGGAGGATTTAGGGGAGGTGAAATCATAATTAAAACATATTGTATGAAACAAATCAATTTTCAAAAAAGAAATATACATACATATATATATAATTTAAGCAAATACATGTCATTTTGTGTATCTGTAGGTTATCAGATTTCACTATTATCTTTGAAATTCTGTTAGTTAAGTAATGAAAATGTCATAAAAGGTAGAGAATGAGATCTATAAAATTCGTAAAATACTATATGAAACATAAGAAATTGCATTTTAATAACACCAAGAAAGTTGATAGAAACATTAAAAATAAAAAGAAATTGAACATAGAAAACTGATATCATGGAAAATGTGAGAAGTTATTTGTTGAAAATACAAATGGGCAATAGGACCAAACAGTAATAATAGAACATTAAAATTGATGACTATTCTTTTCAAAGCTAGCAATTAAAAAAAAAACAAAAAAACATGATTCAGTTTAAATTTGGAGAGAAAGCCTGGGTGGTAAGTATAGCATGAAAAAAAAAAGTAAATTGTAAGTTTATCTGTGAAGGAAAATGAAGGGTTGTAGTGAAAGAAGATTAAAGAAAATCTTTATCTTTGTATTTTTATGGTTTTCTAATATTTGTTATTAATTTATAAATTAGTCAAAGTATGAAAGAATGGTCACAACTTTGCTTCATTTCAAATATATGATATACTAACCAGGAACATTTTGTAAATTATGGCTCTTGGCAATTTTTCAAAATATGTTTCATGAAGTAATATATATATATATATTTACAATGAAAACACACATTAGAACATGTTATTTGTTAAGTTCAAAAGAGGACATCCTCTTCCTTTGGGATTTCATTAGTTCATTGATCATCTAATTTCTAGTATTGTAATTTTGTAGAAAATATTTGCCTAATTTTGAACTGTAATTTTCATATTCACTTTTTAATATTCTTTATTCATGATGATACTATTTTATAGTTTTCACATTGTATGATACTTTTCACAAGTTGGAATTATTAAATATTTTGTTTGTCTTTTGTATTATGTAGAATTTTAATAACATAAAAGTCAATCACATAAATTTCCTTTTTTTCTAATGCTTCTAACCTGTTTCTCAAAAATATTTTTGGGGAATTTCAAATGTTCTTTAACAGTAAATTCCTTAGTTCGATCTTACAGCTCTCTAAAAGATGAAAATAATTATTCTCAATTTTAAAATGTCTACATATTAGAGTAAAATTTTAACTAGTGCTGGATTGAGTATTTCTTTTAAATAGATCCCAAACTCTTATCAATCTACTATGTTGCTGTCTGTATTCCTTGTTGTGTCAATTGTCAGTGTTGTGACTCCTCATCTTTCAATTTTAAGAGTTATCTCAAAATCCCACATCTTTGTAGCAAGATTCTTTTTATTCTTGAGAATATTTTCATTGACAAAAAGCTAGTAGTCAGCTCACTTACTTAAAATTAACAGACACTTTCAACATAGAATCTCTCATGTGATTCCTGGTTATGAAATGTACTTGCTAATTAATATTTGACAACCCTGCCTATGGTGCCTAGGCCCTCTCCTAGTCACTCCATTTCAGCATTTAATATTCTATCGTCATGCTTCCATATGAAGTTAAAAAACAATGGGACTTGATCTGCCAAATATTAAAGGTCAATTATGTTCTTACAAAATCCTGAGTTAAATATTCTTTGTGAAATATTTGTTGGGTGGAAGGACGATATGCACAGATACTCTTCCTTTAGAGTCCGTGAGCATACATTCTAAGACTAATATGTGAACATGAAAGAATTTAAACTCTTTATATAAAGTAGCATTGTATTTGCATATAACTAAAACACTTCTGATAAATCTGAAAATTATGTCTAAGACTTAATGCAATATAAATACTGTATTGTTTTTTATATACTCTATTGCTTCAGGAAAAATTAAAAAGAAAAAAATTGCACATACTCAGTAATAGTTTAGTCTGTGGTTGAGTGAATCCGTGGATAGTTAATCTAAAGATATGCTGGGCAGGTAGTATGTGAATTTCTGAAATAAATAAGCTAAATAGATTTGAGACATAAGATATTTACAAGAACAGCTAAAAAAACAAGATAAGCTAGGAAGCAAATATGGAAGTTGATGGTCAAAAAATAAATCCACATCTACAGGAATTATAAAATGTTTTGTTTCCAACAAACACCAAGGGAAGTCAGTGAAACATGGTGTAAGGCAAGAACATGTTTTGAGAATGCAGTGAAGCACAGCTGCAGTCAAATAGGAAAAGGCGGCAATAGACAGAAGAGTCAGACAAACAGCTACAGGGGCAAAACCTCCAGTTAAATCTAAATCTAATAAAATAGGAAAGAGCACAGTGTGAAAATAGTGAGTACAACTTCATATCTACAGTAAATCTTATGCTTTACCATAGAGGAATAGCTGTTTTGTTTACATCTAATAAATATATATAGTAATTAATGAATTCAAATATTATTAGGTATTTATACATGCATTTATTCCTAAAAGCAACATAGCAATATGCACATAGACAGATATCATTTGTAATATAAAAGTACAGAAACTTTCAATCTTTTAATATGATTGTTCAATGCAGCACTTCAGTGAACTTGACTCTTAATGAATTAAATAAGCAAATCAATAAATTATCTCTGTGTACTATCATTGCTCATATTAAAATTATCAACAAGTTAAAATGAAAATGTTTGTTGACCTTAATTCTTAACTCATTATAAAATCATTACTTATTTTCTACAAAATATTTGTTCTAGATTTTCAGGAAAATAAAAAGATCATATATAATCAAAAAATTATACAAGACTAGATATATCTCACAATTCTGTGAATCCTCTCTTTCCTATAATTTGTTGTGTATAGTAATTAAAATATGGTAATATATTTTATCTAGTCTAGTAAAAATTTTATTTTAATAGAATAAATGGAGAAATGAATGACAATCCATAAAAAAATAATAATTACAGTGTCATATTATTTTTGTGATAAGATTTTTCCTGGAGAAATGCAACTTATCTTTACTCACACCAAATAGGGAATCAATGATAGATCAAGATCCACAAAAGGCTAACTTTGGGAACCAATGAGTTTTAATGGGATTACTTCCAGAAATATAGTTGAGAGGTTACTTACAGGAACAGAAATGACTCAAAGACACCTTCATCACTGAAGCCACCTCAACTCAACTGACATTTCACAAAAGCTGGGAACCTAGAACACTAGTGCACAGTGTGAAGGCAGCTCAAGAGCATAAAGAGTGTCATTTCCAAGTGACTTGGTTGATCTAAACCTCTTGCATGTGGCTTGGCTGGTTTCTATTTCTTCTGGGCAGCTTGTCTGGTCTTCGTATCTTTGAAGCTTAGCTTTTCTTAGTCTTCTTTGCAGCTTAGATTGTTTACTCTGGGATAGGGGTGTTTAGTGAATCTTGTCAGTTTCAGGAACTTCCTAAAGCATTTTGAGTATTTTCATAATGGCTTAACACACCTCCTCAAAGGATGGTTTCAATCTCTTAAGAAAAGGATGCACAAAAATAGCTAAATAATTATGGCTGCTATTACTCATCAAAGTAGTTGGATGAAACATTAATATCTTTTTTATATGTTTTGATGAAACATAATATCAGTCCCTTTATTTGCACTATGTATTTAAATTTGATACATTTGAGAACTAAACTTTGGAATCAACAATTTCCCTAAAGTCACACAGTGTCGTATTGAAAGAATGTGACTATTCTACCTGTGTCAATGACTGCTAACAGAGAAACCCAGCAGAGACCAAGTGGGAAATACCAACCTCTGAGTATAAAACAAGGTCTTGTCTGATCTTTGTGTCAAGGAAATCTCAGTCCTTTCAGCCTCTGATCCATAACTGAGTCTTCACAGGTTGTCTGCTTGAGGTGGCAGACACAGAGCCCTATTCCATTCCAAGTTCTACTTTCCAACTTGATTCAGAAGTTAGCCTACTTACAAAGATAGCAATAGCAAATAATTGGTTCATTTATAAGATATCTCATTCATGTTATCAGCAACAATAAACACAGTAGAGCCCTATATACTCCAAACTTATTTTCATAGAAGTAAAACCTCATATTATCCATCAAAGATGCACTTATATGTTCAACCCATAAAAACAGAAGAGAACAAAATGGAAAGTAAGAAAATGGCCCCCAGAAGGTAAGGGGATAGTAGATGGAGAGTGGTTGAAAAAATTTTCAATATTCCAATTTAAAAAGGCATATTTAAAAAACTATTACCCCCCAAATCATCAGTTTATAAGGTCTGTACACATTAATTACCTATTCCATATTATGTACATATGTTTATAATTTCATTTGTTTTAAAAAGATAAACAAGTAAAGTCCAAAATGCAATTATGGAAATGAACAAAAATTAATAAATGTCAAAATGAAAACAAATTAAGGCTCACAAAAGGACAGTTTGATCACTTATATTCAACCTTCTAAAAATGCAAAAGTTTAATTTTATCTACAAATGACAGTAAATAAGGTGAAAAACAAGTTAAATGTGGGAGAAAATATTTATAAATAACATACCTGACAAAATTCTTATATCTGGAATGTATGATGAATACTCATTTCTATAATAGTGAGTAGACCAATAGACAACAATCAAAAAATCCGTATGTATATCACTGAAGGAGATATATAGCTGAAAATTAAACATGAAACAATATTTCATACCTCAAGTGCTCAGAAAAATACAAATGGAGACAACAAAATGATATCATGTACACTTCATTTTTATAACAGAACTTAGATGAAAGCAAAGATGTCAAAAAACATAAAGAAGATGAATCCCTTATATGTTCATATAGGAAAGTACCAATAAAGTTATTGTTAAGAAAACTGACTTCCCAAACATGTTAGTCATCATCCTCCAGAAAAATAATCACTGGGATGTATTGAAAAAAGTTGATGCTGTTCTATGAATCACAAATCTGTATCTTTTAGGCTTCTAATTCATTAATGAAGAATTATACTTATGGATATTCCTACTACAAATTAACTAAGTATAAATATTCACAATATCTTCACAATATTTTTTCTTCCACATTACTTGGTTAGAATTCAAGAAATACTATGTATTACATACCTAGTCATATTTGTAAAGATTAATAAATAATTGTGCATTTGTATATAAAAATGCAATTGTTTTCTTAAAAGCAATAGATATTTTATCCCAAGGAAGCATACACTCCAGTGTTCACAGGGGCTTTAAGTGGTATAGTCCAACACTTATAAAATAGAAAATATGTGTCAACAGATAAATGTATAACCAAAATGAAGAACATAAATACCTCTTGGCCAGAACTCAAATAAGGCCAGAAATCAATACTAAAATATTATTTGGGTAAATATTCTGAAAAGAATGTTGACTGAAAAATAAATCAATTCTAATGTATAATAATTTATAATAGTTGTATGCCTCTTTTTATAGAACATTGGTAAGATAACAAAGATCTAGAAATGGAGAACAGATAAGTGGTTTCTGTAGATTAAAACTAGAGAATGGTGAAACCTGGTGTAGTGACACATACCCACATTCCTACAGACAGTGACATAGGAGCAGGAAGATAAGAGGCCTGGAAATAGAACTCACTCTAAAAGAAATACACAGACATATACAAATATGTACACACACAGACAGCCCCCCCAAAAAAACACATTCTGAGGGGGCAACAATTTTCTTTGACTTAAAAAATATATTCCATCATGGGGGTTCCTCTTTCAGAGTTAGTTTTTCAAAAGGCAAGTAAAATGTTACATAGTCAGGGAAAGTCTGTAAGACTCAGGAAATTCTAAAGAGATACTTATTTAAAACCCCAGGAAATACAGAATTCAGAAGTTCTCATAACTCCCTATAATTGACCAGGTGTACTAGAATCCTGCTTTCCAAGCTTGACAAGCATTAAGAACTGCAGAAAGACTCTGTCAGAACAGTTAAGCTGCCTGGAAGAGGCCTAGAGTAACCTAGCTGTCTAGAAGAGGTACTTCCTAAACTGTGGTATCTCTGAAAGTTGTGCAGTGAACTCTAGGACTTTAGATTTCATGATTGGTCAGCAATGCTCAGGTGGGTTTTCAACGTTTTATTGCTTTTTAGATATTCCTGTTCCTGCAATTAAGCTACACCGACATTCATATATGTAACCACAATAAACTCATTGGTTCAAGTTGGATTTTAGTGGTATTATTGCTTCCATGGATCATCAAGTAGAACCTATTGCTACCTGAACAGGGACCAGTAGAATCAAATATAAGCTTGGAAGAAGTGTTTCTTATGGCCCCTGAATGATATGTGACTGAGACCTATCACTATAAGGGTAAATCATCCAATAGGAAAATCTTGATAAGGTTATGTTTTCCTATATAGTATGGGATAGTGAGTTTCTTACTTTTCCCTTTTTATGGGTACAAGATTGCATGCCAATTCATTTAGAAAATGAGTTTGGGTGGGGAATACCAGGGAAATTCCAGTGAGACTGTTTTAATATATAAGTATGGAGTAATATGCAGGGTAGATGAGAGAAGTCCACTGAATGAGTACAGAGATACTATCAAAGACTAAAGTTTGCAATAAATTTTACAGCCATGAGAGTAATTCCCAAGTGCATACAGTACCTGCCAACTACCATTGAGCTTATTTGGCCCCAACTGTCTATAGTAATAAATACAGCCAATCGTAAGAGGACTGCTCAGTGGAAATGTGTAGAGAGGATGATATGGAAATAGTGCTTTGACATTTCTTTCAGTTGGTATGATATATAAGGAATAAGAGCACAAGTTAAATCTGTATTAAAGAGCTCTCACTAGGATCCTAAACCTCAGAACCCAGAAAGAAGTTAGAGAATAAAGAGAAAATAAATGAGATAAGAGTGATAATAAATAAGCCTAAGGATAAAAATGTGGTGTTTGGTGCCCAATTCATTTGGGAAGATATGACTGTTAAATGGAGAGTTGTTAAAGATATCAATTTATCAAGAACCTTCTACTGGGATGAGGCTTTGGAGACAATGGTAAATTCCATGGCAGAATGTGATCTTTGCAAAGGAGAAGCTTTAAGTGGACTTGAGCAAGTTAGACCAGCATGTAAACTGCGTGTTTAAATTACTCAAACAGCAATAACAATAAAATAAGTTTTTTTTTAGGTTGTCAAGCAAAACAGAATCTCTCTGTCACTCTGACTAAAATGGCATGCATGAATAGATTTATATCCAAGCAGAAGCCGCAATGTTATTAAAGTACAACATGCAATGCTGGTAAGCCTTTGGGAGGCTTAAGACCTGACTAGCAGTTTACCATAGTGTAAAACAAAAAACAAACAACCACACACAAAAACAGAAAAGTGTAGGAGGTCCCTCCTGAGCCTTCAACCCAGGGAGGAAGAAAATCTTCAAGAGCAAGAACCTCCCTAGCCTCTTCCCTAATAAGATGGCCTGAGGCTAGTGTAGCTAAGAATCATACAACGTGATTAAAAGTCCCATGTTAAATTGTGGGTTTATTGGTCTTTTATTAATGTTTAAAATCTGTGGACTTAGGTGGATCTAGAGATCGTGTGTGTCTCCATTCCTGTAGCCCCTAGAAGTATCAGAAGTCATAAACGTTAACTTGTGAACGTGAAGATAGAGGGAAACATGTAAAACTGATTAAGTTTAAATTAAGGGTGGGTGTCTTTCTTCCCTGAGTATGCTCTGTACATTTCTTTACCTTAGCTGGATACTATTTGGCCAGCTAGGGCCCTCTTGGTAGTCTGGTATGCCTTATCAGGAAATATAAGTTATTTGTAGCTCCAATGTTGTGTCAGCTTGGAGTCTTCTAGTATGAAGGTAGCCTAAAGGAGCTGGAAACAAGCATAAATAATAATAATAATAATAATAATAATAATAATAATAATAATAATAAATGACAGGTATAAGTATAGGCCAAGTGAGCAACTGCTCTTTCTTTTGGGATGATTTTCAACCAACAGTATCATCTGCTCTAACTGTGCGTATTATAAGTGGGCCGATTCACAGGGTCCTCCATCAGAACACTCCACTAAAACATAAAGAAAAACCAGGATAAATGACTGTAAACTATAAACAACTAACCAACACACAACAACAAAAGAAAACTTTTGGTTTTCTTATGGTGCGTGCCGCCATTCAGGCTGCTGTGCCCAGTACTACTCTGACTGCTTTAGAATAGACTTCAGCTCTGAAGAATTGCTTTGAGAACTGACTGATCCAGACACGTCCTATCCACTGGGGGCAACTCAGACAACTATAAAAGGGCTGGTCATACTGCAGACTGTTCACCAGAGAGTTCCCTGGAAGCTGAAAACTGGTTTCATGAGCCTGAACTGCCGTTCAGTATCCTGTTATTCTTAGGCTAGTTTTCTTCTATTGTTATTAAATATTGAAATCTATTCCACATCTTGTCAATATGTTTATATGTGAACACTGGACTATTTGATGGTTATATGATGATGACTACTCCTGTTGGGAAATTGTACAACTCACTAAACTTTACATTTTGAAAATGTTAATGATCTCTTAATTTGTATTTTTATAATGTTAAGTAAAAGTAAGTACTTTAGGTGTTGAACTAGTAAAATATTTCTAACATAATTTATTGGCAAAAGTAAAAAAAAAGAATACAAATGACAGTATTTATATTTGCATCAGGGTTATATGTCATTTACATTATAGTTTCTATGCCTTATGGAGTCACTTTAGTTTCTAATTGCTAAACATGTATATGTAGGCAAGAGTCAGTGTGGGTAAAGGCAGGACACTGTGAAGAGTGGACAAAAAGGAGGCTTTAAGGAGAGGCTAAAAAGATAATACAACACCTGTGATATTAAAATGGAAGAGTGAAACTGCAGGTAAAAAAGCACAGTGGAGAAATGGGAGCAGGGAAATAGGAAATACATAGAGAAGAGAGAGTCAACACTGAGAAGGATGTATGAATGCAATAAGAAATTCTGTTACTTTGTCGGTACATTTTAAAACTTACAGAAAACTGTAAGAATGGCAAGCTAAGGGGATACATTAATTTTTATTCAAACTAAAACTTACTTGTAAGTTAACCTTCTTTGGTGGATTGAGCTGATTTAATTTAATTTTTGTTCTATTTGCATTCAGTATTTTAAAAGAAAAACATCTTTATAGAAAGTTTAATTGCTGGAGTCACACTGCTTGAAACTATCTTGGGTAATGACCACATATAAGATTATATTCACACTAGGCATGCAATTTGCAACTTTTGAAGCAGAAATATTTTACCCATAGCTATTGTAAAAATGAAAGAGAAACTTTAAGTGTCAACTTCAGAAAAATTTAGAAGGTAGTTTTTGGGTCAACTATTCTAAATGGTAGATTATCACCTTCAATGATAGTTTCAAATGGTATTCAGTGGTAATTTCAACACACAGTTGCTCCATTTGGATTTTCAAATTAAGGCTGATTGTATAACAACTTTTTTTCTTAACAATTTAGCTTTACTTCAATTTCTACCTTTTTCATTTCTGATGTACTTTTATAACAATAAAAAATAACCATATACAAAACAGTTTAGAATTGATTATCAATTTGATTATCAGTTTTTTTTTAATGAACAGATGCTTTTTGTGATTAAACTATAGCAACCTTCTAAAAATATTATGCTTAGAAAAACATTATAGGAAATCAAAGCTAAGAAACAAGCAGCTTCCAAAATTTAAAACTTAATTAAAATAATTTTTATTGTTTAGTCTAACAAATAATTAATATTCCTTCTAAAATATGGTCATTCTACATAATCACATACATGTAATATCTATTCATATATTTTCAGTAATTGTTATAATGTTTAGATGTTTCATATAAATACTCTTTATTTTTTACTATTTACATACATTGCTGAACTTATATGAAGTATTACAAATATAATTAAATTATCTTTGAGTTACTGATTATTTTGTGTAAGAGTCCCAATAATTCCATTACTTTTTAAGAGTTATTACTTAAACTCAGCATCTATGAAATGTCAACTCTTGTTTGCTTCTGTTGAATACTGGAAAACTTGCAGTTATATTAGGAAAAGGAAAGATATCTTAACTTCCATAGAAGATATGTAAAAATAGGTTTGTGCCCAGTAATACTTTCACTGAGTTTGATCCAAGTACAGTTTTATATGAACAATTTTGTATCTACAAGCATCTGTCTCTGCTCAACAAAAAATTGGTTCTCTGAGCACGTGTAAGACTATATCATCCATTGATACCACAGGGCAATGTTTGTACTGCAGTGTTCTCACAGATAACAGAAAAAAAAAAAAAACATTATTCTGATGTCATGATCCAGAACTATAAAGACATTGGTTACTAAGAAAATAGTAAAAATATTTATCATAGAAGATCTGTTCTGATGATTTGATAAGGTGAGAAAATGATTTAATTGTCTCTCAAACACATAAAACATAATTTCTCATGATTATGACAGCCACATAATAGTGTGTCCATTAATATAGAGATTAAAATATTGATATTGGAAGCATGGTCTTGCCCAGTGCCATGATGGACTGAGTGGAACAAAGAGACACGCATGCAGACCTGTGGCGATCTGCCCTAGACTCCAAGGAGAAAACATGGGCCTGCCTGGCCCCTTGCAGTGCTGAGCAGAGAGGCACGGTTATGGTGAACATGGTGAGCAAATGTATGGTGTGGAGAGAAAGACAGAAAGAAGAAGAGTTCATGTCCTGTGGACAGGGGCATATCAGAAATGGTGAAAGCAGTGAGGAGTAGACCGAGGTAGGTGACTTGATGGCCAGCCAGGGCCATGGTGAAGTTTGAGCCTGGACCGCTCTTGGGTCCATGTCTGGGGTTCATGGCCCTGACAGAGCTGTGGTTTGTGTTGATGTTCATGGCTCCTGATACCACCAAAGACTGAGAGGATAGGCCTATACAGAGTTAGCCCCACACCCTCACTGGCTGCAGCACTAGGTAGAACTAGTCCTGGCCCTTACGAGCTAAAGCACTCAGGAAAGCAGGCCTTGCTCCTGGCCTTGGCAGCACAGTAGAGTTGGCATGGGTGAGCTGACCCTGAAGGTGTGAGAGCTAGATATCTGGACATATCCCTGTTGTCTGACATATTATGTACATCATGCATCACAGTCCTAATTTTTTTTTCTGGATTTTTTTAAAATTTTATTTTATAATTAATTTTACATATTAGCCACGGATTACCCTGTCCTCCCTCCTCCCACCCCCTAAACTTCTCTCCCAATCCACCCCACATTCTCACCTCCTCCAAGGCAAGGTCTCCCCTGGGGATTCAGCTCAGCCTGGTAGATTCAGTTGAAGCAGATCCAGTTCCCTCCTCCCTACACCAAGGCTGAGCAAAGTGTCCCAGCATAGGCCCATGCACCAAGGACAGGTCCCAGCTCCACTGCCTGGGGGCCTCCCAAACAGTTCAAGCTAATCAACTGTCTCAGTTATCCAGAGGGCCTACTCCAGTCCATGGGGGGCTCCTCGGCCATTGGTTCACAGTTCATGCATTTCCACTAGCTTGGCTATTTGTCACTATGCTTTTTCCAATCATGGTCTCAATATCTCTCACTCATACAGTCCCTCCTCTCTCTTGCTGATTGGATTCCTGGAGCTCTGAAGAAGCAAAGTCACCCAGGAGGAATAGACACCAGGAAATAATCAAATTGAGAGCTGAAATCAATAAAATAGAAAACAAAGAGAATCAATGAAACAAAGAGTTGGTTCTTTGAGAAAATCAACAGGATAGACAAGCCCTTATCCAAACTAACCAAAAGGCAGAGAGAAAGCATCCAAATTAGCAAAATCAGAAATGAAAAGGGAGACATAACAAAAAACATTAATTAATTAACTATAATCCACAAAATTGGAAAATCTGAAAGAAATGGACAAATTTCCTGATAGATTCCACTTGCATAAGTTGAATAAAGACCAGACAAACAATTTAAATAGATTGATAACCCCTAAGGAAATAGAAGCAGTCATTAAAAGTCTCCCAAATAAAGACAGGCCAGGGCCAAAGAGTTTTAGGGCATAATTCTACCAGACTTTCAAAGAAGAGTTAATGCCAACACTCCTTAAATTATTCCACAAAATAGAAACAGAAGGAACATTGCCAATTTTTTCTATGACATCACAGTCACCCTGATACCCATACCATTCAAATTATCAACAAAGAAAGAGAATTACAGACTAATCATGAACATTGACACAAAAATAATAAAATAATGGCAAACTGAATTCAAGTGTCAAAGAACATATCAAAAAAATCATCTAACATGACCAAGTAGGCTTCATCTCAGAGATGCTGGGATGGTTCAACATATGAAAATCTGCCAATGTAATCCACCATATAAACAAATTAAAAGAAAAAACCACATGATCATCTCCTTAGATGTTGAAAAAGCCTTTGACAAAATCCTTTCAAGATAAAAGTCTTGGAGAGATCAGGGATACAAGGGACATACTTAAACACAATAAAACAATATACAGCAAGCCAATTTCCACCATCAAATTAAATTGAGAGAAACTCAAAACAATTTCACTAAAATCAAGAACAAGACAAGGTTGTCCACTCTCTTCCATACCTAGTCAATATTGTAATTGATATTCTAGCTAAAATAATAAGACAATGAAAGGAGATCAAGGAGATACAAATTGGAAAGGGAGAAATCAAAGTACCATTATTTGCAGATGTTATGATAATATACACAAGCTACTGCAAAAGCTCTACCAGGAAACTCCTAGAGCTGGTAAAAAAAAAAAAAAAAAAAAAAAAAACCTTTAGTGAAATGGCTGGATACAAGGTAAATTCGAAAAATTAATAGCCCTCCTATAAACAAATCATAAATGGGCTGAGAAAGAAATCAGAGAATCAACACCCTTTACAATGCCCTCAAATAGTATAAACTATCTTGGTGTAACTATAATTGAGAGAATGAAAGACCTATATGACAAGAACTTCAAGTCTTTGAAGACAGAAATTGAAGAAGATATCAGATGGAAAGATCTTCCATGCTCATGGATCAGTAGGATAGTGAAAATGGCCATATTAGTAAAAACAATCTACAGATTCAATGCAATCCCCATTAAAATCCCAACACAATTCTTACAGATCTTGAAAGAATAATGCTCAACGTCATATGGAAAAACAAAAAATCCAGGATAGCTAAAAACAACCCTGTACAGTAAAAGAATTTCAAGAGATATCACCATCCCTGATTCTTGATTTCAATGTCTACTACAGAGGTATTGTAATATAAAGCTCCTATTGGTATATGAACAGATAGGTGGGTCAATAGAATCAAATCTAAGCCCCAGATGTAAAACCATACACCTATGGACACATGATTTTCAACAAGGAAGCAAAAATTAAGCAATCGAAAACATGAAACTGAAACGTTTCTGTAAGGCAAAGGACATAGTCAATAGGAATAAAAGTGGCAGCCTACAGCATAGGAAACAATCTTCACCAACCCCACATCTGACAGAGGTCTAATCTCCAAAATACATAAATAACTCATTAAACTAGATATCAACAAACAAAATAGTCCAATTTAAAAATGGGGTACAGATCTAAACACAGAATTTTCAACAGAAGAATTCCAAATGACTAAGAAACACTTGAGATGTTGATCACCCTTAGCCATCAGAAAAATGCAAATCAAAACTCTGAAATTCTGTCTTATACCTGCCAGAATGGTTAATTTAAAACAAAAACAACACACGTACAAGTGACAGCTTATGTTGAAGAGGATTTGGAGCAAGGAGACCACTCCTCTATTGCTAGTGGGAGTGCAAGCTTGTACAGCAACTTTGGAAGTCAGTGTGGTAGTTTCTCAGAAAACTGGGAATCAACCTACTACAAGACCCAGCTGTACTGCTCTTGGACATATACCCAAAGGATAAGGATATTCAATCATACCACAAGGATACTTGCTCAACTATATTTATAGCAGCTTTATTTGTAATAACCAGAACCTGGAAACAACCTAGATATCCCTCAACTGAGGAATGGATAAAGAAAATGTAGAACATTTACACAATGGGATATTACTCAACTGTTAAAAACAAAGACACCAGGAAATTTGAAGGCAAATGAATAGAACTAGAAATAGAATGAGGTAACCAATATTCAAGAAGACACACATGGTATGTACTAATTCATAAGTGGATATTATATGTAAAATAAAGGATAACTATGCTACAATCCACAGATCCAGACAGACTAGGTTAATATGGGGGATACCCAGATCTTTCTGGGAAGGGGAAATAGAGGAGATTTTTGTGAGTGAACTGAGGGTAGATAGGAATTGGAACATTATTGATGAGGTTTGGGAGGGGTATGGAAGATGAGAGTTCTGAGTGAGACTGTTGGGATGGGCATTATATTATCTGATGGAAGTCTGGTGAAGGGAAATCTCCCAGGAGTCCATGGGGAGGACCCAGCTTAGGCTCCTGTTGATAGTGAATAAGTAGCCTAAACTGGCTGTCTCCTGTGGCCAGATTGGTGTCTGGACCAATTGTCATCAGAAAGGAGCCATCCAGCAACTGATGGAGGCAAATGCAGATCCACAGTGAAACATTAGGCAGAGTTTGGGAATCCTGCAGAGAAGGAGGAGAAAGGAGTGTAGGAGCCAGAGTTGTCAAGAACACCATGGGAAGGCTCACACAATCAACTGACTGGGTTTATAGGGGCTCGCAGAGACTGAACTCATAACCAGGAAGTCTGCACAGGACTTACGTAGGCATTCTGCATACAATTGTGTAGCTTGGCCCTCTTGTGGCACCCCTAACAGTAGGAACTGGGGTGGGGCTGTCTCTGACCCTTTTACTAGCTTTTGGGAACTTCCTCCTCACACTGCGCCACCTTGCCCAGCCTTAACACATGGGGAGGTGCTTAGTCTTACTGCAACTTGATATGCCATGTTTTATCGATACTCATGGGAGAGCTCCCTTTTGCTGGATGGAGGCGAGAGAGGATTAGGGGACGGGAGTCTCGGGGATAATAGGGAGGAGGGACTGGGAGAAGAGGATGAGGTGAAGGCAGCATCTGGGATATAAACAAATTGATGAATTAAAAAGGTAGAAAAATGGATTATGGAACCATGTTAACTGTGAACATCATTTGTTTTACTTATGTATGTTATAGCAAAAGTGTCTAAACCTCAAATATTATCAGTTTTCAGATAGAATAGTGAGGAAGACTTACAGGCTGTAACCAGCTGCTTCTTTATATTTTCAAACGTTTACAAAATTAATATGAACTCTTCTACAGTTTGAAATGAAAACTTGTATAATAAACCTAACTTAGTAGTAATTTGGGTTCTTTTCTCAACCCAGAAGGAAATTAAATAGCCTTCAAAGAATGCTAAGTTGCTTCACAGCAAATGCACTTTTTTCAAATTTCCTACTCCGTCATTTGCCTGAACATATTTTTCTAATAAAGTATGTGAAATGGTATTTTCCATATTATCAGATACAAGTTGAAATGAAACTGTATGCATTTGCAAAATAAAGGCTTTTCTATGAATAAAAAAACAAAACAAAAAAAAGCTCTTTTCTTTTTTTTAACGTTCTTTTTATCTATTCTTTGTGTCTTTTACATCATGAATCTCAATCCCATTCATTTACTTGTCCCTTCTTATCTGCCCTCTGCCCTTGCAACCTCCCCCTACAAAATAAAATAAAATAAAAATTAAGAGAACAAAAGAATAAAAAGAAAGGAAAAATCAATCTCATCATGGAAGTTGAGTATGACACACTGAGTTACACAATACACCCTTTTATCCATATATCTTTACTTACAAATCTTCATTGCATAGAGACATAGGTCTGGTTCAGGTCTCTGATTTCTACTAAACTCTCAATACTGGGGCTTTAGTGGGACTCTTTTTAGATATCCTGTTGTTATACTGGTTTGTGGAGATTCTGCAGCTTTGAGTCTGCAGGACTGGTGCATTCACATGCTCCAGTAGATCTTAGATGGGGTGGATGTTATGGTGGGCCAACTCATAACCTTGAATCTGAGCCAGTTGCAGTGTTTGTCAGCCCACCAGTTCCCCACTTTCTCACCACCAGGGAGAGTTCTCCAGCACTGCACTGGCTAGTGACCCCTTGCAGAGATGAGCAAGGGTCAGGGCCATTTCTCCTGCTTTTACGCTCTAGAGTTGGTTCTCCCACACTTAACATCAGTAGGGCCAGTTCTACTGCATTGTTCACATGAAGTGCAAGGGCCGTTCTCCCAAGTGCTGTAGCTGATTAGGGCCAGAGACAGCTCTCCCATTCTTATGACTAGACATTGTAACTGGAATTCTTGCTGGGTAACTGTTTTGTTATATGAAATTTTCTAGGTTAAAGTTATAACCTTCCTTTTTGATTAGACAGAAAAGGGGAAGTGCTGTGGGATGTCTTTCTGTATGCTGGGTGAATATGTGTTGCTCTGATTGGTTGATAAATAAAACACTGATTGGTCAGTAGCCAGGCAGTAAGCATAGGCAGGGCAAGCAGACTAGGAGAATGCTGGGAAGAGGAAGGGCAGAGTCAGGGTCGCCAGACAGACAGAGAGGAAGCAAGATCACAAGGCAGAACTGAAAAAAGGTACCAAGCTACATGACTAAACATAGATAAGAATTACAGGTAAACTTAAATGTAAGAGCTAGTCAGTAATAATCTAATGGCCAAGCAGTTATAATTAATATAAGCTTCTGAGTGATTACTTTATAAGTGGGCCACAGGAATGCAGGGGCTTGACAGGACTGGAGAAACCTTCAGACTACACTGATGACTCTAGCTTGTACCAAGTTGACATATAAAACCACCCAGTACAGATGTGGTGAGAATGTGAGTGAAAAATAAATAAAAAGAAAAATGCTAAATTTTATTTATTAGACTGAAGTACTAAGGATCATGTGTCAATAAATGTATTATTACTATAATTTTTTAGCTTAAAATATTAAATACTTCTAGAAAGGCAAAAACGTTCTAGATTTTGTTGATTATTATGGCTGAATAATGATGTCTAGTCTATTCCTTTACTTGGCTACTACAAATTCTGCTTCAGCAAACATGGAGTGTACAGGTATCTCCATAGTAATCTTATATGAGAATCCTTTTAGCATATATTTGTAGCAGTATAGCTGGGTCTTACAGTACTGTGGTTTTTCTTTTGCAAGGAATCTCCATGAAAATGAATGTGAAAATAAACTCCTTTTGCATTTCTATGATTTCTAAAGATGTTGAAAGTTTTACACACTGCTTTGGTCATTTATGAGCTTTCCTTTAAGAAGGATCTGTTCAGTAATTCTGCCCTTTAAAGGTCAGATTATTTGATTTTTTAGTTTAGTTTTGTGGTTCATTGTATAATCAAGATATTAATCAAATTTAACATAAACATCTGGCAAATAATTTCCCATGATGTAAAATGTTGTTTTTCCATAGAAATTGTTTCAAGATCAACAGATTATTTTAAATCTCTCTCTCTCTCTCTCTCTCTCTCTCTCTCTCTCTCTCTCTCTCTCTCTCTCTCACACACACACACACACACACACACACACACACACACACACACACCACACACACGTATACAGGAGTGACTGGGCTACATCTTCTTTTAGATTAAAGCACTTTCTATGAGCTATGACATTGCAACTATTCTCCATCTCTATGATGACTTAAGTGATTAAACATCTTTCCAATATTTTCTTTTAAAATACCTCTATATCCTGGAATTGGGATTACTGCACTTGCTAGACCACATCCAATGCAAGATATATCATTGTTTCATATGTTCTTTTTAATTCCTAATAATTATTAGAGACATCTTTTGCTTCCACTGATGTTTTATTTTCATGGCAGTCATCTATTTTGTTTGTTTCATATACTTATGTATGGTGCATAACTCATTCACAATTTTAAAGCTATATTTATTTAAAGTGGTACCCATTTGGCATATTACTATATTATGGTTTTCTTTTTTCATTCAATTGATATGCCTTAATATTTTCATTCATTTAATACCTTGTTACAACTTTGGTTATTATGTTGGAAAAAGTTAAATTTTACAACATAGTTATTAATTTATGATATTATTTTACCTAATTTCTGAAGTGATAGTGTAAGCAATGAATGAATATACAGTATAAATACTATTTCAGGATTATGTGTGCATTTGTCCATTATACATATGTGTATGTATACATATATACTCTCATTATATATATTTCCGTCATGTCTATTTATATAGATTATTGTCAGGGACAAGGACAGAATCTCTAGTTAGTGGAAAAATACAGACCCCCAATAAGACAGGGAACTAGATCAGCTTACAGTCAGGTTGCCTAGCAACAGGACATTGAATCAGAGCCCTTGACCCTCTCATCCTGTAAACATTTTATACAAACATCTTGTTAGCTTGTCCCACCTTATGTAGATGACAGCTTTTTGTTCCCCCCATCTTGTAGGAACTATATAAACACTTGTGGAAGGAAATAAAGTTGTACCTTGATCAGAATCTAGACTTGGTGTGTTTTCCTTTGTATCTCCTGTCCCTACATTCCCTCCTTAGGGTGGTGGAGAACCCGTTGTAGCCCTACAGGCAGGGCAACGGGCACCCAATGTGGATGAAACCACCTCTTAAGGTTTGGAACGTTGTCTCCCAGAGGAAACCAAGGCCTTGGTGAAGTTGTTGGATCCCCCTGAAATGGCCTGGTTCAGGACACGATCCTGGAGGAGAGCGGAGACAACGCAGGTAAGAAAGTGACGAACCATGGGGCAGGCAACATCATCACAAGATTTATTCATTTCTGGCCTAAATGAGCCCCTCAAGATACAAAGAACTAGGGTTAAAAAAAAAAAAAAAGACCTTAAAGCCTTTTTTGATTATTAATGACATTCTTGGGGTCTATAAATATTCCCCTGACATACAAGAGCTTATTAATATAGGAGAAAAAATCTTCAAAGAAGCCTTTCACTCCCCCTCTACCTGCCCTAAGATCCCCGAGTGCTTTCTCGAGCGCCTTCGGTCTGTCCCTGGGATCACGACCTGCGCTCTATGGAAGAGACGCTCATGACTTTTAAACCTAGGAAAACTCAGTAGTCCGCCCCTGCCCATCTTTATCCCTCTCTTAACAATTTTGCCTGTAGCTTTCCTCTAGACCCTGCCGAGGAGGCTTTCCTAGAGAGCTGGTCCAAAGGTAGTGAGTTATCTCAATTGATTGATCACAACCAGTTGCAGATTTCTTTGTTCCTTCTCCACTCCCACTATTTCACTTGAACAGCCGTCCTCAAAAACTTGGACGCTAAGAAACTTCTCAGCAACTCCCCCTATGATACAAATGCAGCACAGACAAAATTACCTCCTGACCGAGAGACTGTTCAGGCTGGACAAAAACAAAGTACCTTCGTTAAACACTTGGCCTTTGAAAACACAAACCCTGCCTGCCAGGAACTAGGGCTTGGGGTAGCTACTGGTGCTTTCGTGATTTGCCGAGGCAACCATGAGTCCCCTAGGTGGCTAGAGGGGACGGGGGGCATTTTGTCTCTGGATGGGCAGTCACCTGGTGTGCAGGATGGGACTGTCTCTGAAATCATGTTTCTGCTCCAACAGAGTAAGGCCGGTCTGTAGGGGGTGATGATAGAGGATCTCAAAATGTAAGAGATGTTGGCAATGGTTTGTCTTTCTGGGAGTGGGGGGATGGAGCTGGCCTTGGAGGTGGTTCCCGGGACTGGGGTGCTGGCAGGACCAGATGCTTGCTGTTGTGGAGGGTCGGTCTTAATGGCACTGGAGGGAGGGGAGTTTGTGGGGCCTTGTGGGGGCGGGGAGAGCCTTTCCACCTTGGCTCCTGCTGGCTCCTTCATTCATGGTGAGAGTCACAGGGGCCAGCAGGGGGAGGAGGAGTCTGGGGGGGCGGGCAGCAGCCTTCTGATTCTCATGATGTAAGGTAGGAAAACATTCAGCATTAACACCATTGCTGATCATCACAGAAAGACTAAATCCTGTTAATGGTGCCATAAAAGAGATACACTCTGCTCCCAGATGGTTACCAGAATACCTGGTTAAAGCTGTAAATATACCTAATCTGACCAGGAGAGATAGCCCCTCTCCTGAGGAAACTTCTTCTGTTTCAAATGCCGTCCCTCCAGCAAACAATCCAGGCTATTGTCCTCATTCACAGCAACCCCCACCAGCCCTTTAGCTCTGTTATCACTCTGCTCAGAGTTCCTGTGGGGGGACAACAGGAACTTTACAGCAAACTGTGTTTGAGATCTTTCACACAGTATACAAGTCCTATAGTCAATCACGTTCTGGGCTGAGCAGGGACACTGCCTGTCACAAATCCAGTCTCACAGCAGGGGTCATGTTTCCAAGGGCAGTGCTGAATTTTCATCCAAAGTGTCAGAAAGGCTTGTCGGACTTGCTGGCCTTGGTGTCACAGGTGGTCATAGCCATATTGGGCCAGCTTGACACAGTCTGTGGCTGGCAGGTAGTACAGCAAACAGGGTAGCACCAGAGATGCCACTCAGGGCACTTAGGTCCCTTCCACCTAGACTAACCTATTATTCCTCATATCAATTCCTAGATCTTTAGGAAGAGAAGCCGTGCTGAGATGACTGCCTTGATGGGAGCCTGTTACTGCCATCACCTTAGCAGTCCTTCTGGGGGTTGGAGCAGCGGAAATAGGCACAGAAATTGCCTCTCTGGTCCTGTTCAACCAACATTACTCTGAGCTTCACGTGTCCATAGATGAGAATATTGCCCAATTTGAACAGGGAATTTCTGCCCACGAGTTATCCCTTTCCTCCCTAGCTGAGATAGTTTTACAGAACAGGAGAGGCCTGGATCTCCTCTTTTTACAACAGGGTGCCCTTTGTACTGTGCTCAAAGAGGAATGTTGCTTCTTTACAGACCACACCGGGGTAGTCAGAGATAGTATAGTAAAGGTTAGAAAAGGTTTTCTAACTAACTCCCCTTGGCTAATGATCCTTCTTTCCTCCCTCCTAGGACCTGTTGTAGGCCTGCTCCTGGTCCTTGCCTTTGGGCCATGGGCACTTTCCTGGCTCACTTGGTTCATCCGAAGCCAAATATCAGACCTGCCGGCCAGACAGATCCAGGTTCATTACCACTGCTTTGATACGCAGGACTCCAGGGTTAAAATTTCCCCTGACAAGAGATGTCCCACACAGACCCCCTTCACTGGGGGGCAGGGAGGCTGTATCTGTGTGTGGGAAAAAGGCTCACTTAAGACATGATTGGAGTGCAGCTGGGACTGCACAGGCTGGGGACCATGGTACCCCAAAATCCTGAGAGCCTGGATTATATGCCCTGTTGAATAGCGGTTGTGCAGTAACAGCCTTGCACTTACCCATTTCTGCTCCCTCAAAAAACTGCACAGTCCATTGATTCCCACACTATGGGGACGCCTGTGGTGCTTGAGTCTGGAGAGACATTCCCTCTCGGACCTTTTTTCACAACTTTTAGAGGTTTAGGGCCTCTGTAATCCTCCATGCAAAGCCTCTTTCAGAGCCCTCCTTTTAGACCATTCGAACCTGGCTTATGTTGGCCCTTAGATTTATTACTAAGAAGGGAGAGATGTCAGGGACAAGGACAGAATCTCTAGTTAGTGGAAAAATACAGACCCCCAATAAGACAGGGAACTAGATCAGCTTACAGTCAGGTTGCCTATCAACAAGACATTGAGTCAGAGCCCTTGACCCTCTCACCCTATAAACATCCTATACAAACATCCTGTTAGCTTGCCCCACCTTATGCAGATGACAGCTTCTTGCTCCCCCCACCCTGCAGGAACTACATAAACCCTTGTGGAAGGAAATAAAGTTGCACCTTGATCAGAATCTAGACTTGGTGTGTTTTCCTTTGTATCTCCTGTCCCTACATTCCCTCCTTAGGGTGGTCGAGACCCCCTTGTAGCCCTACAGGCGGGGCAGATTATATATTACATACATATTTATTTGATATATAAATTGTGATCACTTATTGTCATGGTTACAATTATATTTACTTTGCATTGATATTTTAAATTTATTTAATTTATTTCATGTGTTTAAGCATTTGTTTACATGTGTATCTCTCTACTATGTGTTTCCTAGTGTCTGCAGAAGGTGGAAAGTATTTCAGTCTCCTGGAACTGGAATTATTGATGGTTATGAGCCACTATGAGTATGCTGGTATCTGAACCTGAGTCTTTGGCAAGAGCATCAGTTGCTCTTAAACACTACACAATCCCTTCTGCCTTTTGATGTTAATTTATATATGCCACATAATACTCCTGCATTAAAATTTAAATATATTCCTATGATTAATCATTTAAATAATAGTTTCATTAATTGATAGCATATGGAATTATTAACTTATATTGAACTTTCTTGATTAACTATATTTTGAGAGAATCACTTACATTCTCAAAGCATTATTTCTTCTCTTCAAATTCCCACCTGTGTTAATTCTTCTTTGTATTTGATGCATAATTTATGATCATTGAATGTCTGTATTTCATTTATATTTACTTACTTATAGAATATTTCATTAATTTGTTTTTTTATAAACACTAAGAATACCACTGAAATTATTAAAGCTGATAAACATTGCTAATTTTGCAGTAGATTATCACCTCTTATTTTTTCCTATTTAATTGTGTATTTGATACCTATCATATTTATGACAAAACATAGTCTTTACTCAAATTATATTTTCCTATAATAACCAATTGTATCATCTGAACTTTTGAATGACTTTTATATTAATTTTCCCTTAAATATTAGTTGTTTTCATATGTTTTAGTTTACTTTATTGCCTTAGCTTAGTAGAGATAATTTTATTTTTATTTTTGACATTTTTATCATTTAAATTTTTACATGCAGTCTATCACCTACATATGTGTAAATGGAAATAACTACAGGTAATAAATAATGAAAATCTAAAATGAGAGTCTATGGATAGTATCACTATTGAATTTACTTAGGTTTTTTTTCATTCCAAACATATACAATTTAGATTTGTAAAGGAAATGTTTTAAGAAATAATTTATTCATGCAATGTACAATTCTTTTTCTCAATATTCCTATAGTTTAATATTTTTCCAAATATTTTTTACATTGTCAAAAATAAAATAAAAATGTACATTTTCAGATGAGTTCATATAAATTCTTAAACAAATACATTCATGGGACACTGTGTGGAGGTCCAGCTCCAGTACAGAACCTAAGTGTTAGGGTCTGAAAGAAGCCACCAAGAAAGACCATCAGTCACATATGCAATCAACAAGAGCATTTATTATTTCCAACATGTTGTAGTAGCAAATAAGGAGCCCTGAAGGGAGGTCCCAAGTTCCTTTTAAGCAGAGTCAGGGGAATTCCAGGGAGAAGGAGCTATACTCGTGCTGATTGGTGGAGGAAAGATTAGTCTGGGAACTGATTGGTGAGGTGCTCTAGTGATTAAGGACCTTCTAGCTACAGGGTAGGAAAAGTTATCATTAGCTAGCAGAAGGCTGGAGGGCTCCTGCTGTTTGGTCATCCCTGAGCTGTAGTCTTCCCAAAGAACTACTTGCTCAGCTCCAGCCAGTTGCAGTAAGCCAAAACTAAGGTCTGGTCCCTGGCAGGGCTGTTGCAAACCTGTCATGGCTCTGGTCTGGCTCCCCATCCCTCTCACTAAGATGTTTCCACAAAAAATACAGGGAAGTTTCACAAATGGATTGGGAATTAAAACTGTGCATGCTGTCATGACTAATGTTGAACAGAATTAACTACAAGAAGTGTGGTAGGAAACAATGTGCTGCTACTGGGACCCCTTTCCTTGTACTTGGTTGCCATGTGTAGCATTGATATAGGGTACTTAGTATTAGTACTTAGTCTTACTGTATTTTGTTATGCTGTGCTCAGTTGATGTTCCCATTAGACCCGTTCTTTTCTCAAGGGAAGTTGGTGAGGAGTGAAAGTGGGGGAGAAAGAGTGTTGGTGGTAACAATTGGGAGGAGTGGAGGGAGGGGAAACAGGTCAGAATGTATTGTGTGAGAGAAGAATAAATGTTTAAAAATTTTAAAAAAGAAAAAGAAAACATTGCACTGCCCAAGAGAATCAAACTTGCTCCTCTATCTTGATTTTGCTGGAGTGCCTGAATTAAAGCTCACAACATTTTTCTTCTATTGTTTTTCCTAATAAAGTCATACTTGCCTCCAAGCTTCTTATTTGCCTTTCCTTTCCTCCTCTCTGTCCCTCTCTCCTCTTCTTTTCAAGTTGTTCTGATCTATAGCTCAAATTTAGTATCCTTCTCATGCATCTTTCTTAAAGAATGTGGTGCCTTGGTGCAGGCAGCTTGGTCCATTTCCCCAAAATACCCTCACAATAACGTTCCTCTCAGGACTAATTATTTCCTCCCTTCTTTATCAAAGCTAACCCTTAAATTCAAGGTGGAATTAACTCTAGTGTTCAAATGAAATGTGGGAATGAGAACACGAATAGAAGAATTATGAATTAATGCAGCTTTAAAGACTAGAAAGGATACAGATGGTGCATACTTCAAATAGATTAGTTTCTTTTTAACTTGCCACTTTAATCATTGAAATTAGCATACATAAAATAATAATTTTGCATTTCAGGTGATTTGTGATGCTTTATCTCACCATTGTTGAATGTTAGAACTGTTACTCATACTCAAAACTTTTTAATCATGAAACAATTTTCAATTCAATACTCTTAGCAATGTTAGTTTAGATTAATCATACCTGTCAATCACTAGCAAGATCAAAAGAGTAACAATGGTATCAGATTGAATTTTCTTTTGAAATACACATAAAACATTGTTTTTAAATTGATCTTTTGGTGAAAAGTATTACTTTTTTAAATAATTGTATTTTGACATTGATGGTATTAAATAGTACACAAAGAACTCTTTAAGAGGCTAACAAAATAAATTGAATTTAGTAAAATTTGATTGCATAGTAATACTTTTGGATAATTAAAAGAAGGTAATGGGTTAGCAAATACACACATACTATATACTATGTAAAACATATTATATATGTATACACAGACACACACACACACACACACACACACACACATATATATATATATGTATGTATATATATATATATAAATTGATTTTCATGAAGTTCCAGAGATTAGAAAAAGAAAGTAAAAGAAAGTTAAATTATTAGAAGAGAAACAACATAACTGCTTTCAGACCACCCAGGGAGTACAGTAGAAACTAAAGCATGAGCAGAGGAGGAAAATATTACTGTATTGTGTTTGTTCAGTGTTTACTCTAAGGAAAACAAATTTTCACTGATTCCTCATCTAGAGAAAAAAAAACCTCATCTACAAAAAAATAAACATCTGTGTCTTCTCTAATGATGATGACAGTAGAAAGGAAATCAGTATTAAAATTTATGGCCAAGACTAAATAAAACACTGGTTTTGGAAAGGATATTTTGAAAATGTGTTCTTATAACTGACAAGAGAGACCTTGTTTTTTCTATCAGGACACAATCAGATGGAATGTGCTGCTAACACTCTGTGAAGGATTCGACAGTGGCACCTGGGACTGTTACATTAATAAATGTATCTTTCTTTTTCAGTTTCACTTCATTCATGAGTTTCACTTTTTTCTTTTAATTTTTATTAGTTAATTTGTTTTTTCCAGCCAAATCACAGATTCCCTCCTTCCCTCCTCTTCTCCAAGTCCTTTTTCCCTTCTTCCCCTTTCCACTCCCAATATCCACCCCCTCCTCCTATCTTTTCAGAAAAGGGCAAGCCTCCAATTTATGTCAGGTAGCCATGACCTACCAAGTATTAGTACGACTAGGCACCTCCTCTCCTTTTAAGGATGGACAAGTGTAGTGGGTAGCCATTCCAGCTTGGATCTGGAAGTTCCAACCCCCATTGAGACTCTGGCAACTGTCATGCCTATGAGGCAGGGCCAGGGGAGGCGCCTGGAGACCTGAGATCTGGATGAGTGAGTGCTCTCTCTGTTCCAGGACCCTGAACGGTAGAGGTGGACCGAGCAGAGCTTCAGAGAACACTGCTGGATTGCGATACACCTTCCCCAGACCCTGTAAACTACCTTTCCCTTATTGTAAGTTACCCACTAAATAAATCTTCCTTTTAACTAAGTGGAGTGCCCTTAATAATTTCACCAATATCTGGCGCTCACGTGGGACAAATTCGAAAGGCCTGGGTGGCTCCCGCCCTTTCCTCCCTGGCTGATGGGTACCTAAACCCACCTGCAAAGTTCCATATAACCAGGGAACACCTACACGGTTCCATTCCTGAAAAAGGGAGCAGCTAGTCTGTTCTCAGTTCCCTAGCTTAGTCCCGAGACCAGCGAAAGAGGCACTCCCCTGCTCCCTGTGTGCTGGCTCCTGTTTCCTCCATTTCCGACTCCAGCCAAGATAGCCAGCAGGCCCCGTTTTGGAGCTGTACCAATGCGATCTGCTGGCTGAAAAGTGCTACTACATGCCCCAAAACCACGAAAGGTAAGCATATTGTTTCAAGTAAAGGTACTTGATAATTTTACACCTTAAAAGTGACTAACAAATTTTGAGTAATTCTTGTAATATGGCCGACAACATTACCTCACAAGAATTTAAAAACCTTTTTGCCTATATGATGAATGACATATTACTGGAAATATACGACATTCCTAAGGCATATCTTGCCTGTACCATTTTGGCATTCATCATAATAATTCACACAGTGTTCAAACACTGGTTTAAGAACAGAGATGAGTCATTATTGGGACTGATACAGGCTTTAAAAGATAGCAATGAAGGCTTACAGAAAAAGATTCTCTTTCTGGAATCTGTTTTAAAAAATAGCAATGAAGGCTTACAGAAAAAGATTCTCTCTCTGGAATCTGCTAACCAGGATTTACAGGCTTTCAAAGATAGCAAATTAAGGCTTACAGAAAAAGATTCTTTCTCTAGAATCTGCTAATCAGGATTTACAAAACAGGCTTGTACCCAAAATTGATTTTATTAATAATAAATATGAATATTTAAAGGATAGAATACTAACTCTCCAGAGAAAAGTTGTGGCTACTCAGACAGCATATAAGGAAGAAAGATTATCATTAATTGATAAGATAAGGTCCATGGAATCATGTGTTTCTGAGGAACAAAAAAACTTCTATGATTCCATGAGAAATCTGGAGTCCCTTGCAAGAGAGGAGGTTCACTCCCTAGAACAGGTCCTAGGTGCTCGTTTGCAAGCCCTAGAAGAAACTCTCAGTAAACATGACAAGGGAACTAATAAGCAGAAGGTCAAGACCATAGAGGTTGTAACATCTTCAAATGGCTCTCATACAATGGCTTATCCTGTTATCGTCCATGAGAAGACAGCAGATGACACACACCCAAGCCATATATGACATATACATTACAACTAATTTCAACAAGGGACTTTAAAAATATAAAGGAAGCAGTAGTTATGTATGGGATACACTCCACATATGTAAGACAGATATTTAAATTCGTGGTCTACCTCACATAGAATCATTCCAGATGGCTGGCATCAGTTAATTTCAGCTGTTCTAGAATATAGCCAGCAGTTACAGTGGAAAAGCTGGTTGAGAGAAGAGGCATAAAATTTAGAACAACAAGGTAAAATCAGAGGTTTTGTGATCTCCCAAGATCAAATACTTGGTGAGAGATGTTTCACTGACAGGAATGTACAAGCCACTTATGATGGGCCTACAATATCCCTATGCTGTACAGCAGCTCTAAATGCTTGGGAAAAAATTCCAGAACCTGGAAAACCAACTGAGGTATACACAAAGATATTTCAGGGAACACACGAACCCTTCACTGATTTTTTACAAAGACTGAACACAGCTATAACAAGAGCTGTGTCAGATTAAGAATCGAGAAAAGTATTAACTGAGTCCTTGGTGCTCGACAATGCTAATGCAGAATGCAGAAGAATACTTACACCATTAAAGATCAGATCAGCTCCTTTGGAAGAATGGATTCAATATACTAATGGTGTTCAGTCCCTTAACTATAGCAATGAGGCTTAGATAGGAGAAACAAATCCCAGAGGTGAAAGAAGGCCCCATAGTACCAAATGTTTTAAATGTACACCAGGTCATATAAGTAAAAACTGTACATGGGGTACTCCTAAAAATAATACTCCTTCTAGGAAAAGCCTAAACAGGAGCCCCCAACCACCTCCTGGATTATGTAGACGATGTGGCAAAGGCTGACATTGGACCAGTGAGTGCAGATCAAAAATAGATACACAAGGCAACCCTTTACTGGCGGGAAACACCTCAGGGGGCCTCTTGCAGGCCCCCAAATCAAACGTAGTGCGAACATTCCCAGCCACTGTGGAAGAAATTCCCCCCCAGAACAACTGAATAAACCGATGCCTAATGTAAAAACCGATACTGCAATGGATGATAAAACAGCTTTGATAGATGGATCACACTTTACAAAGAACACTATAAAACAAATATTTTGGCAGACTTCCATAAATGAACAAAGACCAAAGCTGAGAATTCGAATTAAAGCCTTGTTCTGGAGGGCCTGGTAGACACTGGTGAAGATGTGACTATAATTACACCAAAATCATGGCATCTGAATTGGCCTCTTCAAGAGGTAAATGTCCAACTTTTAGGGATTGACATCCTATCTCAGATAAAACAGAGTTCGAGATGGGTTGAATGCATAGGGCCAGAAGGACAGAGAGGAAGGCTGAAGCCATATGTAGCAAATGTAGCAGTAAATCTTTGGGGCAGAGATCTGTTACAACAGTGGAATACACAGA
Source organism: Peromyscus leucopus (assembly GCF_004664715.2). Taxonomy (NCBI): domain Eukaryota; kingdom Metazoa; phylum Chordata; class Mammalia; order Rodentia; family Cricetidae; genus Peromyscus; species Peromyscus leucopus. Next base: position 61,108,720 of record NC_051072.1, read on the forward strand.
TTAAAATTCCTACACTGTCAGAAAAGGCATACAGACCAATGCATGTTTCTAGGAATAATATCATGACATGCTATAAAAATCAGTCACCAACCATTCAGGCTGTTCAAAAAAAGAGCACGACTTGTTGAACTCTCAGAAGTACCAACTGCCTTACCTTTGAAATGGCTAACTAATAAACCTGTCTGGGTTGGACAATGGCCTTTGACAAAAGAGAAGCTACAAGCTTTAGAACAGCTGGTTCAAGAGCAGGGAAATGCTCAACACATTGAAGAATCTACCAGCCCTTGGAATTCTCCTGTGTTTGTTATTAAAAAAAATCTGGTAATTGGAGAATGCTGACAGATCTGAGACCTATTAATAAAGTAATTCAGTCAATGGGCTCTCTACAGACTGGGATGTCCTTGCCCTCTCTGCTACCCAAAGAATGGCCTATAATAGTTATTGACTTAAAAGACTGTTTCTTTACCATACCCTTACAAGAAAATGATAGAGAAAAATTTGCCTTCACGATACCTAATTATAACAATTCTCAGCCAGTCAAGAGATATCAATGGAAGGTGCTCCCACAGCCCTACTTTGTGCCAATACTTTGTGCAGAAACCATTAGAGATAATTCGTGTAAAGTTTCCACAATCCATAATTTATTACTATATGGATGATATCTTATTAGCTGATCCAAAGTTAGATACATTAGAAAGCATGTTTGAAGAAGTAAAAAAAGTTTTGCCTCACTGCAGACTGCAAATTGCTCCTGAAAAATACAAAGAGGAGATTCTATTAATTATCTATTAATTCTAAGTAATCCTATTACTTAGGATATAAGATAGAGCTACAAAAAATTAGACCCCAAAAGGTACAACTAAGGAGAGATAGATTGAAGACTCTAAATGATTTTCAAAAGTTATTAGGAAGCATTTCCAACTTACTGGGTATCATGGGAATACCCAAAGATGGACTACAAAATTTGGCTAATACTCTAGAAGGGGACAAAGAATTAAATAGTCCAAGAGAATTATCAGCCGAAGCTGAGAAGGAATTGGCTCCAGTAGAAAAGACAATTCGAGAAGCACATGTTGATCATTTGGATCCAGAACTTAAACGCATTCTTGTCATATTCCTCTCTAGACATTCCCCAACAGGTATTTTGATGCAGAGGGAAGATATTATATTGGAATGGATTTTCCTACCACGCAAACCAAATAAGAAATTAAAGACTTATATAGAAAAATCTCTGATTTGATTCAAAAGGGTAAATTAAGACTTCGCCAGTTGATAGGAATGGACCCAGCAGAAATTGTAGTACCTTTAACTAATGAGAAAATTTCATCACTATGGAAAGATAATGGATACTGACAGAGAGCCTGCAGTAACTTTTTGGGAGAGATTAACAACCACTATCCCAAAAGCAAGAGAATAGAATTCATAAAGAAGACTGAATGGGTCCTTCCTCACATTGTATGACAAAAGCCAATTTCCGGAGTCCTCACATTGTATACTGATGCAAATAAATCAGGGAAAGCAGGATATAAATCAGGAGACTTAAGTAAAGTGGTACAAAGTCCATAAAGCTGTGTACAAACGGCAGAACTATATGCCATTCTTATGGTACTGATGGACTTCACAGAACTCCTCAATATAGTCACTGACTCTCAATATGCAGAGAGAGTTGTTTTACATATTGAAACTGCTGAATTTATTCCTGATAATACAGAATTAACTTCATTATTCATACAATTGCAGGAAATCATCAGAAAAAGGGAACATCATATATATATATATATATATATATATATATATATATATATATATATATATAACACATATCAGATCCCATACAGCACAAGGTAATGATGAGATTGATCAGTTACTAATAGGTAATATGCTAGAAGCCTCAGAATGTCATAAAAAATACCATGTAAATAGCAAAGGTTTGAAGAAGGATTTCTCCATCACTTGGCAACAGGCTAAGGATATGGTGAAAAAATGTCCTACTTGTTCCATCTATAACCAAACTCCATTACCTGCAGGGAGCAATCCAAAATGTATACAAAGAAATGAAATTTAGCAGATGGATGTGTTTCATTTTGCAGAATTTGGAAGATTAAAGTATGTACATCATACCATCGACACCTATTCAGGATTTCAATGGGCAACTCCTATGAGTTCTGAACAGGCTGATTCTGTGATTACACACCTATTAGAAGTTATGGCTATCATGGGAATACCTGTACAAATTAAGACAGACAATGCTCCAGCATATATCTCCAATGAAATGAGACAATTCTTTGCTTGCTACAATATAAAGCATGTTACAGGTATACCACACAATTCCACAGGCCAAGCAGTTATAAAAAGATCTAATCGAACTTTAAAGGATATGCTAAATAAACAGCAAAAGGTAGCAATGACTCCTAGAAATGGACTGCATAGTGCTTTATTAACCTTGAATTTTCTCAATGCTGATGAGAAAGGAACAACAGCTGCGGGAAGACATCGGACAACAGACAAAACTCCTGAGCTAAACCAACCAGTTTATTTCAAGGATGTGCTGACCTCAGAATGGAAACCTGGATATGTTCTACATTGGGGAAAGAGTTTTGCCTTTGTTTCTGCGGGAGAAGAAAAGCTATGGATACCAACAAAATTAATAAAAATTTGATTCGAACCGGAAAAACCCCTTGATGAAGAGAAGTAAAAGATCATCCACCAATGTGACATCTCTACAAGTTGTAAGAAAAATTTAGCAATCAAAGGGTGGGGTGGTTCTGTTTTTGTCTTTCCAGCATAATGGAAATACCCATCTTCCAAAAATCATAAGGCCTTGGATATCCAGATGTGTACAGCAGAAAGAAAGAATCTATTGGTACCAATCTACACACAGTAAAATCTCACTGTCTAACATCTCTCTCTCTCTCAATCTAGAAATGTTGTGGTTCCAATTCAATTATAAGCCAAGCTGGCTTTGGAGATGGAATTGGCTCACTCCTTCTCTAAACTCAAGCATATTGCTAAAAGAAAAGTTTGAGAAATTCTTCAGTCCTGTATCAGAAGAGCCCTCTGGTGTGAGACAGAAGGAAACCAATAAAAAGGGACCATTGTCTTCTAAATTCTAATTTTCTCCATGCTTAGTCTTGATTTCTCAGAATCCTTTTTTACATGCTATGTCCTCTTTAAATCCAAACCTCCCATTTTTTATAACAAATAAGTTTTTCCAATAGCAATCTCAGAAGTCTCCAGAAGGAAGATGGGGCCCCAACAACAACAACTCTACCCAATCCAGAGTGATGCCATGGTAATCATCATCATACTACACTTTTTGCCAGCATTTCAGACAATCTTACCCATTACTCTAAAACTTGCTGCAGAACTTACAGTTAGCCTGAGATTTAATTATCTGAGCTTTCTCACAGTACCCAACAGAGATAACATCACCCCTTAAACGGCAGGAAGCAATTCTAAGAAAATCATGCCCCTTCTCCCTTAGGTTTCATAATTCTCAGGGTTATAGATGATGGTTATAGGGTTGGGGGTGGAAGAAAATATTAGACTCACTATTCTAAACAAAAGGGGGGAAGAAAAAATGGAATGGATAGGTATAAGATATGATGGTAGATCATTGTATATACTAGTAAACAAATTTAGTAAAATAGCAACCTTAGATAATTTGCACTGTAATTTGTACTGTTATGGATTCTTATATGTTGATACAAATGTAAACTATTTTTATACTCCTGTTTAAGATAATTTGTATATTGATACAAATACAGAACTGCATTTGTTATAATGTACATATATTTCTACTCTTATTTGAAATATTTTTATATTGATACAATTGTAAATTTATATCTGTCATACTTTATGTATGTTCTACTTCTGTTTAGGATATTTGGTATATTGATATATATTTAAGATTATTGTCATATTGCATATCGCACTATATATTTCTACCTCTGTTATTAATATCTTGTGTATTGTCACAATTTTGAAGTCATCATTCTTCACCATACATTTGCTTACACACTGTTTACCTTGTTTACATGAAGCCTTAGTTATTAGGTTATTTCGGTAGATAAGACTTATAGATTTATAGTCACCTATGCCTGTCTTCTCTATAGTTATGTTTGTTAGGTTATCCAGATTTACAGATACATAGGTCAGGTGGACAGGTAATCTTCAAACACTTCATAGACCTAGAGAATATGGCATTTAAGTAACCATTCCTTTGTATATAGTCTTGTATTAGTTTAGAACCTTCTTATTTATACAAAAAGGGGGAGATGTAGTAGGTAGCCATTCCAGCTTGGATCTGAAAGTTCCAACCCCCATTGAGACTCTGGCAACTGTCATGCCTACGAGGCGGGGCCAGGGGAGGCACCTGGAGACCTGATATCTGGATGGGTGAGCACTCTCTCTGTTCCTGGACCCTGAATGGTGGAGGTGGACTGAGCAGACCTCCAGAGAACACTGCTGGACTGTGATACACCTTCCCCAGACACTGCAACCTACTTTTCCCTTTTTGTAAGTTACCTGCTAAATAAATCTTCCTTTTAACTAAGTGGAGTAGCCTTAATAATTTCACCAATAGACAAGGTAACCAAGTAGAAAGAAAGAGTCCCAAAAGCAGGAATTGGAGTCATAGACAGTCCCTGCTCTCCCTGTTAGGTGTCCCACAAGAAATCCAAGCTACACAACTGTAACACATGTACAGAGGCCCTTAGACAGTTTCAAGCAAGCTCTCTGGTTGGCAGTTCAGTTTCTATGAGCTCCTATGATCCAAGGTTAGTTGATTTTGTGGATTTTCTTGTGATATCCCTGACCCCTCTGGCTCCCACAATCCTTCCTTTCCCCCTTCCACAGGATTCCCTGCACTGTACCTAATGTTTGGATGTGGGTCTTTGCATCTGTTTCCATCAGTTACTGGCTGAAGCCTCTCTGATGACAACTGGGGTCAGCTACAATCTCATAGTGTACGAGAATGTCATTAGGAGTCATTTCTTTGATTTTTTTTTTTTACCAGTCATATTTGGTTCTGTCCTAGGTCTCTGGGCTGTCCAGCCTCTGGGTACTTGTCCTCTAGGCAGTGTCAGAGATGGGGCTCACTCACAAGATATGCGTCCCAAGCTTGACCAGTCATTGATTGGCCTCTCCTACAATCTCTGCACCAATTTTACCCCTGCACATATTGTATGCAGGAAGATTGTAGGCCAAATGTTATATGGCTGTGTTGGGATCCTAATCCTCTGAGTGGATGTCTTGCCTGGTTATAGGAGATGGCTGGTTCAGACTCCATAATCCCCATTACTATTAGTCTTAGCTAGAGTCACCCGTATAGACTCCTGGAAGTTTGCATTGCACTAAGTTTCTAGCTCATCCCAGGGATGGCCCCTGATTCCAGTTGTCTCTTCCAGTACTCTCTCCTTCCATTCTCAACCTGGCTTATTCTTCTGTTCCCATGACCACCCCCCATCCAGATTCCTCACCTATTCACCCATGATGTCTATTCTATTTCTTCTGCACAGTGAGATTCATGGGTCCCCCCATGAGCTCTCCTTGCTACTTAGCTTTTTTGAATCTGTGGATTATATTATGGTTATCCTCATCTTTACTGCTAACATCCACTGATAAATTAGCACATACTATGTTATTCTGAGTAGGTATTATATTACTCAGGATGATCTTTCTGGTTCCATTCATCTTTTCTGGTTCCATTCCAATGACATCATGATGTCATTGTTTTGAACAGCTGAATAATACTCCATAGTGCAATGTACAACATTTTCTCTATCTCAGTGCTTGTATAGATGAGTCTTGATATAGATCAATTCCAAATTTTCTGAAAAAACATCATATTGATTTCCAAAAAGGGATGTATAAGTTTGCCTTCCAACTAGCAGTAGAAGAGTGTTCCCCTTGTTCCACGTCCTTGCCAGCATGAACTGTCACTTGTGTTTTTGATATCAGCTATTTTGACAAGTGTAAGATGGAATATCAGAGTCATTTTGATTTACATTTCACTGATGGTCAAGGATATTGAACATTTCTATAAGTGTTGCTTTGCCATTTAAGATACTTTTGTTGAGAAATCTTTCTTTAGATCTATACCCTATTTTTAATTGTTTTTTTTTTTTTTTTTTTGGCTTATTGGTGTTGACTTTCTTGAGTTCTTTATATATTTTGGAAATCACCCACTGTCAAATGTGGCATTTTCCCACAGATCTTTTCCCATTCTGTATATTGCCATTTTGTCCTCTTGACAGTGTTCTTTGCCTTTTAGAAACTTTTCTATTCCATGAGGTCTTATTTACTAATTGTTGATGTTAGTTCTGTCCAGGAAGTTTTCTCCTTTGCCAATGCACTCAAGACTCTTCCCCACTTCTCTTCCACTAGGTTCTGTATTGTCTGGCTCTATTTTGAGGTCTTTGATCCTTTGCCTTGAGATTTGTGCAGTTATAGATATCACTATATTTGCACTCTTCTACATGTTGACTTCCAGTTAGACCAGCAACAATTCTTGAAGGTGCTTTCTTTTTCCCATTTCATGTTTCTTGTTTCTTTATCAAAAATCAAGTGTCCAAATGCATGTGGATTTACATCTGGGTCTTTGATTTGGTTTCACTGATGAACATGTCTTTTTATTCCAATATCATGTGATTTTATTACTACAGCACTGTAGTACAGCTTGAAATCAAGGATAGTGATACAGCCATAAGTTCTTTTATTGTACAGGATTGTTTTAGCTAGCCTGGGTTTTTGTTTTTCCATATGAAGTTGAATATTGCTCTTTCAAGGTCTACAGAGAATTTTGCTGGAATTTTGATGGGAATTGCATTAAACCTATAGATTGCTTTTGGTAAGACTACCATTTTTAGTAATGTCATTCCAACCAATCCATGATCATGGGAGATCTTTCCATATTCTGCTATCTTCTTCCATTTCTATTTTCAAAGTTCTTACCATACTAGTCTTTCAATAGTTTGGTTAGAGTTATACGAAGATATTTTATATCATTTGTGACCATTGTGATGGGTGTTTTTTTTAAATTAAGATTTTTTTTATTCATTTTATATACCAGTAGAAGATCCCCCTCTTCCCTCTTTTTACCCCTCTAGCCTCCCTCTCTCAACCCACACCCCATTCCCTCCTACAAGAAGATAAGGCCTCCCATGGGGAGGTACATTTAGTAGAAATAGACCCAAGCCCCTCCCCCTGCCTCAAGGCTGTGCAAAGTGTCCCATCATAGGTAGTGGACTCCAAAAAGCTTGCTCATGCACCAGGGATGGATTCTGATCCTACTGCCAGGGGACCCCATAAGCAGATCAAGCTATATAACTGTCTCACTATGAGAGGGCCTAATCCAGTCCCATGCAGGCTCCACAGCTGTTGATCTAAATTTCATGAGCTCTCACTAGTTTGGTTTGATTGTCTCTGTAGGTTTCTCCATATGGAGCCTTTCTCCAGTAACTGATGGAAGCAGATGCAGAGATCCACAGCCAAACACCAGCCCAAGCTCCAGGAGTCCAGTAAAAGAGAGAGAAGAGGGATTCTATGAGCAAGGGGTATCAAGCTGAAGATTTCTTGCAGCCAGTTTCTCCACAGTGTTTAAAATGACATTTTGCAGATATATCAGAAACAAATATGGTAGTTTCTGATATACTGCAACAAATGCGTTAATGTAGCACGAGAACCATTGGGAAAGCTGAAATGGAACATTTTGTTTTGATATAGGAGCAAGTTTGATTTTTTTTTTTAAGAGAGGAGGGTTCATTAAGTAATACATTTAAAAGACAGGGTAGAGCAGGGAGGTGGTTGTGCATGCCTTTAATCCCAGCACTTGTGAGGCAGAGGCAGGTAGATCTGTGAGTTCGAGGCCAGCCTGGTCTATAGAGCTAGTCCCAGGACAGGCTCCAAAGCTACACAGAGAAACTCAGTCTAGAAAAAACAAACAAACAAGCAAAAAAGACAGGGTGGAAATATATGTATGAAGATAATAAGGAGAAAGCAATGATCTAGGAGAGGATCTAGAGCGGGAAGGAAACAAATATTGATATGTCTGAGGAGGCTTGTGGATTTTTGGTCTGGTCCCTGTGTCTTTGGGCCTTATTTAAAACTACTTAAGTTGGTTGACATGGAAGCATCATCATTCATAAAGGAAGGCACAGACCTTAATCTTAGCAGTAGTCAGATCTAGTCTTCTGTAAGAATAGAGTTGGAACACTCCCATCTGGGGTCACTTGCCCTGAGCTGGTAGGAAAAACCATGGGCCATGTGCAGACACAATTATGGTGAGCAAATATATGGTGGGATATGAAAAAAAGAGGCCTCTGGTAGGTGGGAGAGCTGGCCCTGCCTCTCACTAAATGCATCACTCTGGAGAGTGGTCCCTGCACTTTGCCTGAGCAACACAGTAAATGATCCTGGTGGTGTGGGTGCAAATGAACCAGCCTCAAGGTACTCAGAGCAATAGAACTGTTCCCAACCCTTGGGAAGTCCTGTAGAGCTTGCCCTGATGATGAGGATGAGGGAGAGCTGGCAGACTGACTAACCCAGCTACCACTCAGGCTCAGAACCATGGCTATGAGTTGGCCTACCACAACATACACCCCATCTGTGAACTACGGGAGCATGTGAAGGGGTTGGTCCTGCAGATCCAAAGCTGCAGGATCTCCATGGCATAGGGCAACAACAAGATCTCCAAAACAAGTCCCAATGAAGGCCCAGTATCAATATTGTAGCAGAAATCAGAGGCCTTGAACAAGACCAGTGACTTATTGTAATGAACACTTGCAAGTAAAGATGTATGGACTAAGGGTATACTGGGTAACTCACTATGTCATGTTACAACTTCCAGGATGAGATTTTGCTTTTCTTTTAAATTTCATTCTATTTCATTTTTTTGGGGGGGGTAGGTTTCAAGGACAGAGAGCAGATATGAAGGGATGGGGAGGTGAATGGGATCAGGATGCATAATGTGAAATTCACAAAGAATCAATAAAAAGCTAAAGAAAATAGAGTTGGTCCTAAAGAATGTTAATATGATTAGTGACTTCTTTAAGGAAATTTAGAGATCTGGTTAGATGCAGATATTTACTGATATAAAAAAGCCTTTGGTCCAGCTCTTTTATTCTTGACTGCTAGAAAAAAATCCATAGAGTAGTAAGAAGAGGGATGAGTTGAATGTCCCATGTCCTATTATCCTCCCCTTCAAGCTCAACAGAAATACTTTTAAAAGTTTAGGGGTACATATATCTCTTCTTAGAATTGGCAAGGGGGGACAATGAGAAAGGGCAGCAGTTTGAGAGCTTCAGAAGAGGGTATGGTGGTATTTTATTTGTACTGTATTTTAATTGTATGTTAATAAATAAAGTTGCCTGGGGGGTCAGAGCTATTAGAGCCAGAGCAAGAGTGTGGCAGTGGTGGCGCATGCCTTTAATCTCAGCACTTGGTAGACAGAGCTAGGTAGATCTCTGTGTATTCAAGGATACAGCCAGCATTGGAGACACATGCCTTTAATCTCAATACCATAGAAGACCTGGAAGTCTCTACAGACAGGCAGTGATGAGGCAGTCATGTGTTTGGGTTTACAACCAATGAGAAGGCAGAACAGAAAGACTATATAAAGACAACCACACAGGAAGTAGGCCTCTTTCATAGAGGTCTCTTGGCTTAAGAGGCTAGCTGCAGGGTAAGGCTCTTAGCTCTGATCTCTTGGCTTTCTTCTTTGCATTGGTTCTATGTTTCTTATTTAATAAGACGGTTGGTTACATCTACAAGAGGGTATATCCACGAGGCCACAATAAAACTTAAAAAATGGCAAAGATCCAGAATACATACTAGCTATTTAGTGATAACATATATTTTTAGATTGTGTATGTAAGGGAGGTAATAAATGTACAGCATTTTAGGGGAACATTAAGAGACAAAGTTAATGAAATTTTCTTACATCTAGGTAAACGTAAGTTTTAAGTAAGGTTAAGTACAATTGCATAATGGTCAGATCATGTACCTGAGCTCAATACAACAATAAGGTAGCTAAAATTAGTTCTTAGATCAGACCCCTGCATAAGAAACAAGCCATCTAGAAGATTTGTAAGAGAAGCCAGTTAAATTTAGCATCTGCTTGACAATTTAAAAGAGAAATAGAATCTCATTGAGTCATTTTTATAGGATTGTCTAGCAACATTCCAAGAGCATCACTTGAAAGGCCTGAATGATTTTCCAAAACTGTGAGTTTGATGACAGAGTATCTGGCAGCCTCCTTTAATCAGAGGAAATGAGTGGCTAGCGTAAAGACCCTGGAATTAGCTTTTGCTAAAAGGAAGGTTTGAAGGTAAAGGGCATGGCCATCTGAAACCACACGCAAGTCCAACAGCAGCTGGATGGTAGGCTTAGGTGCATGTTTACTCTGTTAATAGAACCCTCATATGCCAGTTCAGGAAACATTGACAGCAGAGTGATTACTATTTGCCTCCATGTTCTTTAGACATTTGAGATGTAGATGTAAACTGTGAGATCCTTCACTTGGCCAGAAAACCCCCATGTGAGACATGAGGAGTAATACATCTTTCTTATAGATTTTTCTTAGAGAGAAGATATTTTTGGTCTAGCATACACAGTCAGGCCTACATACCAGGAAAAGAAGCAGCAGACCTCTCGTAAATCTTATTTCCTCATGTATGTTTATCCTGTAATGAGGCTGGCAAGAAATTTACTCTAATGGGATTTTTGTACCATCCAAGGGAAAAAGTACTGTTTGAGCCTGGGCATGTCCTGCTATGCAAGTGTATTGTAAATTTAATTCACTTTATTCAATCATTTACATTTCATAACCTGTTTTTAAAATATATCTGATTTTGAGTATATTAAACAAGCTTTAATTTTATTTTGAACACTTTAGGCTTAATTTTGTCAACATATACAAAAAATGTATGAAGAGAGATATAAATCATTCTTTCCAAGTTTTTCTATACAGATGGGGCTAGTTACTCTGCTTCCATTCATAGAGAAGTTCCTGTTCAGTGACTCCTATAGCCATCACTTGCCCTGTGCCATAAGCTGTCCCAGCTGTGATCTCATCTTTCAGGACTTGACTAGCAAAATTTTATTATTCATTCCCTATGGGCTGGGGGAGCTCTTTGATAAAAGGGGTAGGAGTTGATTAAGTTTGGGCTCTGGGTGAGTTTAAGTGGGAGCTGAATGGCAGGAATGAGAAAGTTTGGCATAAGCTGGGGGCTTATATGTGTGCAGCTCAGATCACTCTTCAATTCATTTTATGAAGTTACCTAAAGCAGTTAAGATGTTGAAACTGAAAGTTTTGAATATGGGACAGAGGTAGCCATTGTCTAAAATATATTGTGGCCAGCTTTGGAATGAGAATCAAACAAATGTAGCTGCAATGAAGACTCCCAAATGGAGCTTTTTTATTTTTTATTTTATTTATTTTTTTACATTGGCTTGGAGACAAGCTAATATGGTGTTCTTTAGCACAGATAATTTGGAACTCATGGTGGTTGCAGAACCAAGGAAAAAAATTATTTAAATCCACCCATGTGAGGTATATCTTCATGTTTCAGATTGACCAAATGTACCTGGAAAGTAGAATGGATGTCCTTAGATTCATATCTTCCAATTCAAGATATTCAAGAGATTGAAGGACATCTGGAAAGTTCCTGAAACTTTCAACCCAAATGAGTCTCAAGATGAGATATTGGGGACACCTGGGTCCCCAGTGACTATATGTGGCACAACTGAGTTAGGTTCCTCGAGTTACCTTGTCAGATGTTCAATTTGGCCAAATGGAGAATGGGCTCTTATCTGGAGGTAAGGCTATATCAAAACAAAACATACAGAAGTAGGAAGAGATAGAAAGTTGAAACATAATGGTGAAAGGAATAGCTGCCTGACAGATGAATGGCCTTGTCAAGCCTACAAGGGATTCTGTACTGGATTTACACAGAATACCAATATAGACAACAGGACTTTGTCTGTCCATGAAAGCTGCACTGCTCATGGAGACAAAGGTCATAAAAGACTGGAGATCTTGGTCACCAAGATGGGTATTTTTGTGACTGTTTAGTCTGTAAAGTGTGCTTCATGTGTATCTGTGCTCCTGAAGTGTTAGGACTAGTCATCGATGAGAATAAGGTACTTGAGGAGGGGCTTGGGACCAGCAATGAATTGTAGAGAATCTCTTGGTTTTCAGCACCAGGTGTTAAATTTGAAAGCACAGAGTAAAGAGACAAAAGGTAGGAAAGAGACAAGAGTCCGACCTCAATAAATGAGACTGTGTTTATGAGTGCACATGGGGAGAAACAGCCTTTGTCCCATAGGAATGAAGGGTTCTGCAGCTTAGAAGGGAGATATTTGGAATTTATATAGAAGCTTGGGAATGAAGAATTTGATGGAGCTGCATGGAACTAAATGCTAGCCTGTGGTCTCTTCTTGCTGTAACTGTTTGCTAAAGTAGGAAATACTATCTTGAGAAACAGCCTGTCTCAAGCAAACAGTCCCTTCAGGTTGTTAGCTGACCAATAAGAGTTAAGCAAGGGCAGCTGTAATCTGAGAGGACTCCATGTTTGGCAACCACGGCTTTTATACACAGCCTGGACCATATAAGACCCTGTCTCAAAAAGCCCAAATATAATAAGCAAAATAAGAACACATTATACATATTAAAGAGGAAATAATGTAATTTATTGTACATTATTCCTTTTGATATTTTATCATGGATATGGGAGCGTATACGCATCTCTCAGGAACTATTGGCAATCATCCCTGAGAAATGAGATGTTATGTGCTTAATTATTATATTCTCTAAAAAGTTATCCATACAATAAATAAACCCCCAATTAAGCTTAGTGTATTGGAAATTTAAAAATTAAAATTAAGACATGGGCTTGATCTCTTTCTGTAGTAAGAAAAAGGGCTATATTATGAAAACTGTAAGTTGTTTCTATGTCTTGCAGTAAAAATTATTTCTTGAACTCAAAGGAAGTTCAGGCAAATTCATAAACATCAAAGATAAAAACCATAGTTTGCAGTTGGCTATGAGACAGACAACTAGACTTGGCAAAATATAGACAGGCTTTAAAAATCCAGGCCATTTTGTGTCAGCTGGCCGTCAGGCTACCTTTCATGAGACTCCCATAGGGAATATGTGCTAGTCAATATTGGATTTTACATATACTTGCATATAATGAAGCTAAATTTTTTTTTCCAAGACAGGGTTTCTCTGTGTCACTTTGTGCCTTTCCTGGAACTCACTTGGTAGCCCAGGCTGGCCTCGAACTCACAGAGATCTGCCTGGCTCTGCCTCCCGAGTGCTGGGATTAAAGGCGTGCACCACCACCGCCCGGCTAATGAAGCTAATTGAAACAAACTAAGTTGTAATAAAATATAGTTTCTAAGACAGTCTCCATCATTATTGGAAAGAGACTACAAACATTCCTAATCACAAAATGGTAACTAATAGCAACTGCAGCTACCTCTTGATAGCTGTGAGTATACAAGGGCTTTAATTAGGTAATAGCATTTGATACACTGGAAAGTCAAATGATTCCAATATCATAATACCAACCAAGTGGCCAACAGCCAGAGTCAAGCTCCATGACTGAAAAATAGGAGTCAGAGATCAACAGACAGACAGGGGCTTCAACCACCTTTATCTGGGTAAGGAACACATTAACAGAGAGTATCATCATCACCCTGGTTACCTCAAGACAGCCTGCATGCCTGTGTGTGCCATTCAATCGCTCAGCCCATGACAGCCCAGAGAAATAAACATCTTAACACTTACCACAGTTGTTGTCCAGCTTCAGTCATGATCTTATAAAATACCCAGAGAAGGAGGGTAAAAGGCTTTTTCTTCACTTAGAAACCTCTCAACCTCAAGCATTTATTTCACTTTTCCTGAACTTCTCAAATTTCTCCCAATTTCTCACCATTCTTCATTCACCCTTAATAAAGCTTTCTTTTGTTGCTGAACATATTTCCATGAGTGTTGACCTCTTTGGTTTTGACTGGCAAGAGATGAGGTACTCAGAAGCATTTTCCAAGGTAAGTCTTTGTTGATCATGAGTATCTAGTTGCCTACCTTGTGGAGTCAAGTACAACTAGATCAAAAATGGTCCTAACACGCTGAAAATAATTCTCCATTAAAAGGAGGAAGTGGACTCATTGGAAAGGAGGTTTTCAGCAAATCAAGAGGCAATGGCAGAGGAAAATGGATGTTGTAGCTAGAGTTTTCCTGCCTTGCCCACAGTCAGGATAAATCTTTGTCACCTGCCAGTCCCACAGCCACTCAGACCCAACCAAGTAAACACAGAGACTTATATTGCTTACAAACTGTATGGCCGTGGCAGGCTTCTTGCTAACTGTTCTTATAGCTTAAATTAATCCATTTCCATAAATCTATACCTTGCCATGTGGCTCATGGTTTACCGGCATCTTCATATGCTGCTTGTCCTGGCAGCAGCTGGCAGTTACTCCTTCTGCCTTCCTGTTCTTTCTTTTCTCTTCTCTGTTAGTCCCTCCTATACTTCCTGCCTAGCCACTGGCCAATCAGTATTTTATTTACTGACCAATCAGAGCAACACATTTGCCATACAGAACATCCCACAGCAGGATGTACAGGTAAAAGCATCATATACATGTATGAAATTGTAAAAGATTTAAAAAACAAATCTTCGAAAGTTGTTTTATTGTTTTGTGTTAAGTTGGAATTTCTGGGAAAATCTAATATTTATTTGTACGCAATGATGGAAAAAACACAAAATCTGAAATTCTATTCATAGAATTTCTATCTTAAGCTTTGTGTGCTGATCATTTTAGAAAATTGAATAAATGTTTTATCACAATTACAGTTTTTTACTTAAGAAGCTCTGTGTTGTACTGTGTGTGTGTATGAGTGTGTTAAAGTTAGTGCTGATTCTACTTCATATTAATGGGAACTGGTTCCCAGTTTAGAGACAAAAGGGTGAATTACATGCAGTACAGTGGGTTACATAATAGAAATATAGATATACATGAACTTACATATGACATAATAGTCATTTTTCCCAAGATATTTCTGAATTTTAAAATGTTCATGGTTAATATATTAAGAGAAAATTTCATGTTAGCTCTGTAATTAGTAATAAATTAATTTTGCCTTAAATCACCAAGGAGTTAAATATGATCTCCTTCTGTGTAGAAAGGTGATCATGAATTTGTGTTCTCATTCTTCCATAAGCATATATCACAGAATCATGAAGTGATGAATATTTAGGGAAATACATTTTCACAGTTGCTGTTTCTTTTTTTCTAATTTTTATTATGATTTAATTTATTTGATGTGCATTTTTATTTTGCCTACATATATATCTATATGAGGATGTTGGATCCCATGGAACTGGAGTTACAGACAGTTGTGAGCTGCCATGTGGGTGCTGGGAACTGAACCTAGGTCTTCTGGAAGAGCAGCCAGTGCTTGTAACTGCTGAACCATCTCTCTAGCCACTATTTCTCTTTTTAAATTGGTAATAAACTGTTCATATTATTGTGGAAGTCTGTAATGTGTATCACCCTTAATAAAGGGTGAAATGTAATATACTTGGTATGATGCATTAAAGAAGATAGACTAGATCTTTTATTTCTTTTTTTATTGTAAAATTATTATTTCTTCAAATTGCCCAGTTATTTTTGAGTATTTAGTGCTCAATGTTAGTTTTTGAAATTTTATTCCCAAACTATAAGTTAACGTGTATTTTAACAAAAGTACCAGCAATAGGGAGAACAGTGAACAAGCGTGTAGAACGATGAGAGAAATAGCACAATGAGCTGCAGAAACAAGAGAGCAATAATAAAGGAGTGTTATTCTTGCTAAGCTTCATTTACTGTTATCCTAAATAGCAGTTCAGGAATTTATCCAAAAGTGATTTACTCACAATTTTACTAAGTGGAATTTTAAAAAAATCATGTTTCCTAGAGCAACTAATGAGAATATTATTGCATGAAATTACATAAACAGATTTTCCACAGTGATTGCTATGTCAAAGTTTTAATTAATTTAGCAATATCACTTCTGTGTCAGAAGAATGTATAATTTTTCTGTCCTGTTTTACACTTTTTCATACTTCAATCTCACATTCCTGTATATGACTATACACACATTATTTCATATCACTCTTCAGTATTGATTGAAATAGGTGAACTTGAGAAAAAGTCATGTTTTCAGACTCCATCTCTAAAGACCAACTTTTTGTGAGACTATGACTATATATATATGTAAGTTGAAATTTATCCAGGCATTATTTTCTATGTTTATTTGATTTCACTTAGAATTATTAAATATTTGGTAAATGGATTTGGGTAAATGGATTTCTGTATTATCTTGACAAGGATCTGCCATCAGGCTACTGAAATGAATTGCCAAGGACAATATTTTTAATAGTGTTTCTGAAATGACTAGTGATTGTCATGCATAATTTCACTTCCTTGATTCTTCTTTAGTTACTAAACTATATGTATGGAGGCTGAACCTTTCCCATTTATCACTTTATAGGAATAATGGAGGCAAAATTACTAAAATAATAAATGGTCATATTTACTACATGGGTTTTAATTATTCTTCATGCAAGATTTCAGAAAGAACTGGAAGCAGGGTGGTAAAATCAAATCACTCCTCGTCTACATCCACTTTGCATAAAGGCTTATACAAATAATTTGAGCATAAGCTTTTTAGAAAATATTTTCCCATATAGAATAAACATAACAGGACATAATGTAAACTAAGAATATAAAAATGTCTACATTTCCTTGGGTGAAATTTTGTTCTAGCTAAATTTGGTGAAACAGAACGAATTTAATTAAGAAAATGTTATGATTTTTCTTGCTAATTAGATTCTACTCATGATTAAAATATGTTAATATTATAGTATATTTAAAATGAAAAACAGAACCAATACTGAAATAATGAGTTGCTATTGGCATTTATATATTTCCATAAATACTTCTTTAAAAATTTACTTGTTTTGTTTACATCCGCCTTAATTCATAAATTTATCTCAGAAATACAATAGTATCTATTGAAGTAAAGGACCAGGAACAAAATATTTCAAATGTTCTTATAAAATAAATCTTCTGTTCTTATGTGTCTATTATAATAAGCATTTTTTGTTTCTTCATAGTAGGTATGTCCATATATTTTTGTTTATGCAAATGCCATCTAGACAAAAATAGAACCATCAACTATATCACAATTATTGAATGTTTTAATGACAAGCTTTCAGAAATATTTAGAACAAAATGCATACCTTTATCTACTAAAATATTTCCTGATTATGTATGCTATTATTCCTACAACATTCCCTAACACTTAGCTGTCTGAAAGAAAATATCAGAGATGTTGAATTAAATTTTTCTAAAATGTAGTGAAGACCTAGGATATGAGATATTGGTTAAGTTTTTATTTATCATGTAACATGTGAGAAATTTCCCTGTACTAAAGCAATTCCTTGTTCTGGGCTAATCTCAAGAAAATATATGTTGATATGTACACATAAAGTTGGTATTTCAAATAACATCTCCTGAATGGTGGCTTGTTAGAGTAAAGGAATAGTAAATTAACATAATCTGAAATCTAAGTCACCAAAAATACTTGTTTATTCTCATATTTTAATTACATTCAAATGGCAAATTCACAACACATACAAATATTAAAGTGAACTACCTCTACATAAAGAAAAGGTCAATATTAAATTATCTCTTATATCAAAAATATACAAACTTTTCTCTGAAAATATAAAATAGGAAATATATAGTTTAAGGTGAAATAAGTCTCTATACTACTATAGAAAAGAGAACCAAACAGTTATGTCATTTCAGTTTAAGCTAAATTATATACATGTTTTTATTTTACTTAGAAATCACCATTATAGAGAGAAGCAAACACAATCACATATTTCTTTGAATATTTAATCATAGTTTCTACAATTTCTTTTACATCTTAAACAGCAAAGTCCCACAATATATAACTGCCTACTATATAACTATATATATGTATACTGCTGTGTTTGTTCAGAGTTACTCAAACGTGTATCTTTTTAGATGTGTTTCTAACCATGCCCTGTTGGATCAACAGAAGATATTACAATATCCTCTATTAAAGAGGAAATGCAAATGCTCAAAGTTGTGAGCACATATAATCCTCACAATAAGTACAGGATAACCAATCACGGAATCACTCCTGGTAAAGACTAACTAATTAATTCTCCTACTCCCCACTATTGCTGATTGACTGTAACTCTTTATCTAGGGATGGGGCTTTATGAGACTTTCTCATTTACATAGCGATGTCAACTGTTGAAAGTTGTCAAGTCTTGTTTATTCAGCCATGTTGCTAATATTTCATGCATGTAATTTGAATGTCATCGCTCAAAAACATAATCTCATAGCAGACTCTGTGATCCTCTTACAATCTTTATGCCTGATCTTAAAAGTGGGGGACCAGTTCCCACATTTATTTACCCCAAGGATACTTGAGGAATGAGGACTAAGAGACTTAGGTAGAAATAAAGAGGGGAGAAAAACAGATAGAAGCACGGGATAGCTCAGGTGGACTGGATCCTTATCCACTGGCCCAGAACTTTATTTCAAAGGACTTTTTATAACAATGCCAAGGGGAAGGGCAAAGGACCTCACCCTTGTTAGATACAGTCAAGTGTAGAACGTTCCAAACACCTGGTACTCAGGCCCATGGTTCAATCAACCTCTTATGCGGTCCTGCTGGGTACAGCCACTAGGAAACTTGGTGTGTTCCAACACTTAAACACAGAGATGAGTAAATTAATAGGTTCAGATGAACAAAAATTCTTTGAAACAGAATTATTCATACTATGTTTTTATTTTTCTCTGTTCTATTTCACTTCAAGTAATAAATGGAGTAGAGTACACAATGAGAGACATAACAATACTTGTACAGAAGGAATAGAAACAGAATACTAAGTTTTAGCAATGTATTTCTATATTCTGGGGGACTTTAAGTTACAAACACAGCAAAGTTTTCCAAGCAGTGAATTATTTTTATACCTATAAACCCCATAAATATAATTGGACATAAACAAATGTATACTGTATCAAAAAGTATTTTCAGTTCTTAAAATTATATTCTCAAATATATACATGCAATAGAAAGATCAGTAATATTACAAAGCACTTCCCATTCACCTTCCCTTTATTACAAAGAGCTTTTCTGAGAGGTAAGGGTAGAATTTGGATAGATTCTGAGAACACTTTGAAAGAGCTGTAACTATGAAAAAGCTGGATTCCAAAGAAATTATTGAAGTGAATTACACATAAATTTCACAACAATTTAGCAAATAATTTTATTACCTTTTTGTTGATAGATGAGGAGTGTTCCTAGCCAAGCCCCCTTGTGGCAACAGAAGGTATTACAATGTCTTACATCCAATAAGACATGAGTATCCAAAGTTGTGAGCATATATAATCCTCACAAGTGAATATTTATTTGTACAGTTTTATTTGTTTTCTTATGAAAATCAGTATTTTATATAACTTTTAAAATGGGTGAGATTTACAAGAGGTATAATTTATTGTGCTAACACTACAAAATAGTTATAGGCAGTTTTAGTTTTGAAAATAATAAAGACTGCAAGTTTTGTTAAACAGGCAATATAAATAACCCCCTTTACATTTATTTTTATTAATAACTAAGCTTATAATTTCTATATTACTTTCTCAGTATGAAAACAATAGTGAGACACTAAATAAGGAGCTGGAGTTATGTGGTTTTTATTCTTGTTATTTGTACATCATTCCATCTCATTGAGCAATGCATAATGTTAACAATCACAGTGTTTCTTGAGATTTATGATTATTGTGAGTAAAACACACATTTTAGAACTTCTCCACATTAAATGTCCTTTCTTCATAGAAGATAAGGAATTAAATTGATTTTTATCCTATATAAAATTTAAATCAGAAACATAGTGTGGGACAATGGATTAGGTCACTAACTGTTGAAATCCTTTTGAAATCACTGTGCAAGTATTTCGCTGTGTTATTTAGAGCTTCTGATTCACACCCAGGACAACTTTGCATTCCATTTTCAGTATAATAGATGAAATGTTTTAATATTGTCCATGCACAGTTTTAAAAGCAATTCTCGATACTGTGTGTTTCTCCCTTCCCCTTAAAGTTCCAGTTTGCTAAGCACAAGTAATAAATAATCATCTTTTATTTGATGCTATGAAAAATAACTAAAGCTATAATATTGACCTTTTAAAATACCAAACCTTACCAATGCATTTATTATAACCTTTCAAAAATTGAATTTATCACACTGAAGTAGAGAAATAACAGAACTGTAATTTTAGTTAGATTTATTTTTACATTCTTAGCTTCATTTCAGGAGAAAATGAACTAATGTGGGAGTAAACACTGCCTGCGTTGACCCCGGATTTAAAATCTCTTGATGTATTCATCAGTCTGTTAATTAACATTCACCCAAAGTTCTGCATGATTAGAGCGGAAACGAGCAGAGCCCAAGAGAAGCCACTGCCACAACAGACAAACACAGGGAGATCACCAGCTGCAGCCACCCCTGCAGTAAACGGTATTTATGACTCGAAATTAACAAAGAAACTCATTAAATAGCACAGAGATGAATCTGCAAGATTTCTTCCCCTAGGAGAGTATTTCTGGGTTTTGAAGAAAATAGGCTTTGCTTTTAAAAGTGGTGGTGTTTGGTGGGGGATGTGGAAATCAGAGTAGAGAAAGGGCAAGAGCAAACACTTAAGTTGAGTTTTTGTTTTTTTTGTTTTGTTTTATTTTCTGACAATAAAGTCCCTGGTTAGGTCTGTTTGTCTGCATGACAGAAAAACCTCAATGATATCTAGCAAAGTATTATATGCTAATAAGTGCAAGGAAATGTTTCCTTTACCCATTTATCACATGTATTTGAGGGTACTATTTAAGAATCAGGTTGCTCTTTTTGATGTTCTATTCTCAGAGAATCTAGAGAGTAGAGCTGTATCAGATAGCCTCAGAAGGTGGGAACTGCTGAATCCCAGGAAGCTACAACAGTGTTTCTTCAGGCTGCACCAGGGTAAAAGGAAAAGATTGACATCCCAGAGCAAAATTACAGAAGCTCCCACATGACATCAAGCCTGTACCACTTTTCCATTAATGTTGCTGTTTCATGGAATTTTGCCTCATGTAAAGACTGACAATAAGCTTTCACATCTAGACATTTTTAACAGATTAATCAACTTTCTTATTCCAATAAACGTCTCTTTTCATTACTCTGCCATACCCATTTTGGCTCTATACTTTCCCTCAAGTAAAGTTCAGTATTTTTCCTTCTCTTAATTTCCTGAATGCGATTGTATCTTCTTCTCCTTGCCTTATCAAGCAGCTGTCTAATAGGGAAGGACAGGGAGGCAGAGAGAGACAAAAGGATCATCTCATAGCCACAACTTCTAAGAGACTTATCATTCACTGACTAGTATCAAACACCTGCAAATAATTTTTGTGGTTGTGGTTTTGTTTTGTTTTTGTTTTTAATGTTTCTCCAAATATGCATTTGCTTCAACAATCTCTCTAGAATTCTCATAAACCATAGCATCGAGCAATTGTTCCAGAGAATTTGGCCATAGCATGAAGATCCCAAATATCCAGGAGTATCTAGGTTTGAGTCTTATTAGGAGCTATCTTTACAGGTCTCAAGGTCACAAGCCACTGTCAACACTATGAATCAGTGTTGTAAGAGAAACAACTGCAGGATGCTTTATCTTCTCTGACATCTCTCTACTCAAGTTCCCTTGCTTCTTAGTACTTCAGCATCAAATACATTAACGTTGATTAATATTAATTCATTTTATGCTTTATATTTAAAACTGGCCTTTTTTGATTTTTCCTATATTTTATTTTCATTTATTTTTTTATTAAAATAACTTTTTCATACAACATATTATCATTATTGTTTCCCCTTTCTCTACTGCTCCTAATCCCACCCCCATCTCATCTCCCATATGAATCCACACCCTTTCTGTCTATGGTTAGAAAACAAACAGACACCTAAGGAATAAAAGTAAGATAAACCTCAAAACAAACAAAATAAAATATGACAAAACAACCAAACAAGAAAAAGAACCAAGGAAAATGAACAAGAAATGCATATACATACAGAGACATACACGTTTGCACACATAAGAATCCCATAAAACCATAAAATTTGAAGTCATAATCTATACACAAGAACCATATGGTTTTGTGAAATATAATGACATCACTTCCCTCCCTCCAGCCCCTCGCAACTGCCCTGGCTTGACCCCTACCATACTTCCACCACTTTCAAATTGATAGTCTCTTTTTCCTTGAATACTATTGTTTCATATATGTGTGTATACAAATATACAAATAAAAAATACTCTGCAGAGTCCATTTTTGTTGTTGGTATGTATATGGTTACAAGGCTGATCACTCTTCATTTGACAACCAATAAGGGGGCTCATCCATGAGCAAGGGTAATTCTCCTTCTTCCTGCAATCATTACTTGTCTGCAGTTCTTTTCTAAGGGTAGGCCACTGTGAAATATTCCCCTGTCATGTTAAATAATCCATTGAAAAGAATCCATTGCTAACACATTGCTAAACAAGCATAACTTCTTAATACATTGTAAATCTTATCCTTATACTCACAGATAACTGTAACTAACATCACCCATCAAAAAGGGCTCTCTTCACAGCAAAAAGAAGCCATAACATAAAACCAAAAAGAGACACAGTGTAGAAATCAACAGATCAGTAGAGCCTAGCCCCAACAGATAAATCTATCCCAGAATTCCTTTATCTATGGCTTAGGTAACATCTCATTAGATGGGTCAGAAATATTTTAATATTCAGAATACCAGGAAGTCTGCTGTAAAACAATCTCTCAAAGAAATGTCTCCCCAAACAACTTTATTTCTATAATTTTTAAAATAGTTTCAGATTTTGCTGGGCAGTGGTGATGCACGCCTTTAATCCCAGCATTTGAGAGGCAGAGCCAGGCTCTCCAGAGCAAGATCCAGGACAGGCACTAAAACTACACAGAGAAACCCTGTTTCAAAAAAAAAAAAAAAGTTTCGAATTTTATTTCGACAATTTTATATATGTATACAATGAGGGAATTTTTGTTAGTTTTGTAGTTGTACACAGCATGTTTTTTTATCAGATTCATTCTGTTATTGTCTCTTTTCATACCTCCTCTTCATCTTCTCCTTTTTAAAAATTGCCTTGGTTTCTTTCTTTTTCTTTTACTTTTTTAATCTTGTCTTGAACCTCTTAGGATCAAGTGATTTTTTTCACTCTTTAGTCTCTTAAATAGCTACGACTACAGGTACACACCAATGCTCACAGCTGTGAAAATGTTATAATTCATGCTGTCATTCACCCACTGCTGGACTGATTTTTGTAAATACTTCTATTTTGCTTTGTGTCTCTGATAAATAACATGACCAAGCAACCTAGAGGAACAAAAGGTTTATTTCATCTCATCTGACAAATTACAGCTCATCACCAAGAAAAGTGAGCTGAGGAACTCAAACAGAAACCTTAGAGGTTTGTTTACATTTGCTTACAGGTTTACTCACCGGAGCATGCTTAGATAGCATTTTAATACAGTCCAAACCCAACTGCTAAGGACAGTGCCACTCACTGTGTGCTAGGACTTCCTTGATTAACTAACAATCATGACCATGCTTCACAGACATCCTCTCAAGCTAATCCAACCTAGGAAATTTTTAACTGACCTTCCATCTTTCTAACTAGTACAATATTATAACATAAAATTTCTGTCATCTATTTGCTTAAAAACTTTGAATATAAAACATGATCAATAGAAAAATTCTCACATGCACTATCTTTTTGTTTAAACCTCTCTGGAAAAGTTATAATTCAGATAGGTATTTAGAAAAAGCATGGAGTGTACAGCATATTTATTGTTTTAGTTGAATCAATTTGTAAAGTAA
The DNA here is from genome assembly GCF_004664715.2 of Peromyscus leucopus. Lineage (NCBI taxonomy): Eukaryota > Metazoa > Chordata > Mammalia > Rodentia > Cricetidae > Peromyscus > Peromyscus leucopus. The sequence goes on from NC_051072.1 coordinate 61,132,724, forward strand.
ATAATTCATTTTGCCTATATTGAATAATTTTTTTATTTGGCACTTTGAACATGTTTTCTTATAAAATATTTAAATTTTAAAACTCTAGAAAAGTAAGTTACATAATAAAAATAATTGGCACCTACACTATTAGTAGTAGAAGTCTAAGATCCAAGAAGAATCATCAATAAGCCCTGTCATTGCTGGCATATCTCTTTCAAGAATGTTTCTGAGTCTTCCTGCCCATGATGCCTTCCATTAGTGTAAAACTTACTCTTGTCTTTCAAACATAGCATGCTAATTGCCTCTATAGGCTCTGCTATTCCCAAGTCTCTATTCATGCTCAAAAGCTATCCCAAAGCTGTGCCCAGCAGCTCATGTCTGGTACTCAAGCACTTCAGTGGCAGGAGGATTATGAGTTTGAAGAAGCTGAGGGGGTAATGTGTTTAGAATTGTACTATAGCCACAACAATTAGAATTTTTTTCTAGCATATGTTTAACTTACTCAGAGTAACAGTAGAAATCTTTTTGCTCTCATACTTGGAAATCATTGTAACTACTCTCACCTTTTGAAAATTTTAGAGCATACACTTACAGTTTGCTATTTTGGAACCTGGCAATTTCCATATTAAAAATCTAATAGTGAAAGAAATAACTACATGTAGGAAAACTGTGTAGGAACAAAGAATGAATTTAAAATTTTATACCTTTGCCTAAAGAAGATTCTCTGACATATAAAATTACATTTATTATGATAATGTATATCCTTAAAGTTCTAATCTCTTCCAAGTTTTAATACAGAATCTATAGAAGACACAATCTCTAGAGTCTACTGAGCAGGAATTATACTAGAATTATGCATTTTTAAAAATGGCACTCAATGATAACAATAAAAATTGAGTAAATTGAAAGTAATTAGCTTAACATAATTATTTTGCATATGATATTACAAGTGAAGAATTAAACTCTCTAACAATAATTCCCATGCTGTTATTTTCTGAACATATCATCATTTCATATACAACAGGTATTATTTATTGTATTTTGAAGTCAGTAATTCCACCAACAGTGCCTATATCATTATTTCCCAAAGAGCAGCCTCATGATATGTTTAAATTAGGGTGGTTTAATTAATTTTTTGCTGAGTTAAAGGTTCAGTTTTGAATATACCTTGTTTAGCTATTGCCAAGGACTTTTATCTAGTAATTGCCTGTCATTGCATAACATTAAAAATGGTAAGATCTTTAATATTTGTAAATATCCAAATAAATTATAATGATGGATACTATTATATACAATAAAGCATTTTAATATAAATATAGAAGTGTAACAAAGAAATTGAAATTAAACATGTGATTACTTTTAGATATATTTATTTAATTATTCTGAAAATTTTAGATATTGAGAAAGTACTTACATTTTATTGAATTATGTGAAATCAAAGATACAAAAAAAGGAATCATTTATTTTCTCTGAATAAGATGTAACAGTTTTTGAATTATACTAATATTGGATATTTAGGAAAGTGAAAAATTAAAATCCATCTTGCTACCAAACAGCATTTTTTAATAAACGTATTTATTCATATACACATATATAGGTACAACTAAGTCAACCTATGTTGTGGGTCATATTTGAAAGTCTCAAAACCAATATGATCCATTTCAAAACATCCTAGAGCAGAATGACTTGGTCAGCATGAGGTACAGAGGAATTTTGAACTTAAGCTAGTCAAGAGAACTAATTTTTAAGAGGTACTTGCAGGATTTTATGGAAATATTTATTAATATATGTATAAAAAGAGTGTTTGGAGCCATGGATGATCTTCTCTGGAAGGATGTTGCAGAGACTAGAAAGTCACCAAGGCAAACATTGGCTCAGTGAATTCCATGAATGTGTGTGTATGTGTGTGTGTGTGTGTGTGTGTGTGTGTGTGTGTGTTTATTTTAAAAGGTGCAATTTATCTGAAAAGATATTTCTTATTCTAACTAACCAGATATTTTCTTTGTCTTGTTTTGTGAAGTGTAGTTTTTTTTAGTCCCTTGATTTTGCAGGACAAGTTATATCGTAGGTGAACTTGAAGGTCACCACATTTAAAACTATGTTACCATCTCCTATTCTCTGAAACCTACCTTAACCTCAACCCTCTAATAGATATATTCATTGTCTCCTGACATTTTAAATTTATGCATCTAACCTACATTTTTCCTTCATTGTATTTGTTAAAACAAAGAAACAAACACATTTTCAATTAGGGAGTATTATAATTTTGAGCAAATCACTTCCTGTTTTTGGATGACAGTCATTTACAAGGTTTCTACAAGTATCTAAAAAACTTCAATAAACTTTGCATTGTTATTTCTGTGTCATTGTTCAGTAAGGTAGATGAATTTGGAACAGATACATATAAGAAAAAAAAATACATGAGCAGAAAAAAAGTGACCTCATTAAAAATCATTGTATTGGTTATATTTGTTATCAGTATGATACAGCCTAAGGTCACATAGTTAGGAGAAATGTCAACTGAATATTTGTGTAGATCAGATTGACCAGTGTCCATGACTTTGAATAGTAATCTGGGTTGGTAATTGGTGTGTGAGACCCCAGCTTACTCTGGCTGGTGCCTTCAATGGTCAAGTTAATCCTGTGCAATATAAGAAAGTAAGCTGAGCAAGCCACAGAACAAGTAGCATTCCTCGATGGTTTTATTTGAGTTCCTATCCTGACTTCCCTAAGTGATGGACTGTTAATGGCCAAGTGAAATAAACTCTTACCTCTCCTAAGTTTCTTCTGGTAATATTGTTTATCACTGAAAAATAAATCAAAAAAACAACTGGTTATTATATATAAAGTATTTGTTCATGATGGGAGTGAATATGTATTATATATGACAATCTTTGGGTTATAGCAAAAGTTATACATTAATATACTTACTGGCTTATGTTCTGAGAGTTTAGTATTAGTTAGGTGAGTGATAATCATCACACATATATTGAAATAGCTAATCTTAAAAAATTCTAAGATGCATATTATGCTATTCTATTACAAAGGCAGAGAAAAATACAATATAGATATAATCTGCTACCTGAAACCACATACAGTGCATTGCAACCTTTAACATTATGAATATGTATTACACATTTATTCAGTATAATAACCCTATTTCTATCTAGATGTACATGAGAAACCATTACCTAGAGTTATTTGTGTGAGTGTAGGACATTATTTGAATATTTTCAGTGAGGCATGCATTATTCTTGTTTAATATAACTCACTCATTTGTATTAAATCTCTGTGATTTCTAATATTAAATTTCTGACTTCTTTTGAAAGGCAAAATGATGTGACTTATCTCAAAATTATAGACAATTTTGGTAAACAACATATTATAATGATAGTAGTTACAAACACCATCTATATGAATTTTACAGAGATTTTCTTTTTGGTTAGCACATCACAAATATGGAGAGGAAAACTGTTATGTACAGTTCAACTGAGAACTTAAGTAAGATGGGAAGTAAACTTTGACCCTTGGATGTAGATTGTGCTGCACATGTTGTCAACTGGGGTTGGGAAACCCCTGGTAAGTTACTCTCCATAATTAGACCAGTTGTAGATTTCTATTCTATGCTCTATATTTTGAAAAAAAAGAACTTTCTTTGATAAGAAGTGAAAACTACACGTATCTGTGGGAATAAATTTAAATATTTAGATTGCAGTTAGAAATTATGCACGTCCATTATGCAGAAAATGGAAGTGGTACATTCTCCTCAAAGGTGTATGAACTCACAAATAATTGGAGATTGGCTAGGTTTACAGTACAAGGCATGAATTACACCGTTGGAGATATTGTGTTATGGCTGTCCTTGTTGGGGTTCATGGATTTTGCAACTGAGTAGAGCTATTAATTGTTTTCCTCCCTTAGAAGCTGGCATAGCATCTTCAGATATTATGATGTATATATTAATAATATAGATATATATTAGCAATATATATTTCTAAAATGAGAAAACTGAATTTCAGCTTTGGCTTGGTGAATGTTGTCTTATCTCTTTATATATCCTCAGGAATGATCTATTCTAATGACTATATAATATGTGTGTATTTAGATAAGTATACATGTACAAACCAATACTATTATACATGGAGAAAGAGACGTTTTATTAAAAAATTCCCATTTATATTTCCTCATTTGTGATATACTTACCTGGCTAGCAACATTTTGAGAATAATGTAACTTAATTCTTACAGCTGGAGATCAAATTATTGATGACATTTACTATTTATTAGTGAATATTGGAATGATAAAATAATTTTACTTGATAAAGTATTGTGAATGCTTCAAACACAGGGTTGTCTGCTCTGAAAAATTCACTATCTATTATTTAGTGAACTTAATTTAACCTAGTACCATTCTTGTTTTAGCAATAAGTAAGCATGATTAACTTTCAATGATTATATATTTTATTATTCTGTGCATGTTTGTCCTTTCAGCAAAGATAAGAATATCAAAACAGTAGTCCTCCAGTCAAGATCAGAAGAATTTGTTTATATAAATTTCATAATATATTTTATTAAAATCACTTAAATTAAAATCACTTAAATTTTGATAATGTATACCACAGGATAAAAACCTAAAATAATCTTTTTGGCCATTGAATCAATTTAGAAAATTTAGAAATTTTGTCCTCTTAGAATAAGCTAGTAACTACTCATAAGTTTCTTAGGATAAAAAGATAGAATCTATAGGGAGAATAACTCAGTGTTTCCTGTTATCTCCTTAATATCCATCAGAGAAACCTTGTGGGAGATAATTCTTCCAACTATTATGCTCCTATTCTGGTGGTAGTAAAGTTATAAACATGTAATCTGCACTTTGCTTTTGCTATTCTGGGGTCACAGATAATAATCAAACCTTATAACAATGAATATCACTTTAAGCCTTTGGGAGTGGAATACAGCTTATCAAAGAAACTGTTGGTCAGATAAGAATAGAGCCAAGAGACTATATTTACAAATATTCATGGACAATGAAATAAATGTAATAGTACAAATGTTTCAAAAGTTGATTTTTAGAATATAGAAATCATATTTGTTAAATTTAAGGACATTGCTGACCACATCAAAGATTGTTTAGTTAGAATAATGAAGTTCATGATTTGAGGAGATTCTGAAAAAAAAAAAAAAACAAAAGGGGAGAGATTAATTAAAAAGACTGAAAGAATGAAATATGAAGGAAATAGATTAATTAAAACTACACTCACAAATTTTTAAAACAATTATTGACATACATTATTTATCTGTAACAAATTCATTATGACATATTCATACATATACATTTTAACATATTCCTTACATATCCTCCTTAACCCTTCTTCTACTTCTGATGATATCCTTCCCCTTTTATTAGTTTTCCTCTGCTTTCATAACTTTACAAATTGTATACATGTTTCTCTGTGTGTGCTCCCCACAGAAAGAGAGACTCAGAAAGAGACAGAGAGGCAGACACAGAAAGAAAGAAAGATCCAATATGTTTAATTGCTGGTCCTTAGAAGAACATGTGTCAGGGGTTGTTTACAGAAATATAAGCAGCTTAAAGTTGTATTACCCCTGAAGAGCACCTCTCTTCTTTTTAACAACCATTAACAGGCAGATGAGATCCTCATTGAGGGCCTGGGGCTTGTGAGCACCAAGACACAATGTTGAGATGCCCAGCGTAGAGTACATCTTATAGAGGAGCTCACTGCTGCTGTAAGTTCAGGAGTACAATGGTAATACTATGCACAAAGACAACCTTCTATAGCATTCTCTCACTTTCTGTTGTCATTACATACTTTCTGCTTCCTCCTCTGCCCGTGTTACCTGACCCTTGAGTGTGATGATACACATTCTTCAATTAGAGCTGACCACTAACGAGTCATATATTCTCAGCACATTGACCAGAAATGCAATGAATAGACTTTTGAAAGGTATGGAAGAGGAGACACACAGAAGGTAAATGGCATAGAGGCAGAAATCAGGGAGATGAGACAAGAAGCCAAAGAGCATTAAAACCACCAGAAACTTGGCAAAGGACGGAGTCCTCTGTTGACAGGCTTATTCAGGATTCAGCTTCCTGGATTTGTGGAGGAATAAGTTCTGTTATTTTAAGTTACACAATTTAGCTTGAGCAGCTCCAAAGATATGAACACTACTAGAAATGCTGTTTACAAAGAAACTTGAAGCTTTAGATTTTGTTCCCTCTTTGTCTCTATACAGGATGAATTTATAATACTGAGAACATGTGTCTGCCTAGGTGACCAGAATTTTCTTTTATAAGCACTGTGCCAGGTCTATATGAGGGAGAAGAATAGGGCAAATGTGACTGAAACCATTAGCAGGCCCATGTAGTCACCTGCCATGGCCACAAGGTCTGTGCTAATCACACAGTATGGGCAATTATATTCACACTATTATTGCAAAATATTATAGCAGAATGGAGAGATATCACAAGAGACAATACAGTTGACTTAAGAGGTTGTTTGCTCAGCTCTGTCCCTCTCTCTTGATCTTCTGGTGTAAAATAATTTATTACGTAGAAAGATAGGAAAATTGATGCAAAATATGGGATTTTCCAGTTCTATGGAGAACACAATCTTTGAATCTATTATCTAAATGTCTACATTTCCCTATTTCATTCCTTTTTCCTAAGGACACATGAACAAATATTTGTTGACTCCAAATAGGATGCCAAAGAAGTAAATCCATCTGAGTCTAGATTGATGACACAATGTGCTTAATGGGCTTATTTAGAGAATCATGGGTGAAAGGTTGCTAAGATGAGTGTGAGTGACACCCAGAGAGCTGTATAATGGAGAAGTCCTGTTCCAGCATGGGAAGCAACTTAACAGGAGCTAAGCAGACAGAATCTTCACTCTGTTTACTTTCTATCCTATATATACTCTAGCACATCCTCATCTTCTTAGGAGCAGAATTACACACAGTTGGGCAGAGAGTGCAAGAGGGGGGTTGCCATTGGAATCTCAGGTCAGGATTTAATTAGATTTCCTATCTTAAACTTGCTTCAATGAGGGAATGTCAACAAGCCTGTTCTAAAAATAGCATGTGGGTATGCACAACTGCTCTGAATAAAGATGTCACTGCCAGGTTATGCACAGGGGATAGCATTCCATAACATTCTCCATTTCCTGTCACTCCCATAATAGTATACAAATAAAATTAGGGCACTAATTTAAAATGATATATCTCTCCAGTAATATTTTTAGAATCCAAATGTTACTGTTTTTCATATATCATTGTATTTCATGAACAACAAATTTACTGCCTTAGGATTCATATTTTTATGTCTTCATTTTTATTCTCTCTTCCTCAGGGAGACAGTAGCAAAGAATAGCAAAGAGGGTACATTTTCATTGCTAACTTCATTAAAGACAGCTATCAGCATCAATCTAACTTTGTATGGCTTTGCCTCAGTGATTTCTAATGAGGAAATAATGTAGAAAATAGTATGAAAATGCATTTTACATGACATATTTCATACTAATTAAAGCCCCTGTTTAAAAACCATACCATAATACTCTTAAATTTTTAAATGTAAATAAGAAGAATGGCTATAATGTATCTAGCATTATGTTTTGCTAGTTTGTATTATGCAGATTATAAATGAGAAAAGTGAGGTAAATAGTCAATGTAAACTACAAAGAGACTTATAGAAACACATAATATTTGTATGAACCCCTAGTACTAATAATTCTATTTGAAAATTTAATATAGAAATGTCAGCTGTTTTGATCATATCAATCCATCATTAAATCCCCACAACTCTCCTAAATGCCCCACTCCAACTCCCTCCAATTTCATGTTCTTCATTATTTCTTCATTATTGAAATATACTTCAGTCCTATGAGTGTTGTCTATGTGTGTCCTAGTGAGGGCAATCCCCTGAAGCATGTTTAACCTACTAGAAACTAAACAAAGGAGAGTCAACACCATCAACTGTCAGTAGCTGTTACTCTTCCCCTTAAGTGTTTATTTTAAAATTTTTGGTTTATTAATTAAAAAACAAAGTGATAAGGTGCATTGTGGTCTTTTCATATACTATTTGATCATTCCCCTCACTCTTATCCTGACATCTTGACCCTGTGGGTCTCATCTGCAGGTCTAATTTCTCATATCCAGTAAATACCAGTTTTTTTTTTTTCAATGACATGCATTTCTTTACTCTATCTATGGCTTTCTATTATAATTTTCTTGTACTTTCCTGCATACCTCTTAAGACCTATCCATGATTTTTCTATTGCCTCTGGCTAGAAAAAGATTGTCTATGATCATAGGACTCTAGGTTCCATTTTTTTAGTTATTATATATAGTCCAATAATGAATACGAATATGCAAACATCCCTGTAGTAGTATTAAAATGTTTTTACATGTAACTAGGAAAGATAAAGGTGAATTATATGGTATTTCTATTTCACGTCTTTTGAGAAAGCTCCATACAGATGTCCATAATGGCTCCAGCAGTTTACCAGCATTGAACGATAGTTTCTCTTTCTCGCATTCTCTCTACATTTGTTGTCACTTGTTTTTGTGATGATAATCATTCTCACTTGGGTCAGATGGACTCTCAGCATTGTTTTAAATTACATTTCCCTAATGGCAAAGGATGCTGAACAGTTTTTCAAGTGCGTATTGGTCCTGGCAATATGTCCTCTGAGGTCTTTTTCTTTTTGCTTATTTTTAGAAGTTCTTCAATGATATATAATAAATCTGTCAATCTATATTCTTCAGTTTGGACACAATAGCAGCCAGGCATAAACTCACAATGATTCTGACAGCATGCATAAGGCCTGTGGAAAACCAAAGCAGAGTAAATCCAGAATGGAGAAAGTATTGGGTATGAGTCCCACCACTAGCTGAGCAATTGGCAGTTGTTATCCACTTGGGAAGGGAAAGTCACTTTTGCTTAAGTGCTTGAGTGACAACTACTCTCTAGCAGAAGACAACACATCCAAGTAGGATAGCAGCATTAGCTATTCCTCACTCTTTTTGCCTGTTAGAATGAAGAGAAAGTGAAAACTACAACTGTCACGTGCTGCTACTTTCCTAAAATTGACCTGAAATGCCGAAGCATCCTCCTGCCTCTGCCTCCCTATTACTTGGATTAAAGGCAGGTGCCACTGTGACTGGAGAAACACTAATTTAAACTAGGATTAACAGAAAATTTGAACTCAGAGCATTCATTTTTGTCTTTCATCTAATCTCTTAAAATATCACTTAATTATTTGCCTCTTAAATTATTTATCTTTGAAATTTTATATTTAAATCCACAACTTCTGAGGGCAGATTTAACACTATGTGACACTAGCTGGTTTTGAGTCTTTGACTTCTAGATTGTTCTCAACTGCTTGCATTTGGAAGCAGGTGAAACTGATGGGTAAACCATTCATCAGTAGTGAAGGCGGTCCTTGAAATACTGGTGGGACTTATTTGTTGGATTTTCTTTCCCCGAATTTATATCTTAAGATAGGAATCCCTAGTACATTAAAAAATGACTCCCCTTGGAAATGTGGATTTTACAAATGTTTCTCAATAAGGTGAAGTTAGGCTCATAGTCCAGTGTCTTTAGTTGCTTTGTTTAAAAGTAGAATTTTAAAATATACACACATATGGGGATGATGTAAAAGCTATGTCATCAGATAGAGATGCTTCCATATGTCAGCTAGCATCAAGGCCTCCAGAAGCTAGAGGAAGAAAAACAGAGCACATTCTTCTTCACAAATGCCAAAGTCTGCAAAATGTTTATATAGATGAATTTCTATGTGGTCTCATTAAATAAAAAACATGGTGAAGGCCTTAGAAATCAGGGAAACAGTGAGAGCCACCAACCAACCTTACTTCACCAGCTCAGCAGCTCCCAAAAATGAGCTACTTCTTGTCTACCTGCGCCTTTATTGCCTTGCTGTTCTGCCTTCTCATTGGCTCTTAGCCCAGCTACCACACTTCCTTGTCACTGCCTGTCTGTACAAACCTCCAGGTCTCTATGGTTGGTACTGGGATTAAAGGTGTGTGCCACCATGCTTCTGCTCTGTTCCCTAGTGTGGCCTTGAACACTCAGAAACCCTGCCTTCTAAATGATAGGATTAAGGGAGTATGCTACCAGAATCTGACTTCTGTGTTAATGGTTTGCTATTTCCTCTGATCTCCAGGCAAACTTTATTTATTAACATACAAATGAAATATCACCATATATCATTTCAGCACAAATAAAACATCACCACATGTTGATTTACCCATCAAGTTTTAAAATCTCTTTCTCTCTCTCTCTCTGGTTTTTGAGACAGGGTTTTTCTGTGTAGCTTTGTGTCTTTCCTGGAACTCACTCTGTAGCACAGGCTGGCCTCTAACTCACAGAGATCCGCCTGCCTCTGCCTCCCGAGTGCTGGGATTAAAGGCGTGCACCACCACCACCCGACTTCTTTTATTTTTGTTTAGTGATAGATAATCAAAATTAAGAATATTTTCTTTTGAAATGAAGTTTTTTATTGAAAATAAGAAAGTTTTACCAACAGTTCTACCTAATCATGATGCCTCTGAATCGCATCAACCATTAGAATGGCACAATATCCATACAGATGCTATAGTGATACACATGCCTGGTGCTGACAAACCTCTCTAATTGGACATAACACACACTCAGCAAGAGAACTCGCATGCTGGTACTGCAAACCGAGCTAAATACTCGGTGTTTCTTCATTTCTAATTTCCTTTATTATATCACAAGGCAGCACATTCTGTGAAAGTTCTATTATCTATGTGGTGCACCATTGAGTAAAATGTTTTGCAAAGCATATGACTTTGCTGCACTTATAACAAGGTATGGAATTTCTGGGTTATATTAGATGATAAAGTGAGATCCAACCTTCTGAGTAAATGCTAAACTCTATGTAGGTTGGTCCAATACTCATTCTTTCCAGTAATGCAGTAGCTTTTCTTTAAAACAATTCATAGGCAATTGTAAAGAAACTATTTGTGTGAAGTCATATCTACTATGTATTCTTTTGCATTTTCCTAAGGATTGACAATGAGAAAGAAATACAGGGAATCATGGAGTTGACCTGGTCCAGCTTCCACGAGAGGAATGCATCATAGGACTTTTAGGTTAGAGTTCAGTTCATGGCTCCTGGGGGCACTGTGTGTCTTTCAGTTCCCGAGAAACTGAGGCACTCCCTTGGGCAGTAAAGCATCCAGGCTGCCCATGTATCTCTGCACTCCCTAGAAGTCAGTGAAGCATCTATAAATTTGGCAGAACAAATTGTCTTAGGCATTAATTTTTGGACCCTGTATAGATTGCAAATACCATTGTATCCTGGCAACTACAATTGTATTCTTCCTGGCAACCGCCATTGCATTCTGTTTCTGGTAAGGGTATAAAAAAGTCTAATTGTCCTGCCCACCCCCATGGGACAGCTGGCCTCTGCACTCTGGAGAGATGGTCCTACCCCTCTCCACAGCATAGGAGAGCTGGCCCCTACAGCAGAAACCTAGGAGAGCTGCCCCAGTCTCAGTGGCCCAGAACAACCAGTTCAGCTACCACCCAGACCCACATCCTGAACCTGGGGTTGGCTCACCCTAACATGTACCCCATCTAATATCTGCTGGAGTATGTGAAAGACCTAGTCTTATTGTATCTCTGTGACCCGGGCACCAGCCTGATATCTGAGAGGAGTTTAGGTGAGGATCCAGTGATGATGGTATGCCAGAGACCTTGAACCAGACCAATGACTCATTGCAATGAACAATTTGCAGATGAGGCTGATTGGACAAAAGGGTATATATACTGCATGACACATTCAGCTCCCATTGCTACTAGGAAGAATGAAGAAGTGTTGGAAAGGCAGAGGAATGAAATGGGAGGTTGGTTTTGTTTTTAATTAATTTTGGGGAGAGATTTTTTAGGGGAGATGCTGTAGGGGTAAGGGGTAGATGTGGAGGGACTGGGAGGTGAGCAGGATTAGGGAGCATGATGTGAAATACCTAAAGATCAGTAAATAATTATGCTATTAAAAAAAAACTTTGATTGTTCACATTAACCTTGCTTCAGCCTCAGTCTTGCTGAGACCCCTCCAACTAGGCCTGGCTTTCATTCCTACCAGCTATATCAGGAGATAATTGCTGGCATTTAGATGCAATAATCTGTTCATTAATTTATTTGTCACAGTAAATCTCTTTGGAAAAATATTCTCCTCTGCCCATTGATTTCAGTAGTTTTCTTTTGGTTGTTATGGTTTTTATATATGTGAAGTATATATGATTTACAAGCTTTATTTGTTTGTTTGTTTATTGTGGGGAATATTTGGCAGGATCTAATTCAGAGACTCTTGCATTGTAGGAAATCTCTGCCACTGAGCTATTTTCCCATATCAATTTTTTCCTTAAACAAAACCAAAAACTGTATTTTTTTATGTTTCAGAATTTTTTATTCTTTAGTCATTAAATTGAAACATATTAGATGATTAAAACACATTGAGACTGTGCACCTGTAAAGTCATTCAAGAAAAACAAACAAAAAATATACAAAAAGCCTAATGTCCCAAAGTTCTGTAATGTTTCCATTTCTGTTTTTATTAATTCTTTGAGTTTAAATAATGTATTTAGATCATACTCAGTCCATTCTCCCAAGACCTCACAGATGCCCCTTCTTTCCTTCACACCCTACTTTGTGTCTTCTTTAAGTTTTTATAAGTCCTAGAGCCCAGTTTGTCATGTCATACACTACTGGGTGTCTGGATACTGCCTGGACTAGGGTTGACTACCAGGAGCCACAGCCTTCAAGAAAACTGACTCTCCTCCCTTTCACGATAGGTTGCCAGTAGTTCCTCATCTAGGAGTCGTAGTTCACAACTGTCTTTTGTTTGCATACTAGGGTTTTATTGGACATGAACTTGCAACTTGTCGTTTCTTGAGTGTAACTGTCATGCTGTGTACAAAAGACAGTTACGCTGTAGTCAAGAACTGCCTCTGGTCTTAGAATTGTTCCTTCCCCTTTATCATGGTGACTCCTGGTTTCATTCCAAACTACATATAATATATTCCACATGCTATTTGGGGGCAGATATTCCACATATGTCATAGATATCATTTTCTTAGTTTGTTATTCATGTCATTTAACTATTTGCAAACCCTTGTCTCTAAATATTTGTCATCATTGTTGTTGTTGTTCTGTTGCTTTGTCTTGTGGTATATGCATATTTGCATATTCATATGTGTGCACATGCACAGATGAGTGCATGTAGGTATGTGTTAGGTGTCTGTCTTTACAGATCACCACCGGTTTCTTAAGACAGAGTCACTTACTGAATATGGAACTCATAGATTTCGCAACATTAGCTGGCCGCTGAGTTCCAGGGATTCTATTATTCTAATATATTCAATGCTTTTTGAACATTCTGGACTTTGTTGTTTGTAGTTTGTACATGCTCTTTTCTGTGTTTGTGTGATGTTGGAAATAAAATGGGGCCTTGGACATGTAAATAATTTCTCAACCACTTAAGAATATCACTAATCCATATAGTAACAAATTCAATCTAGACCTTATATCAAAAATCAGTGTTTATTTCAATATTACAGCAATGTTCTACTTAAAATCTATTTTTGTGATATTAAAGATTTCTTTTTAAATTTCATTTTCATGAAATATCTTTCTCTAGAATTTTATTTTTACTCCATTTGTGTCTTTTGAATTAGTGTGTATCTTCTATAAACAGAAATTTCTCCATTCATCTGATTTCTTACTATCACTTACAAAAAGAGTATTTTGTCACACATATTTAGACAGGGTGGAAAAGTTAAGATAAAACATCTGAGGGTTTGGTGTCAAGAGTTTTTCTGTTCCTTATAGTCAGTTACTTATTGGTACGTGTTGATGGTACAGAAGGCAAAGCAGACTACTTCAACGTTGTGTATAAGAAACTAATCTCATACATAGACACAAATGCATTAACCCTTAATAACATCTTACACTGCCTCACCTCTTTGTAGCACATCACATTAGCTTTTAGAATCTGAAATAACTTTTGAAAGGCCATAGCAAGCCCATATTATAATCATGTTTGTGTATATCCTATAAATATCTGATTTCAGATATTGACATATATATTCATTTGACATAATTATTGAAATCACTAACTTGTTCCATTTTATTGATTTATACATGTCTTGTCTTATTTTATCCTTCATTAATTCATTGTCACTTAGTTATCTGTTGTTTTTTCTATAGCAAATTACATGAATTTGTTTCTCATTTTATAATGTAAAAGATTATTTTTTCTTGTGATGAGTCTACTATCACACTAACTTCAATTTTTAGTGTCACAAATAGCATATATAGAGTTTTCCTCTCAAAGTGAAGAGCCTGAGTTGAAAGAAATGCACAACCAGCTGAGGTGACAGTGGCAGTGAATGAGGCAGCAGTGTCCCTCACTGGGTTCTCAGGTGTCCTTTCTGCAACTTTTGAATTCTAGTTGAAATTCCACCCATGGCCTTTTGGAGCTGTTGGTGTGTCTCCAGAGCAAATTTCAACTTTTGATGAAATCATCAGTGTTAAAGTAAAAAGAAAATGTGGAACTGACTTGAGGTGAGAATAGATAACAAACTTTCCACCTAAAAAAGAAAAGGAAACAGTACAAGATGGGTGAAAAGAAACCAAAGCCTTTGAATATATAACTTATACATATAACTTCTTAATATAGTAATGTTTGCTTTAATTTCATGCATTTATTTTAAGACCATTCACAAATTACTCTAGCCAAATTCCATCAAAACCCACATCCTATTTTCTTATCACAGGAGATAGCTATATAAACTGTGTGTTCAAAAGCACAGATTAAAAATGTAATTTAATTCCTTTGTTCTTAAAATTGTATAAAAAATACTAAATAGCACCGTAAGGCATTTTTCTCCCATTTGCCTATACAGGTAGTTTTGTTAATAATATACAGTGTCATGTTAGTGTTTAATGTTCTTTCATTTTGAACTGAGAATTATCTTTATTTATTTTTTTTTGTTATAAACCTCATCTAGAGATATGACTCTCTTTGTTTCATCTTATGAAAAACGTCAATATTTAAGGACACGTGTGCTAGCTATACAATTCTTAGTTCTTGTCTTTCACATATTTAATATGTTTTGAAGTGTGTGTGTGTGTGTGTGTGTGTGTGTGTGTGTGTGTGTGTGCGCGCGCGCGTGCACATGCTACATTGCACAAGTTACAGTCAGGGAACATTGGGAACTCAGTTATCTCATTACATCATGTGGGTCCTAGGGGTTGATCTGGGTTTTCTGGCTTAGTGTCCAGTGTGTTTATGTGCTGCCATCTCAGAGGCCCTTCTTTATGTGTTTTTCCCCCCAGACATTGAAATATGTCATTGCAATGTATTCTTTTCCCTCCAAGACATCTGTGGGGAAATAAGCTTCTGATATTTTGGGATGAGTGTTCACATAGCTAATTACGTGTCTCACCTGTGATTCTTGGCCTCCGACAGTAGTACATTTTTAAAGTGGCTTTTCTGTTGAGTTAACGCTGAGGTAAGCACCAGTGGCATGAGCAACGTGCCCCTTTGTTCAGGCAGCCTGGATTACAAGTTTGTACAGACATTGTCAACCATAAGTGACTACTCCCCAGAACTGTTCTTCTCCATTCACAATCAGGGTTTAGAGTCCCACAATGGCAGCATGTGTTGACATCTTAATGCCCGAGACCATGTTGGACAAATGGTGAAGCAATGACTAATAGGAGGCTCTCCAATCATTTCTTAGGGTCTTTAATATGCCATTTTGTTGGCTGTACTTGGCCTCAATAACTTTTTTCTTTACAGAATTTTAACAAAATTTATTCTGATAGTTTTGCTTGGTTTTTGTTGTTGTTTGTTTGGTTTTGGTGCTTCAGTGGAAGAACAGGAACTTGGGTCTATCTGGTTTCAGAGTTTTTAGGGGGAGAGGGCACTATTTCACAATTGATTTTTATTCTGTTTTATTAAAATTAAAAAAACCAAGGTTTTGGGCTGGAGAGATGGCTCAGTGGTTAAGAGCACTGGTTGCTCTTCCAGAGGTCCTGAGTTCAATTCCTAGCAACCACATCAGGGCTCACAGCCATCTACAATGAGATCTGATGCCCTCTTCTGTCATGAAGATGTACAGGAAGACAGAACACTCTCTCTCTCTTTCACACACACACACACACACACACACACACACACACACACACACACACAAATAAATCTTTTTAAAAAAAGATTTTACAGTTGTGATGAAAGTTTATAAAAATATTCTCTAATGGTAGCTATGCAGATGATCTCATCTTACAGCCAAAGATATAAGTTATCATTGACAACTCCACTATGTAAATTTCAAACCCAGCCGCTACAAGGCAGAAACCCAGAGATATTGTAATGTTTCCTTTTCTACCTTTAATCTCTTCCCTCACCATAGCAACATCTATCTCTTTTGCTGCTTCTTATTCAGCCTGGGTTCCACTTTAGCAGACATGAGTTGGACAAGATGTGATTTGTAAAATCAAATCTGAGTATAGTGGTAGAAAATAAAAAGTCACAAGCAACTCATATGAATGAAATAAGCAGTGATTGAGCCAGAGAACTCAAGATGCCACAGTTACCCTGTTTATATCTTCCTATTTCTCTCTACAGTAAAGTGTATTTTGTTAGACTCATTCTCAATGAGTCCACGTGACTTGTTACTTTAGCTTCTTTTAAGATACTCTTTTAAAATATGTTAATATGCACATCAGATGCACTCAGTATTACTTTAATATGCTATATATTTTGTATACTAAAATAACAGAAATTTGGGGGTTTTTTGACACCAGAAGAAAACATTTTAGACAAAATAGATCTTTTCCATGTACACACACACACACACACACACACACACAAACACAAACACACACACACACACACACAAACACAAACACACACACACACACACACAAACCCTAAAAGTGTTACATAAGCACTGATGTATTTTGTTACATTTATTTATTTGTTTGTTTGTTTACTTATTTGTTTTGGGGGAAGGCATATGCGCCACACAGAACACACATGTGGAGGTCAAAGGCCATCTTGTTGGAATCAATTCTCCCCTCTACCATATGAGCCCTAGTGTTCAAATTCTGGTCTTCAGGTTTTATGATTAAGCTCCTTTATATAGTAAGCTATCTCAGCAGGAGATGTACACTTATCTTTTTATGAAATATTGATTAGATTAGTATCATATCTACAGCTTCAGAAGTACCTTATTTATTTCCAATTTGTTTTTGGCTTTACTTTGTCATCTGCTTCTTTCTTCCTTTTTTTTTTTTCTTTTTGACAAACAGTCATGTCCAACAGTGGCATGGAACTGACATTATTGAATTATGATGTGAGTTCTCTGAAGTTGTACTTTTCCACTTTCATTGATAACAATGATGTGTCAATTTCTCAAAACTGAGAAAGCAATTATCGTGTTAATAAAAAATATGTGCATAATTCTACACTGTATTGGAAAACTGATTAGCTGTCAAGATATAATCTTTGCATGTTACTTTTTCATTTCCCTTTTTTGTTTTGCACTGCTTTCTAGATAAATATCAAAATATAATTTCCTTTCCTCTCATGCCTTAACACATTTTATTCTTTCTGTCTCTTGTTTGAACATAACATTTCAGAATACTCTTCAAAAGTCATAAAAGTGATTTTAAAAGCTTGACAGACAAATTAGATAAAGGGATTAAAATTTTATTTAAACTCTGTTAGCATAAAAGGCAGCCAGTAGTTCATATTTCTTAGGTAAAATAATCACTGCATGCATTGTCCTAAACAGTTTTCACAGAAAATGCCATTGGGTATTTAAGCAACAAGACATAAAATAACAGTATTTTAATTCTCCAAACACCTATGATTCTTTCTACTTCCTTGGTGCTGACACTTAATCACTAATTATTATTTATTGCATTATAATGCTTTCAAGAACATCTGTTTAAGATCAAACATGGCGGTATACACAACAATAGCACAATGCCTGTAATTCCAATAACTAAAAAAGAGAAAGGAAAGTCAGAAGTTCAAAGCTAAACTTGTTTACTTATGGGTCTTTAATGAGCCTGAGCTGCAGGAGACAATTTCCAGTAAATAAAACAAATTAGCCATCTCACTTATTAATATATCTATACACTAAAATATATTTGGTCATAACTATACTCAGAAGAGTATATCATTGCTTACCTTTTAAGATATAAAATGATATAAAAATAAACATATCATATGAATGAAAACTTGTATTTCAGAAAGAAGACCATAATACATTTAGAAAACAAATTGCATATTAGAAAGAAGATTAGAGAAAATCTGCAGAAGCACAGATTTATAGATCAGAAAACACAATAGTCCTATGTTATAATTCATATTGATGGGTTTTAAATGAGCTAGATCCTTAACCTTCATATTGAGAGAAACTGGAAGATTCTATCACTTACCAGAAAATAAATTATAACATCAATAAGTGTTTCATCATCAAGAAAGAATCAGAACAAAGACCAGTATGCTTGGCTTGTTTCATGGAAGCCATAAACTTGAGGTGAACTGCGCTCATAGGCTGCCTAGGAGTGAGTGACTGAATACTGCTTAGAATTCAGGATCATGGAAGGCAAAAGTTTTCTTAGAAGTGAATAAAGCTTTCACTCAGGACACCAGTGCCCATCCATATTCAACAATTTACTGGGATTCAAGTGTTAACAAATCCTAACATTGTGGCTTGATATTAACTCAATTCTAAAGTGGAAAAAAAATATCTCTACTCTTACTTAACTCACTGTATAAATCAAACTCAAATCTCATTGTAGAAAAGCACATTCATGAAAAAAACTCAGGCTATTTCTAAATGTTTAACCTAATATTTTAAATAATTGACAATATAACCAAGTATGGAACAGAATACTTAAAATAAATGAAAAAACCTGAACAGCAGAGAAAGGTCAAAGTTCTTTTAAAATATTGAAAAATATTTGAGAAAATAGAGATTTCATACATTAGGAAATAGAGTGTATTTAAATTGCTAAATTTTCTCCTTTGGTCATGATCAGCTTGATTATAAAATTCATAAGATTTATAGGAAATCAAGCTCTGGGATATCTGTTAGGGATTTCTGTCTTATGTTAAATGAGGTGGCAAGATCATACTAGGTGTGGGCAACACTATTTGGGGGGGAGAGTCTCAAATTACATTAAAAAAGAAGTCATTGTGAACCCGAACACTCAAGACCCCCTGCTTCCTGTGTGCAAATTCCAGTAGAGCCATCCCTACACTGAAGGTTCCATCTTGTAAAAAATATAAATATAAAATATATAAAGAAGAAAGTCTGATTTTCAAATGCCACTGAAGGTGTTCCATGAAACTTAAAAACATCTATCAAAACTGTTTCCAGTGGTTAGGACCTGAGTCAATTGCTCCCAGGTTCATGTCTCTTTATTCAAAGAATTGAAAGAAAGGTTTGTATGGATTTCAAAGAGCAGATTTTTTTTCAAAGCAAGCAATGATACATGCAGGTCACAAGTGAAGTTTTTACAGGGGGCAGAAATTTTCGATGTGTGCATAGTATTGTATTTTATTGGGAAGGAAAAATAACCAGGTATGTGATTATATACTGATTGATTGTCTGTATACTGATTTTGCTGGATAGTTTTAGGTTTGAAAGATACATTATTAGAAACTGGTGAGAGACACTTGGGTGGTGTTTATATGACCCTCTCTTCAAATGTTCCAAGAGTATTAGATACTTCTGACCCATTTAAATATTCATTGAAATTTGACCTAAGTAGATAATTTCAATAATAAGGTAACTATGGTGACTCATCATGTGGACAGTCACCACCCTTGCTCCATAACCATTTCTATCATTACCATCCCCCCAAGAGGCCCATACACAACCATGGTGTCATGAATGGAACTTATATATGAGCTCAACAACATGAACTGCTACTTACTTATTAAGTGGTCTTGTCAGGAGCAAAGACTAACAATGAGTCCCTAGTGCTGCACCCCTCCTTGGAGTAGTAGCCATCTTCACGGCATTAGATTCAATGCCCTAGACTTCTTCCACATCAATTTGTCTTTACTGGAAGAGATATTTGTTCTCAGTATGGACTTGTTTTTCTGTATGTAATGACACCAAAACTATCTTACATAACTTAGAGAATGCTTTAACACCATAGTATTTCTCACAGCATAGTTTGTGACATAAGAATTTAATTCATGGACAATGTGTGGCAGTGTGTTTGTGTTCATGAAATTTTGGGCTTACTATGGGCCCATTATTCTAAAGTTTCTGTGAATAGAAATGTCAATGGTCTTTTAAAACACAATTACATTGCCAAATATGTAGAAGAAGAAAAAAACGCCTAGAGATCTGAAATGGTATCCTCCATTAAAACTGTATATGCTCTGAAATACCATCTACTATAGGTTTATATACTGTTTCTGTTATAGTCAGAGTTCATGGGTCCAGAAATCAAGGGGTAGATTTGGGGATGGCACTACTCACAATCTTCCTAGTTTTATATTAGAAAAAAACTAAGCTTGCTTCCTATTCCTGTGACATAATGATCTGCTGACCTAGAAGTTTTAGGACAGTATTGTGGTCTTTCTTCTAGAGTGCAGAATGAATAATACCTTGTACTGGCAAAAATAAGACACCATCATAGCTAGTTCAGACTCCTAAATCCATTGAGACAGAGGCTACAGAGTTAAGAGCTACCAGTAGGAAGCTGAACTAATGTTTTTCATAGAGACAAGGAAAATTATTATGAGTGTTCAGATGATCCTTTAGGGGATCACTTGATGTTATCTCATCCTATAGTTAAAGTCAATGGGGAGCTATCACAATCCAACCCAGACCATAAGGAATTAAGCAATGTGTCAACCCTCCAGGTAAAGAATCTATACCTTCTGGGTCCTGAGGGTTCACAAAATACAGAAGGGTTACTAGAATATAGTAGTTATATATACAGCTAAGACCATATGAACAGTCATAGAAATGAGGATTGCAATGAGTATCTTATTTTGTGACTAACATGTCTCTGTGTGTATGTATACATACACAAAACACACACACACACATAAAGGGTGACTAAAATTGTTGAAAAACAAACCTATCTATCTGTTGTCTACAATAAACACAGCTTTGAAGATAATCTTCACTTTATACTGGTAATATTAACAAAATTATTTCAATAAAATGAAATTATTCTAATAAATGAGACAGGGAATAAAGCAGCATCACTACACTAATATTTGACAAAATGGTTTTCAAACTAAAATTAATCATGAGATAAAGAGGGACAATTCATTTTATTTAGGAGTATAGTTAACTAATAGGACATTGCTATCCCAAACATATATGCAGTAACCTATGGATCAACCAATTTTAAAAAATACACTGATAGATTTAAAAACAAAGATTCATATCAGTCCATTCACCCAAACATCAAAAAATGCACATTCTGCTCAACAAATGGGATTTTTTCTTTATAATATATCATATTCTGGGACACATAAACAAACCTCTACAAATTCATAAAGGTATTGCTAACTGCTATATCTAGCCACATTATATCTAGCCACAATACAATAAAATTCAAATTGACAACAAAAATATCTTTAGTAGATACACAATCTCTTGGAGATTAAGCAACTTGTTAGTGAATAATGAATGAATGGGTCAAAGAAGAAAGAAAGTTCCCACACCTAAATGTAAATGAAACACAACAAAACTTCTGAGACACATTAAAGACACTATGAAGGAACTTTATAGTAGTAGATAGCTACATTCATAAATCATAAAGTTAATAAATGAATGGTTTAATAATTCAATACAAAAATTTGAAGCAGTTTACACAAATGAAATCCATAACCATGCAAGGGGAAGAAATAATAAAAATGAATGCAGAAATCAATGGAATAGAAACAAAGACAAAAATAAAAGAATCAATGGTTCTTTGAGAAGTTAAAGGAAATTATCACACTGTTGGCTTAACAAATGAAAGGAGAGAGAGGGCACAAATCAACAGAATCAGGAGTGAACATTATCACAAACACAATCAAATTCAGAAGGTTCTAAGGAGATACTTTAAAAACCTGTTCTCCATTAAGCAGGAAAATGTAAGAGAAATGGATGAAAATACAAATTCAGCCAGAGCACAAAATTTTATTAAGATGGCAACAACCTAAACAGGCCCATAACACATAATGAGCTTGGTATAGTAATGAAACAATTTCCAACTAAATCATTTTCAGGGCCAAATGAATTCACAGCAGAAAGATCGATAGCCAATACTCCTTTTCTTTTACCTTTGATACTACAGTATAATTACGTCATTTCTATTTTTTTGAGATTACAGCATAATTATAGCATCTCTCCCCTACCTTCCCTTCCTCCAAACACTCTCACAAACCCCTCTTTGAACATTTTCAAATTTGGCCTTTTTACTATTTTCTGGTGATATGTATGCATATGTATATCTGTCTAAATTATCAAATATACCCTGGTTAGTCTGTATAAGGTCACTCATACATATGTTGTAGAGCTCGCTACCTTGAGCTGGATAACTAATTGGTGTGTTCTTCTCTGGGGAAGATGATCTCTCTCATTTTCAGCATTCCTTCATTGCCTATAGTTCTTTATGTAGCATTGCGGCTTTGTGGGCTTTACCACATCCACTTTGGCATGTCAATTAGATTACTCTTTGTTCAGCTCATGCTTAGTGATTCATATTGATAAGACTTTAATTGTGTAGCTTCCAATAATACTAAGAGACACAATCTCACCATAAGCTCTTTTATTATCTTTCAGCTCTTCTTCTACAGTGGACTCTGGGTCTTAGGGCTATTTTATAAATGTATCCACTGGTACTAGACTCCATAAGACTTCATTGTGTTGTGTTATGGATTTCTGTAATGATATTAGTCTGTTGTGAAAGAAGTTTCCTTATTGAGGTATGAGGACAATAGTTGTAAATTTGTAAAAGTAGAAATACTTAGATTGTTGTTAGGATTTAGGGATATAGTCCCATTTAAAAATGCCTCAAATAAATAAACAAAAGACTGATAGATAAATAAAATCTCTAGGCATGAATATAACCAAGGACATGAAGTACTTCTACAAGGAAAAATTTAAATGTCTGATGAAATAGTAAGAAGGAAAGCAGAAAATGGCAAGACACCCAATGTTCATAGATTAGTAGAATTAACAATATTAACATGCCCATTTTACCAAAAGCAATTTCAGATTCAATGTGATCTTAATTAAAATTTTTTTCTCATTAATCACAGAAATAAAAAAATCTATCCTAAAATTTATATAGAATCACCAAAACCTCAGATGGCCAAAACAATACAGAACAACAACAACAAAACAAACAAGACACACAAAACAAAACAAAACACTCCAAATCTTAAGTACAAACATGCATACATGTAATTTTGGGTATTCTGTATTTGACAAAGATGCCAAACTCATAATCTGGAGGGGTAAAAAGCACTCAATAAATGGTGCTGGAAAAATTGAATGTCCAAAATGAAGAAGAATAAAATTACATTCATATTTCTTACCTAGCATGAAAACCAAATCCAAATGGACCAAAAACTTAAACATGAAACCTGACACTACCAGAAGAAAACACAGGCTGTTCTCCCATGACATCGATATAGGAAAGGAGTCTTTGAATAGGAATCCACTTACCTAAAAAAAGGTTACCATTTGACAAGTGGAAATTCAGGAAAATAGAATGTTCCTAAACAACTTATGGCACAGTCAGACAGGTGTGTAAGAAACCCAAGGAATGGGAGGAAATCTTTGCTGGCTGCACTTCTTCTGATAGAGGATTAATATCCAGAATGGCTGCTGAACTCAAAAAGCAAATATTATAAAAAATGACCCATAAAAATGAGACTGCAACCTGAACAAATACTTCTCAAAAAGAAGAAAAATAATTAAAAATATCTCAAAATACTGATTTTTCTATAAGAATGAGGTAAATACAGATCAAAACCACTTTGAGACTTCACCCAGCCATAAAGGCAAAAATTAATGAAACAGCAAAACAAAAAAATGCTGCAGGTTGTGTGGGTAAAAAGAGCTCTCATTCATTATTGGTGGTATCCCACACTGGTGCAGCCACTATAAAATTCTAAAATGCTAAACATAAAGCTACCATATGACCCAGCTATAGCAAACCTTGAGACAAGGCCAAAGGACTTGACATCCTACTTCACAGATACTTGCTAAGAATAGAAACAACTTAAATTTCATTCAACCAACTAATGGATGAGGAAAATATGATGCATAAACACTATAGAGTTTCAAACAGCCATAAAGAAAAATAGGATCATGAATTTTGCACATAAAAGATATAGATAGAAAATATATTAAATGAAAAAACTCGGACCCAGAAACACAAACATTACATGTTCTCTCTTAAATAAGGCTTCTTTGCAAGAAATATCTAGACATCAGTGCATATCCCAGATGAACTACAAAAGAGGAAAGCAAAAAAGGACCATTGCTGCTGTGTGTATAAGGGGGACAGTGGTCAGTGGGCAAAGAGGGAGGGGAACAGAATAGCAGGTTATGAGTGTTCTGATGTGGAGTTCCGGGAAAAGCAGCACTTATAATCAAGAATGTCTGAAAAAGTCACAGGAGCTATTTACCTAAACCAGTCTACAATACTGGTAACTTTGTACATAAATACACATATATTATTTTAATGAAATTTTAAATTCTGTGCTGACACTGCTTCCTCCAAGAGGCAATATCACCTAAAAGACATCCCAACAATAGGCATATGAAGTCTTCTTGGTAGTTGTGGGTCAGGATTGTCCGAGAGCCTCCCAAACTCACAGCCTATCTACACTGCTGTTGGTTTCCACACAGAGGTGGAAGCTAATTCCACATTGTTTCTTTGAATCACCAGACACTGTAATAAATATGCATTTTTATTTCTTTTAGAAGTACACAGAAAATGTACTATATCAATGTGACACTGTGTCAAAGATAGTGTAAGCATCTAACTTATCATGGTGGTATGACCCAATATATATGTCTTAGTTATGGTTTCTATTGTCGTGAAGAGACTCCATGACCATGGCAACTCTTATAAAGGAAGACATTTAATTAGAGTGGCTTGTTTACAGTTGAGAGGTTTAGTCCATTATCATCATGGCAGGACATGAAGACACATAGGCTGACATGGTGCTGGAGGAGGAGCTGAGAGTAGAGAAGGAGCAACATCTTGATCCTACAGGAAACAGAAAAAAATCTCTTTTCTGGGCATGGCTTGAGAATATATGAGACCTCAAAGCCTGCTTCTACAGTGACACACTTCCTCCAACAAGACCACAACTACACCAACAAGGCCTCCAATTCGTGCCACTCCCTTTGGGGAGCATTTTGTTTCAAACCACCATATTCCATTCCTGGCCCCCAAAAGGTTGTAGCTATATCATAATGTAAAACACATTTACTCCAACTTCAAAAGTCCCCATCATCTATAACAGTCTCAAATTTATTTAAATGTCTATAGTTCAAAGTCTCTTCTGAGAGTCAAACACTGTCTTAACAGTAATCTGAAAAATCTAATTCAAAAAGCAGATCACATACTTCCAACATATAATGGCACAGGAGATACATTACCATTCCAAAAAGTAAGAAAGGGAGCATAACAAGGAATACTGGGCCAAAGCAAGACTGAAAAACAACTGGGCAAACTCTAAATTCTGCATCTCTATGTCTGAGGTCAAGATGCTCTTCAGATCTCCAAATCTTTTCATCTTTGTTGAATGCAACATAGCTTCTCTTTTTTAGAGTGATTGTACTCCCTGTTAGGAACTTTATTTAGCATGAATCCCATGGCTCTGGCATCTCCAATATCTTAGGGTCTCCAAGGAGATTCCCCTTTCAACTTCACAGCTTCATGAAATGGCCTCTATAGGCCACCATTCAGGGACACACGTGACACACACCTTGCCTCAGTAGCTTTCCTTATTTGTAGAAGCAAATTTCCTAGACCCCTTTCTTCTACCCTTACTCTAGAACCATGTGGCCAAAGCTGCCATATTCTGCTGCTTATTGGGGCAGAAACAGAGCCCATTTGCTCAATGACATCTTCACCAAGTTTCTGTGTTCAAATGTTTCCTTCATTGCCTAAGCATGGCTGTTCTGGAACTTGCTCTGTAGACCAGGCTGGCCTCAAACTCAGAGATTCACCAGCCTCTTCCTTCCAAGTGGTGGGGTTAAAGTTATGTACCACCACACCTGGCTCTAAATTTTTCTTTAATTCCTTTTCACAAGATGGAAACTTAGCTGGGTGGGATCTTGCCCTGAGTTTACCATTCTTTTTATTCCATCTCTTATTATGTTTATCTCCTTACACAGTTTGCTCCTTTTCATTATATATCTTCATTAGACTTAGCACTAGTAATCACACAACTGAGTCTATACTGGGCTGTTTTTGACATTTTCTCTGCCAAGGGAATTAATCCAAAATTCTTTTGCCTTAAGCACACTTTTCAGACAAGAGCAAAAAGAAGCTGCATTCTTCACCAAAATAACACAAGAATGAACTATAGGCAACATAATAAAATTATTCTCCTCTGAAACTTTTTGAGACAGTCCCTCCACAGTTCAAATCACCCTCAACACTACTGTCTTCCATGATTATACTGTTATGGCCCGTTTAGCTGCACTTAAAGCATTCAACTGCTAACCTAGCTAGAACTCCCAAAGTCCAAATTCCTCCAAAGCATGGTCAGGCCTTTCATTTCAATACCCCACTCTTGGTACCAACTTCTGTCCTAGTGTTTCTATTGCTATGAAGAGATACTATGACCATGGTGACTCATAAAGAAAAATATTTAATTGGCGTGGTTCATTTACATTTCAGAGGCTTAGTACATTATCATCATGGAGGGACATGGTGGCATGCAGATAGACATGGTAACAGAAAGGAGCTTAAAGTGGAAAAGGAGCTATATCTTGATCCCATGGGCAACAGGAAGTGATCTGTCTCATTGAGCATGGCTTGAGCCTATATGATATCTCAAAGCCCACTTATGTTTTAAAAAACTCTCATTCTATCAGTGCATTAATAAATTAAAAAACAAGTATAGGAGGAAGGATTTACTTTAGCTAAAAGTTTCACTCCATGAATATTTGTCTGTATGTGTGAGAATAGACATTACATTAGCAGTGACGTGTAAAGAAAGCCATTTTTCCCTTCTTACACAGAAAATAAAAAGAAGGGAAATAAAGTAGGAGGCTATGGCAAAACAGAGTTCTCAGGCACATCATTTGTTTCTGTATGCTGTTTTATTCACTTTGACACAGAAATAACCAATATCATCTATATTCAGAACCGAAAAGAAAGCTCAACAGGGGAAATGTGATTTCCAGAGTTCCAATCCAAACATCAGAAAGCATTGCACTGAGGGCAGGTTTAAAGGTGAGAAGCAATAGCTTGCCAACAAGAAGAGTACTTTTGAGGAAGAAGAGGGAATATTCTATGTGCCTCTGTGTGTGTGTGTGTGTGTGTGTGTGTGTGTGTGTGTGTGTGTTTCATGCTTTTGAAGAGATCATCAATATTAACTGAGGTGAATAGACTACATTTCCAGTTACTTAGAAAACATGATTTTGTCATATTTAAATGTTTAAGAGAAAATCTAGTATGCCCAGTTTAAAATATGGGTTAGAAAGCATATCTAGATTGGTGAATATAAAAACATGAGTTTATTAAATTAGCAAGGAAGTAGGATAAAAATATATAAAATGAATTAATAACAATCACAGCACATGTGAAATGGGCATTTGACTTCACAAAAAAATCACTGAAGTTTCATCAAAATAGCCTATAGCTTCATAGACTTTTGTTAATCTAAAAGGGAAAAAAATTAATGAAGGTGCTATAGAGGTACTCAAATTGAAACATGTTTTCTGGTGTTTGTCTGGATTTGTGCAGCAGTAAACTACAGAAGGAAACATAAATGTCACCATAGTCCTTCCGGAAGAGAAATGAGTTTTGTTTAGTAAATGCATTTATATCTGTCTTGTGGGGAAAGGTGAGAACCTAGGGGCAGTCACTGGGTAGCAACTCTATAAAAGAACTGGCTTATTTTTCTACATGAGAAATGAGCATGAGTTTGTGGAGTAAGAGAAAGATTACAGGACAGAAACAGAAGGGAAACAGAAAGGCAGCAGCAGGAGGCCAGTGTTGAAAGGAGGTGGGAAGAGTCAACCCAAGTTGTTCCAAGAAAGAGCAAGTCAGCAAAACAACTTTGAATAATTAAGGACAAATTTCTACTTGAATGTTTTTGGCTTTGATTTCAGACCTGCAGCAAGGAAGAGAGAGGGGCTACAACCTGAAACTTGGCTTTGACTCAACACTAGTAACATCCATGGAAATGGCTTATTATTCAAACTAGAATGTCCCAGAAAAACTATGATGTACGTAACAGATATAAACTGATTTAATAAAACAGTGTGGGAGACAGAAGCTTCCCCAAGGATAAGGCTGCAACTGGGGAAATGTGTTTATACAAGTGCAACATTTGCATGGTTTAAAGTCCATACTGATGCCTAATACAGTGGTGGTCCTGTGATAAATTAGTCAAGAAGTGAAGGTAAAGTAGAAAAGTAAAACGAGGGCTAGAAGACTGACATCAAAGCAGACATTTAAAAAGAGGGGCAAAATTATTACAGAGTTGCTATGGTGAAACATCTTTTCTAAAATCCACATCCTTATATATTCTACATTGTTACAGTGTGTGTGTGTGTGTGTGTGTGTGTGTGTGTGTGTGTGTGAAAGAGAGAGAGAAACAGAGAGAAGTTTATGGGTACTATTTTCTTTTTGCTTTAGTAGATTTTAAAAAGATAGTAGCCTTGTATGATATAAGGACATAAACTTCACAATTTCAGAGAATGACCACAATGCCAGGAATGTACACACAACCACTGTGCTTACTGGAGGAAGAGTTCTGAGAAGAAGGCTGCTGTGACATAGTCAAATTGTACTTGAGAAACTTAAATTAACTATCACAGACCCTCCTCAAAACAACCTGAATGGGATTTCTTCAGACCTTAATGAAAATAGGCTTATTTGAGCTTATGATTTTAGACAAGAACCGTGAGTTATGTTTTATTCATATGTGAATATTTCATTATTTACCAAGTACAATGTACAATTCTGTATTAATTCTATCATCTTCCTGTGCATCAATAATCCTCTCCCTGTTGTCAACTATTTAGATTGAATTGATAATATGAGGTCACAAACATGAATAATCTTTTTCTTTCAATTTCAATTTTTTCCTTTATTGAAAATGGATTTTTTCAGAGTATGTTTTGATTACTGTTTTCCCTCCCCCTACTCCTCCCAGTTCCTCCTGCCTCCCCTTACATACAGATTCATACCCTTCCTGTCTCTTATTAGAAAATAAACAGGTATCTAAGGAATAATAAATAAAATGCAATAAAATAAGTCACATACAAATCAGAATAAGACAAAACAACCAAATAAGAAAATAGCTAAAGAAAAATTACAAGATATGCACATAGATGAAGAGACACACATATTCACATACTCAGGGAGGAATTACACAGATCCCAAAACAGAAGTTATAATATATTTGCAAAGAATCTGTAGGTAAAAGTACAAAAAAAAAAAAAAAAAAAAAAAAAAAAAAAAAAAAAGCCCTGGTTTTACGTGATAAGCCAAAGAACCTGCAAATATGCCATTGAGTTTCTTTTCTGTTGGCCATCTACTGGTGGGCATGGGACCTATTCTTAATAGTGGCTGGTTTCTCCAGTGAGACTATCTTGGAAAAATAATTCTTTTTCCACTTGCAGGTAGCTATCAATTGAAGATGGCTTCTGGATAAAAATGGAGGCACGTGTCCTGTCTGTTCTTTGAGCTCTAGGACCTTGTCTGGTGCAGACCTGTGCAGGCTCTGGGCATGCTTCCCCAGTCTCTGTAAATCTTCTGTGCACCAGTGCTATTGTGTCTAGAAGGCCTTGATTCCTTGGTGTCCTCCATACCCTGGGGAACTTACAGTCTCTTACGGTAACAGACAGTCTCTTACAATCTCATACCACCCCCTCTTCCATAGAGTTCGCTGAGACCTGAAGGTAGGTTTGCTGGAGACATGTCTTTTAGGACTCAGTTTTGCAAGGTCTCCCACTCTACATATTGTTTGGCTGTGGATCTGTCTGGTGATGGCTGAACAACACATTCATTAAAAACATGAATAATCTTAGCATGTCTGTAGCTGCATGTTCAACACTGAATTACATGTAAATTATGTAAAAATGACCAGCAGAATAAACAAAATTATTTCTTTATCAGTATACTATATTACTCTTTCTTTCTTATGAAAACAATGGTTAACTATATACTTTATATTAAAATGTATAAAATGTACAAGGATGGTAGTTACTTCAGTGTGTTTCATTTAGACATAAAGATTGGAATGAATTTGGTTTGGGTTTCGTTTGGTTTTGACTTTTGGAAGGTCAATTTATAGGTGTTTATGAGATACCAAAGTAGACAAATCCAAGAAGAAAACACTATATATATTTTTAATTAAAAGTTATATTCCAGATTTTAGTTTGTGATGGTGAACATTATATTTAGAGGATAATTTACTCTGATATGCTTGTAAAAATGAAATGTTTTTAGCTTTTGTAAGGAAGTTGCTCCTATCTTGAATGTTTCCTGCCTACCTCCAGCTAGTCCAAGATGGATGATATCCTAGTGCAGTTGGGCTATTCTTTAATAAAAGAAAAATCTGATTGTTACAAAATATTTTGCTGCATCAGCTATTCTTATGGGGTAATGGGTCACAAACTGCTAAGTTCCACTTTTGTATAAAATGCTAGCTTGCTTGGATGTCTGCAGCAACTGCTGGATGTCTATTCAAAATCAAGCCTTGCTTATACATAGATAGGATATGAGTTAATTTGGCTACACAGAATTATTACTTTGTGGAGTTTGCCCTTATAATCATTGTATTAACAATATCTGGGACCTTACTTATAGGGAATCAGTTTTAGGGACTTCTTGAGGCTATTTTGAGT
The DNA here is from genome assembly GCF_004664715.2 of Peromyscus leucopus. Lineage (NCBI taxonomy): Eukaryota > Metazoa > Chordata > Mammalia > Rodentia > Cricetidae > Peromyscus > Peromyscus leucopus. The sequence goes on from NC_051072.1 coordinate 61,163,866, forward strand.
TGTTTAGCTCCTATAGGAGATTCCCTATATGGCAGACTCTTCCATTCTCTGAAGAAACTGCTACATAACACTCCATACCTTCTTTTTTTTCCCTTTCTATTCTACAATAATCCCTGAGTTTATGAAGAGACTCCTGTCATTGCCAATTTTTGGACAAGAACTATGGAATCTTATCATAATAATAGCCATGACCCACAAGTTAAGAACCCTTTTAAAGTTTAAAGACTTCCAAAAGTTCCTCAGTACACAATTTAGCTTTCTATCAAATCTTGCCACACTGTTGAGTTACCAAGACTGAACTCTTTCTCTCACTCATTTTACTCACTCTTTATATGATGTGGTAAGGTCCTAGAGAAGTCCCACAAAATACCACCATCCACATATGCAATCAGTAAGAGCATTTATTATCTCAAGAATAAATGTACCAGCATGCTGAGGCTGCCTTTCCAACACAAAGGCAAGATGGTGAACCTGAGAGAAGCTTGCAGGCTCTTTTTAAGCACAGCTAAGGGGAGTTTCAGGGACATTAGGTTATCTCAGACATGATTGACTTATGTAAGCAGCAATCATATTAATACATTCTAATTGGCTAGAGCTAGCAGGGACTGGTTAAGATTAGAGTTTTTTCATTTGGGGATAGACTTGGACAAGTCCCAGGCTTTGTCCTTATTTGGTTATTACCTTGAACTACTGACTGTGGGGGCTGACCCAGTGGTCCAGGCTTGGTATGTCCTATCTTCCATGACCCTGCAGGCAGAGGTGTTGAAGAATGATTGTCCTTTGTTTTGTGGCTTCTTCAGAAATTGCCTATCCAGTTTCAAGAGGCAGGAACTGAGGCCTAGTTTTTAACAGAGTTATTAGGAGCATTTCATGGTATTTGCCTGGCCATCTCATGATGGCCTAAGTTACTTATATCTGCCAAAGCCTTCCTTACTTCATAAAGATCTTGCCCTAACAAAGGTTCAGAATAGCTTCTAAGGCTACATAACAGCCTTGAGATCCTAGATGAATCAATTTATTCTTAACTCTTCCAAGAAAAGAGTTCTATCTGGCTCAGTGAACTGGAATTTAAGTACAATTTTTTTATTCATAATTTCTTCAATATCACCAGTTCCTCCTTTATGGTCCTCCAGCTCCAGATATTTGTGGTGACTTTAGATGAAGATAATCAAGTATTTCTAATGGCCTTGATAAACTAGTCCATCAGGGACAGACTTCTCTCAAACTGCTTCAGGTTATGCAGCCTTTGCCTTAAGGAGGGAAGGGTAATTACATTACTCAGTTTGTCTGCCTCTGCAGTAGTCAGGCTGATCTCATCTGCTCCCATGTGCAAGAGCCTCACAAGCCAGGGTGAAAGGCTCTTTCATTGCTTGTTTAAAGGTGACATAAATTTCAACAGTTCAAGCAATGGGTATTTTCTGTTTAACCTAGGGTTTTTATTTTCTTATTTGTTTGTTTGTTTTACATTGGACCATGGTTAATGTTCCCATCTGCATGGTGGGTTACATATTTTCCTTCTTTCTCCATTACAGATTGTACCATAGGTATATCTGCTATCACTTTATCACCTCTCTCTTATCCTGTCATCAAATTTACTTGTGACTAACATAGACAATAATGGCAGCATTTCCCTTTCTTGTTTCAATTAGTCAGTTATTTAACAACTTTCTCCTTGGATGCCATCTCAGACTATGATGCATTTCTAAGTGCAACACACAACAGTGGCCCTGTATCTGCTGCCACTGCTTGTTGACCATCTTGAACCTTGTGCACAGATCTAAAGCATTGCAACACTTCCTCTAAAAGTATTATCAGTTATCTCCATAATCATGTGATGGACACCACTCATCAAGCAGGCATGCCACCTCCTACCACATAGATGAAAACTGTTCATCCTAGGATTCCTCTTACAGACAAGCATTCCTAATCTCAGTGAGCAATATTAGTTGCACATCTCATTTACCCAGAACAAGAAACATGTAACTACTGTCATAGAACAAAGACACATTCACACACGCCATACAGAAAAGGAAACCTGTATTAGAGTTTCCTCCATAGATGTTCTCTCATCACCTGCTCAACCTCATTTGCATAGCCAGGACCATGCACTCACTCTTCTCCATGTCGTCTTTGGTTCTACTCTGTCCCTGTTTGATCACCAATTATTTTGTGTGACAAGACTTTTCCTAGGGAGATGTTACATATACATCTACATGCCCTTGGCAGGTATCCCACAATAGACCAAAGTGTGGATTTCACCAAAGTTCAACTTAGTAAACAAATGAGACTTATTGGGATTACATACAGAAATAATGGTGAGGAGTTACTTACAGTCACCTCAAGGCATCAACAAACCCCACCCCAGCAGAAGTGACAGTTCACAAAAGCTGGAATATGGAACATACTGCACAGCCTGAAGGAAGCTTCACAGGTTGAAGCATCCTTTCAAAATGACTCAGTTGATCTAAACCTCTTTCAGGATGCTTAACTGGATTCTGCTTATTTAAGGCAGGTGGTCTGCTCTTGGGAAGTATTATTTGCTATTTGGCATGTCTTAGAGTCTTTTTTGCACTTTAGCTTGTCTGAAAGTAACACTTGGCAATCTTTCATTGTTTGCTTTTAGAAGGGAAGGGTCTAGTGAATCTGGTAAGTTTCAGGGGCTTTCTGATGCTCTTGTTTGTGTTTTTTCTTAAGCGCTCTGTCTTAAGGATCTTCTGTGTAGGATGGGATATTTCAGTCTCTGAGGAGAGTGATGCACAACATTGGGCTCCTACAGAGAATTTAAAGTGACAAGAAAGTTATTTCACAAACACAAAATGAAAAAAATTGTCTTAAAAATAACCAGATACAATAATTCTCCCACCTGTTTTGTAAACATACTAAGGTTGGGTTTATTGAAATAAAAGCAATGTGTTGTTAAAGTAGTAGTCAAAAGTTTGAGTACAGAAGGCACTCTGCACAGGTAGAATGAGGTAAAACCTTGGTCCATAAGACTGTGAAGTGAAAATTTCAGTGCCAGTGTTAGGCTGCCTTCTTACAAGTTGTTTTTAAGTGGTATCCCTTAAGCTCCACAAGCTAGAAAGAATGTTGCCATTTGTTTTGATTGCATGTTCAAACCATGGGGTAAAGATACCTCATGCTTTGGTTGTAGGACATGGAGAAATAAAGCTTAGGATGAAGTGTAATCTTTGTCTTTGTTGGCTTCCTGACATAGTACCAGAAGTGTTATGCAGGCCATTGAGGAGACAGGAGGAACGCTCACCAACGTTCCTGCTTCGCAATAGACACTGCATGCTACAGTACCAGAATACCAGAAAGGTTGTATTTGATGGTGCAACTGCAGCTAGTGTTTTCCTGCCTGGCCCACAGTCAGGACAAATCTCTGTCACCCACCAGTCCCACAGCCGCTCAGACCCAACCGAGTAAACATTGAGACTTATATTGCTTACAAACTGTATGGTCGTGGCAGGCTTCTTGCTAACTGTTCTTATATCTTAAATTAATTCATTTCTATAAATATATACCTTGCCACGTGGCTTGTTGCTTACTGGCATCTTCACATGCTGCTTGTCATGGCAGCGGCCGGAGTGTCTCTACCACCCAGCCTTCTACTTCCCAGAATTCTCTCTCCTTGTCCTGCCTGTACTTCCTGCCTGGCCACTGACCAATCAGTGTTTTATTTATACAGAATGATATCCACAGCATGCAACCATGGCATGACTATTGTGGATCACAAAGTTTCCAACTGGATTTAACGGTATTCACGTCGGATTTAACGGTATTCACGTCTTATACTTTAAACCAGGACAAGCAAAATTATAGATGGGAAGTCATAGGTTCCAATAGGGTAAAGCACTACTATTGTTTTATTAAATGGATGTGATGTGTCAAATTGCCTTCTCTAAATTTATGTTTGCATGCATAAATTGGTTTCTGTCAGATTCAATCAATCAAGAAGAAATTTTCCTTGGTAAAGTGCTATGCCATGGGGATTCAAACCAAGGATGAATATCTTGAGAACTGTTGCTGTGGCATTGTTATCCAATACTTGGCCATAAATGCATATTACCCTTTCAAAGTCTCAGGAATATTGCAGAAAAGGTGGTGAGATAAATTAAGAGGCAGTGAAAGGGGCAGAATGTTGTGTAGCAATTTCCTCCAAGTTGAAACATTCCCTCAAGTAAGGAGACTACTTAAATCTTAGAAAGTTCTAAACTAAAGGTCTCATAGACATATAGGGACAGAGGAAATTGAGAGGCTTAAGAAGTAAACAACTAGCAAGTCTCAAACAATTTCTGAAACTAACAAGGCACACAGAGTCACTCTCTAAGGTTAAGGAAGCAGTTAAAGACTGCTGAGGAACATTCTCCAGCTAATCAAACTAAGAAGAATGAGAAGCAACTTAATGACTTGTGAAGCCAAAGGGATTCAGATTTTGTGAATTATCACTGTTGTAGGCTTTGTGGAGGTGAAATTGACTTTTAATCATCTATTTTTCTGTAAGTAACCTCTCACACACACTCCAGTCAACACTCCCAATAAACATCTTGCCTTACATGGTGGTTGGAGTTGGGAGTTTTCTTGCCTTGCCCACAGTCAGGACAAATCTTTGTCATCCGCCAGTCCCCCAGCCGCTTAGACCCGACCAAGTAAAACAGAGACTTATATTGCATACTAACTGTATGGCCATGGCAGGTTTCTTGTTAACTGTTCTTATACCTTAAATTAACCCATTTCTATAAATCTATACCTTGCCACGTGGCTCATGGTGTGCCAGAATCTTCACATGCAGCTTGTCATGGCGACGGCTGGCAGTGTCTCCCTCTGCTTTCCTGTTCTTTCTTTTCTCCTCTCTGTTAGTCCAGCCTATACTTCCTGCCTAGACACTGGCCAATCAGTGTTTTATTTATTGACCAATCAGAGTAATTTGACATACAGATCATCCCACAACGGGTGGTACTCTGACAGAATCATTACTCTGGTTTATCTGAGGTAAGTAGAAGTTTCCTCATATCTTTCCAGGGAAATTCTCAAAGAGCTGCATCATAAAAAAAAAAAAAAAAAAAAAAAAAAAAAAAAAAAAACCTTCTTCCTTCTTCCATGAAAAAAGGAAAATGAGAATTACTACGACATGTGAAAATATTCAGCTGATTTTAATAAAGTCTACATTCTAGAAAGTGTGTTTACTAAAGCCAAACTTGCTGAGATTATTCTGGGGAATTACCACCTTGAGGAAGTGAGGTATACCACTCCAGCCAACATCAACTATTTCTTAAAGCAGTATTAAAGGCAAAGTCTAGAGGCAGAGCCAACAAAAGACTGAGACCAAATTATAGACACAAAAAAGATTTTCTCTTCATGCTACCTGTCCATTCCACTACTAAACACTTATCCAATATATATATATATATATATATATATATATATATATATATATATATATCTTATGTACAACCAATTTAACTACATAGAATTTTAATGTATACATAGGTTGAAGAAACTTCATAAACATCAGAAACAGAGTCAAATATGTTAATAATTTTAGAATTCTTTTAGAATCAAAGAAAAACAAATAAAATAGGACTAATATGATAAGAAACTTAATGTAAAAATAATATAAGAATAGATTAATACAGAAAGAAGTTTAGATTCAAAGACACAATAAACAATTTTTAAATCCAAGAAAAGTACAACAGAAATGAAGAGCAAATTTTGATGAGTAAAATAATATATTTGGCATGACTTAGAAAATCTGAGCTTGACTATGTGACAGTTCAACATTACAAAACTGAAAAGCAAAGGAAAAAACATAACTGAATACTTCAGATAAATATATATATATGTGTGTGTGTGTGTGTGTGTGTGCTAGCAATACAAAGAAAGTAAATATGCTAATGAGTGATATTTTTATCCAAAGAAATAAAAGCATTAAGTAACAGATCTAGGAAGCTCAGTGGACAGCAAGCTGAATATGGTCCAAAATATTTCATTAGGTTTTTTTTTTTTTCACAAAAAGAATAAATAAAGACAGATAATCAAAACAAATGAAATAGTTTAAAAACACCAAAAGAAAAATGACATATTAATAATACAGGAAAACTGTAAGAACATATACTAGCTTCTCAATAATGCAAGAAGTAAAGAAAATGAAGTGACTTTCTTTTTAATTTGACAGAAAATAGTCTTTCAGTCTAATTTTTTTCTCTTATGAGTTTATGCTTGAAAGTTGACAAATTAGGATTTTATCTAACAATGAGAACTGAAGGAATTTGTTTCTAGAGGATCCTGAAGAGAAAGGAATAAATTAATAATTTGAAAGATAAAACATAGTTCATATTAAAAAAGGTATAGCCACAAAATACAAGCGCGCACACACACACACACACACACACACACACACACACACACACACACAAAAGAGGGAGACAGACAGACAGAAACAGAGACAGACAGACAGACAGACAGGGAAGGATACAGAGAGAGAGACAGAGTGAGAATCCAAAAAGGAATAAGTAAAGGATAAATTAAAATTACTTCTCTAATTCTTTTTCAGTTTTAAAATACTCTATTTTCTGTTTTACACAAGACTTTATATACAAGAATCAATATAAGTAAGAAGTCTACTTTTAATCTCAAATGTTCATTCAAATTCCATTGTAGCAGTATAAACATAACATAATATTAAATATATAATTAAAATTTTAAGTTTTGTATAAGTTATACATATATAAGGATTTGATCCTGAGATCAGTGATCCCAATTTCAAATATCCTTTATATAGAACACATATTTTACACTTAATTTTCTTTTATTTTATTTTACAATACCATTATTTTACACTTTTAATTATATGATGTTAATGAAAAAGATATTTATCCTCAAAGACCTTCTTGCTTTTTGTATTCTTGCCATCTGAGTATTCTAAGTAATTTCTCTTGTAGCAAGTATTCTTCGAAAAACAATCACTTTGTTTGCATCTCACCCATTTTCTTTATATCTGTTTCCTTACACTTTGCCATTTTCTTCCTTATGGCATATTGAACTCAATGATTTCACAAATATTTTCATATGGCAATGACACAAATATACTAGTGTGTAGACTGCACTGAAGTTTCAGATTTTTTTTCAACAACAGAGTAAATTAAAATTTGATAGTGACTCAGATACAATTTTCTCTCAGATCTATAATATTAAGATTGGAAGAAGCCACCCTTAACATCTTATCAAAATAATAAATCATATCAGCTATGCCTACATCATTCTCAGATTTTTGAGAAGGTTTTATCAGAGCAATAGTAATGACATTACTTTCAAGTATTTGTGAAGAAATGTGATCCAGTTGATAATGTATACCCTGACCAGCACTCTGAATATTTGAATACCCATATGATCATGTTCTTGCTTTCCACTTTACCTTGGCATGGATACTGTATTCCTTGCTTCTTTGGAACAAGTTACTTCATGATGCCTGTCTGATCTTAATACACTGTCACATGGCAGTTTTATTCCACTGCTTTGCTTTAAAGATTATTTTCTGATAGCCAGTAACATGCATCCCAAGTTCTTCAGTATTGCCTAATAGCCTCCACTTTTAAAGATTTAGAGAGTCATTTTGGCCTTTATGAACAAGTATCTAAAATTCAATTTGAATAAAAGATACATTTTTATATCATTGAAGCATATTACCATCATTTTTGTTCATAATAAGATTTGGGTTCATACTGTTTTCCACAAATAAATCTTTCTGAATTTTGACCACTATAGCAAGTGATATCAGGAGTAGGATCTGAATTCTAGACCTTTGGAGGCCAGGAAATAAACATTTAAGGAACTATAATACTATCTATTCATAATTGTGTATTAATAACAACAATTATAAATGCAAAAAGAAAGGGAGACATATTTTGTTGCTGTAAGGTGACTGAGACATATAGATTTTTTGTTTAAGAAGATGTGAATTAGTTCTTCTGCTATGCCCCTACCACCACATTGAATACCCAGACTACCCATGTCCTTCTGCAGGGGATATCCTGGTGAATAACCCCTGTCTTCTCATCCACATCTTTTGTGCAACCTGGGAATCTATCTCAGGTCACACAACCAGTTATCTGGCCTAGTCTAGCCACCTCCACCTGCACAATAGCCAGCATCAAAGCTTCTGCCAGGGCCTGTCCTACCTTCAGTTATCCAAATATCTCCTCTATATTGCCTCTTCCACCCCACTCAGTACCCAGACTTCTCATGTTTTCCTCCAGTGTGTAGCCTGGTGAGTTTCTCTGGCTTCTCCATTTGTATATCCTGAATCTGTCAAAGGTAGCCTGAGTCCCACAAAAAAAAAAAAAAAAAAAGTATCAGCCCACTCTTGCCTCCCATGCCTCCACTGCAAAGAGCTCTTTACTTTGGTGAAGTTTTTCCCAACATATTTGCCAACCCACCAGCTTCTCCCATGCCACATACAACTTTTCCCCTCAGTCAAATCTACCCTCACACTTCAGGATTGAAACAGGAAGAACAGCTTGCATAGCTAACCAGTCCCCTTTAGTCCACTGAATTTCATTCTATGCAAGAAATTCTCAACCACTCTGCTCTACCTACCTGTTATAGAATATTAGTTAAAAATGTGTTACATTTGTTTATGCTGGGGAATATTTAATGATGCAAAGATGTGTTGCATTCTTTTATTCTGAATTTGTTTAACTCTATGGAGCTGTGTTACTTTGCCTGTCTAAAGTACTTGATTGGTCTAATAAAGAGTTGAATGCCCAATAGCAAGCAAGGTAGGAGAAAGGACAGGTGGAGCTGGCAGGCAGAGAAAATAAAAAAAGGAGTGAGAAAATAAGGAAGGGGTCAGCCACCTAGCCATACAGCCACACATGGAATAAGAAGGAAAGAAAAGATATACAGAAGTAGAGAAAGGTAAAAGCCTGGGGGCAAAATGTAGATGGGAAAATTTAAGGTAAGAAAAGCTGGCAAAAAACAAGCCAAGCATTAATAAGAAAGAATATGCCTCCATGTGATTTATTTGGGAGCTGGGTGATGGGCACCCAATGGGTAAAGAGTAAAATAACAACAAACTACACCTACTGATATCCCTCCTTTCTGTCTCAATCTGCTCTTCCCATAACAAACTCAGAAGTGATAAAAATAGTCTACATACACAGGACTCGTTGCCAAAATACTACTAATGTGAAAGTCCAAGCCAGTATTTCCTCTCTAAAAGGTACCAGCAGTGTATACTTGCCAATGACAATTACCTAGGTGAACCCTGAAAAAATCATGGGAGTCATACATAAACTTCTTCAGAGAATTCAAGGACTTTAAAGAAGATACAAATGAATGACTCAGTGAGATTAAGAAAAGAGGACCTAAGAAGAATAAATGCATTAGTGATGCCCAAGAAAGCACAAATATAAGGCTTGTGATGGCTATTCTTGGTTGTCAACTTGACTATTAGGAAACATGAAAAGCATAACTATGAGGAATTTTTGATTAATTTGTAGTAGGAAGATCTAATTCTAATCATGATATATGAGATAGGAGGATACACCTTTAATCCAGCTCTTTCAAACTGGTAAAACCAATCTCTAACCTGGGTCATGCTTTCTGCTGAAAGTTTGTAAGGACATGGGTGGAAAAAAGCTTTTGCTGTTTGCCTACTTGCTCTCACCTCACTAGTAAGTCTATTCTTTTACTGACATTAGAGATTATGTCTTTGGGATTCCAGTGTCTACTAAAGATGAGCTGAGAAATTCAACCTCATAGGTGGAGCAACTACTGGATGCTTGGACTTTCTTTTCATAGTCAGCCACTGTTGGATTTGCTGCACCACAACCTGTAAGTCACTGTAATAAATCTCATATATATGCTCGTGGCCATGTCTGAGAAGCAGCAAATGTCAATTGATTTCAGGGTGTAAGCCCATGAGGAGGAAACAATATAATCCAAACTCTCTGTGTGATTTTTATCTTTATGTGGCTTATTTTTTATACTAATTTTACTTTCTCTTTAAAGACCTTATTTTTTATAACTTTTTGTTTCTTTATATAACTGTCTATATTATTTTTTTCCTCTCTCTTCCAAGCCTACGTGCATTTTTATACATACTGTAAACCATTTGGAGGTTTGTCCCATCTGAATCTGTCTTATTGTGAATCTATGGCTTTAAACTGCAGAATGACTAGGACTGACATGGCAGTTTGGGCTGCTGGCTCCACCCACCTCAGTTTTCCAATATGGCAGCACTACGTTTATTGCCAGCTCTGGGGGAACAATGTGTTCATTGCTGACTCTGTGAAGCAGTGGGTCTATACTTCCATCCAGCAGCATGTATCCCAAAAATCTTTCCTTTCTTTGCTTTTTTTTTTTTTGTCTGTACTAACAAAAGCTATATTCACCACCACACACCATGCTGCATGGCTTGCAGGTGTCACTGTGTACAGTGGCAGGAATCTACCATGCTTCATTCAAGCATGAACCAGCCATACTATAGCTCAAGTCCATACGCTGTGGCATCTCTGTACCTTGGCATCTCTATGTCTTGATCTGCATGACATGAAGTAGAAAGCTGTTTTTGGCTCTGTCATTGTGTGTTTAGAAGCCTTTTTGAAACTCTTTTAGGCCTTATGGAAATTTGAGAGCTCCATGTTTGTACACCAAATATAGATGAAATTTTCCTATGTCTTGCCTGGTCCATAGCTGCTCAGACCCAAATAAACATAGAGAGGCTTATCTTAATTATAAACTGTATGGCCATTAGCTCAGGCTTATTACTGACTAGCTCTTACACTTAAATTAACCCATAATTCTTATCTATATTTAGCCATGTGGCTTGGTACCGTTTCTCAGTTCTGCCTTGTCATCTTGCTTCCTTTGTGTCTAGCTGGCAACTCCTGACTCAACCCTCCTCTTCCCAGAAGTCTCTTCATCTGCTTGCCCCACCTATATTTCCTGCCTGGCTACTGGCCAATCAGCATTTTATTTATCAACCAATCAGAGCAACACATATGCACATCATACAGAACAACATCCCACAGTATTAGGTTTAGTCTATCTCTTTGCCTAATGCATGTAGCTCAAGATGTAAAGCTCTTAGCCACTTCTTCAGCAACATGACTGCCTGTGTGCTATGTACTCCACCATCATAATCACAGACTATATTTGTGAAACTATAAGCAATTCCTCAGTGAAAGGCTTTCTTTGTTAAGAGTTTCCCTAATCATTCTGTCTCTTCACAGGAATAGAACACTAAAACATCCTCTTCTCCAATGGACCTGTCATCTTGACAAAATTAAACGGAGACATATATTTTAATTGACATCATCCATCATATGGACTTTAGCTACAGAATAGTCCACCCAGTATGAAAGAATATACATTCTACTGAGTAGCACATGAAACTTTTTGGAAAATAGGCTACTTCTTGGGACACAAAACAAATCTTTACAAATTCAAAACGATAGAAACCACAAGTCCTCTATTATTCATAATACATAAAATTGACAGCAAAAAAGTTCTCTAGAAATTCATAAACTCATGTAGATTAAACAACTCATTACTGAATAATGAATAGTTCAAAAAATTCAAGAAAGAAATAAAAATCTCTGTAACTAAATGAAACTGAAAACATAATACAACAATACCTTTGGGACACATTGAAAGCACTCCTACAGGAAACTCTAAGTGCCAATTATAAAAACGCAGAAAGAATTGAAATAAATGGCTTAATGATACAACTAAAAAAATAGGGAAAAGAACAAATCAAATTCAAACCAAAGTGACAGCAAGATATAACAAGAATCAGAGCAGAAGTCGATGAAATTGAAACAAAGGAAACAAGGCAAATAATCATCAAAACTAAAAGCTAGTTCTTTGAGAAGATAAAAAAAAATGTTGACAGACCATTCGCCCAACTTAAAAAAAATGAGGAAAGGACCTAAATGAACAAAATCATACATGAATTCCTTAAAAAAGACACCAAAGAAATTCAGAACATTATAAGGAATCATTTAAGAACTTGCATTCCAGTAAACTGGAAAAACCTTAAAGAAATGGATGAATTTCTAGATTTGGGCAAACCATCAAAATTAAAACAAGAAATAATCAACAACTTTTACACACTCACAACAAATAAGGAGATTGAAATAATAATCAAAAGCTTTCCAGACGAAATAATATCCAGGGTCAGATGGATTCACTGCAGGCATTCAAGAAGATCTACAGCCAATCCTTCTTGAATTATTCCAAAAAATAGAAACAGAAGGAGCGTTCCCAAATTCCTCCTATGAAGCCACTATCTCCTGGAAGTCCAAATCAGGTAAAAAATAAACAAGAAAGGGAAGAAGGAAGGAAGAAAGGGAGGGAGGGAGGGAGGGAGGGAGGGAGGGAGGGAGGGAGGGAGGGAGGGAGGGAGGAAGGGAGGGAGGGAAGGAGGGAGGAAGGAAGGCAGGCAGGAAGGCATAGGCAATGAATGGTAGCTAAAAATTGGTTTACATATAGTATGAAATTCTATCCAACTCTAAGAAAAATGAAACAATGAACTTTGTAGAAAAGAAATGGATGGAACTAGAAAAGATTACATTGTGTGACACAACCCAAAGGATGACAAATATCCCATGTTCTCTTTCCTTGGAGGATCCTAGCTCCAAATCCTCAGACGTAAGCCTGGAGTAACTGAAGAAAACTGGAAGATAAAATGCCAAGTTAGGAGAGTGGCGAGCAATAGAGAGGATAATGGCAGGATGCCAGTGATCTGATCAGAGAAATGGGAAAGGGGTCTATTAAGGGAACAGGAGGGAAGCAAACATAGAAGAAAGTTGGAAAATGGTACAGGAGATTAGCACAATCCAAGGTATTTCATTAGGAAAACAGAAAATGGATGGATTCTTTAGGAAATGAGAGGAAGTAAACATAAAAGAGAAATGTGTTATGACTGAAAAAGTCATAAGGAATCATAAAACAAACTACCTCCTCCAAACTGTAAAACACAGAATTCTCAATATAAATATACATGATGTATATGAAGTATTCCCATTTAGGCTGACAATACTACTTTTAATTGCTTATCCAATACCAAATGGTTAGCCCTGAAAACACAGATACAAGTAATATTGTATGGACTGAGCATGTTATATTTAAGAATATATATGTATCTACAGTACATGTAAGCATGTATTGACAATTAATTTTTAAAAAGGACATGGGTTTATAAAGTGAACAAGTTAGTGTATATGGTGGGTTTTGTAGGGAGAAGGTGGAAGGAGAAGTATTGTAATTCTATTTGCCAACAACAGAAGGTTGTGGATTTGTTGTAAATCTGTTTTAAAATTTTAAAGAAATCACTAAAATTAGAAAATATGCCTCGTGGATGTATTGAAAGAAAAAAAAAAAGAAGGCAGAGAAAGCTTGAAAGAACAAAGGGAAGAAAACATAATGATTGATAGGGATTCACAATACGCCCCCATGGTTGGGCAGGATTGTGCATGCCCAGCAGACCTAGACACTTCCACCAAGCCATTTCTAGGTCAAAACATCTCCTGTAACCAGGACCCTGTGGCTTTGCATGGTTGCATAAAGCACTCAGTCCAACCATGTAATTTACGCGCATGCATGTAATAGCCACATGGGTCTGCGTGCGTAGGTGCGGCCCAGCCTGTATATGCTGGTGCCATGTTTCCAACTCCATCTTTATTCACATGTCTTTTCACAGGTTTGTCATGCCTGTCTCTCTTTTCTATCTTAATAAAACTCTTGTTAGTGGATTCTGTCATGTTTCGTGACATTTCCTCCCAGGGTAAGAGTACCACTATACAACTAACAATGACAATGTAAAGGAATAACAAATATAATCACTTAAATAATAATTGGCTAAATCCACCAATTAAATAGAGATGTCAGAATTAATTGTTCTAAAGATTCAACTGGGCATCTTTTACAAGAAAACCATTATAAATATAAAGATGCCTACCAAGTGTGGAAAGATATCTCAGGAAGAAAAAGTGGACAATCATTGAAATGGGCAGCATCAGCCAATTGGATATGTCTCTCATCCACAGAGTAAAATAATTATCCTCTAGCTCACATAGAATATTCCCCAATATCAATCATATTTTGGGTCATGAAACATTTCTATAATACTTTTAAATTAATACAAATTATGCAATCTATGCTCCCTGTTCACAAGAAAATTAAACTAGAAATTGAAAATAGATATTTGCTGATTTATCACAAAATATTTGTAGATAAAGTAATTTATTTAAATAACACATATATAAAAATAAGAATCTTAAGGAAAATATATAATAGTTTAACCTATATTAAAATAAAATGCAATTGATTTAATATCAATATTATAAGCTTAAAATACATTAAACTAATGTAAGAAAAATGGATTATATTCAAAATAAAGTTGAGAGGAAATAAAATGGCTAAGGAAACAAATAAAATTGAAAAAGTGAATAGTCAATAGAGAAAAACAATGAATCCTCTTGTAGCCAAAAGTTGGTAAGCCTCCAGCTGTGCTAATGAGAAACACAAAGTGAGAGAAAGAGAAAGACATGAATTGCTAACATCAGGTGAAAAAAATAGATTCCCCCTAAAAGCTACAAGGGCATTAAAATATAGCAAAAAAATATTATGGATAACTTTATAATCATGAATTTGATGAACTAGATAAAATGATCAATTACCCAAAGATGAAATGTGGCATAATTCACAAAATACAAAGCAGATAACTTGAATATGCATAAATCTATTAAGTGCATTAATTCAATTATTAACCAATTCAGCAAAAAAAGTACAAGGTTAGACAGGTTCATTGCTAATTTCTAACCTATAGAAAGAAATTGTGTATATTTTCTACCACATTATTTAAGCACAAAGCTAATGTTACTATCTCCAACTCAATATTTGAAGACATTACTTGAATATTTAAAGCATTTACATTACAAGAAGAAACAGAGGCATGCACAAACACACATACACACCAATCAATAAAACCACATCAGAAAACAAACCTTGGAAGAGGAACACATCTCATAAACATAAATGACATAGACTTCACAACAAAATGTTGTAGTAAATCAAACACAAAGATGTGACTATATAGATTAAATATTCTAATATTCAATGACTCAAATATGACATCTGTAAAAAGAATAAGTGGCTCATCTACCAGTATAGAAAAAATGTTAATCAGTTCAATATTCATTAATTGCTTAAAAAGATCCCCATGAAAACAACAAATAGAAAACAACTATGTCAACTTAATAAGGTCAACAAAAACCCCACAGTAAACATCATACATAATTATGAGAATCCTGAAACTCTCAGTCTGAGATAAGGGACAAGGCAAGATAATTCCTCTCATCTCTAATTTCAACACCATATTAGACAACATAGTTATGGCAATGTGACAAGAAAATGAATCATACACATTGAGATAAAAATAAAACTCCCATTCCAACTTATGATGTGAATATGTTACAGTGATTCAGAAATTAATAGTAAGAAACCTCTTTAAACTAATAAGCATTTTTTTATACAAATAGCAAGTAAAAGTATAATTTATTTATGCCTTTATCCTAGCATTCAAGAGATTCTTGTGAGTACTAGGATAGCCTTTTTTACATAGTGAGTTTCAGGCCACCTAAGGTGACATAATGAGACTTTGTGTCAAAAATATGAAACAAAACAACAGAAGTATAATATAAAATCTAATCATTTTTCTGTGTTCTGCTTATGTGCAAGTAGAATATAAAATTAAAAACACTTGGATTTATATTTTTACCACAAAATAAAGTCTTGGTATATAAATAGAAAAGTAGGAAACACATAAACAGACCAAGTAAGATGATTATAGAGCAGAATCTGTTTTTTTTTTTTTTTTTTCCTCTGTGAATTTCTTTGAAGGGATGTCTATAGCTTGATATTGTGTCTCTGCAGTTACTGAAATCCTTGTTGTGGAATACCATATGAGCTAATGATGCATCATAACCTGACCCAATGAACCCAAATAATAGCCACACAACAGTAGTCCACGGTAGATATAAATGATACATCATAGATAGTAAAGAATTGGTGTATACCCAGAGTAAACAACTAACCCCTCTGTTGGATGTTTTGTTCTGTTGCCCACTATTAATGTAACACTGAAAATTTCAGAGAAATTTTCTATCAGTCAGTTAATATAAAAAACCTTTAAGATGCTTGTTTGTTCTTAATAGTATCCACATACTATCAGTTGGAAGACAATAGCTACCACTACATACATGTGCTCAGAAATAACTCTAAAAGTCAACAAGTATAAAGGGAAGAATTTGGAATCCTGTAACTTTTCATGAGCTTTTGCCCTTATGTGGAATAAGATATTTACTCAGAAATGGATTGGTACTTACTAATAACCCTGGAAAAAAATAAGTTTTTGGCTTGTCAGAACTTAAAAAGGATGCAGTTTAAAGATTGCTTCCAGGTAATCTGCTGAACTATTTATATGTGCCCTTCAGAAAGGAGATAAGAGTGAGGTACTTGTACCTCATGTAAATGCCTGTAAGAGTGAAATTCAAGAGAAGCTAAAATTCAATAATCAGGTAGAAGAGATAATTTTCTTGTGGGTCTTAGTCTAATTCCCTAGCCATCCTGCTGCTTGCTAGATAGACTTATTTAAATCTCTCCATGGTAGCAGGAATGAAGACCTAAAATTGGCTCAGTAACATGCATTTCCATTATTTAAAGCAGAATGGACTACCTACTGCCACTGTAAGCAAAAGTAGAACCCAGTATCAAGACAAGTCCCGATGGGAGACTATTTCAGAGACCCTTTCATCATGTAGAGAGTATGATTTTTACTAAGGAAATAGATTTGCAATGCACATAACGTTTTCCTTCTCTGTTAAAAACATTCTGCACAACTATAATTCAGAAGCTTCACAAATTTCTTTTTCATTTCCCAGCTTCCTACAAAATATAAACTCTGACCACAGAATATATTTCTAGGAAACTGTCTTAGTCTGTTTGTGCTATATAACACCATATCACAAGCTGAGTGATTCATAAACAGATTAAATTTACTTATTTTCTTACAGTTTCGGGGGCTGAAGATTACATGCTGCTGTCAGGTTCAGCTATTGTTTAAGGCCACATCTTTGCTTTCTGGATGGCTCCTTGCTCCTGTCTCCTGGAAGGGCTGCACACTGTAGACTATGGCAGGGAAAGCTGTAGCAGGAATCTTAACAGTTCTTATTAATAAAATGAAACCTGAGCCAGGTATTAGAGTGAACACTGGAAGATCAGAGAACCAGAACAAGCCACAACTACCTCACCTCACCGGATCATCAGCTGGTCTTGTTTCCTCAGACTGGGAGCCTCTGTGTCCTCATATCCGAATGGCTCTCAGCTGAACTGTGTTCCAAAGCCTGAAAGCTTAAACAGCCAAATGCTGCTAGTTCCTGGTCCTCATGCCTTATATATCTTTCTGCCTTCTACCATCACTCCCTGGGATTAAAGGTGGGAGTCACCATACTTAGCTGTTTCCTTGAACGTATGGATTTCTGCTACTGGAATGCTAGGATTAAAGGCATGTGCTACCACTGCCTATCCTCTATGTTTAATATTGTGGCTGTTTTGTCTCTGACCCCAGATAAGTTTATTAGGGTGCACAATATTTCAGGGAACACAATCCCACGTCAGAAAGCAGATTATATTGAGAGGAGAAAGGATGAATTTGAAGACTTTCTTGAAAGAAGACTAATCCTTCATGGCCTAATCAATTTTTAAGATTCCTCTTTTTAACTCTATCAATAGTGTGTCATATTTTAATATGAATTTTGGACATAAAAATTCAAAAATAAGGATATGGTAGATTGCTTTGTTGAGAGTCCCACCATAGTTCCATCTAAGAATAAGTAGCCTATAGTTCTGAAGTGTTATACTAGGAGGTATGGTACATAGAATAAGTCAGGTGCCCAGTATATGTTCTTTGTTTGTTTGCTTGTTTATACATATTGCATTATTTTCAATTAATAGAAATCTAGAGTTAGAATAGTCCATTTTAAGTAATAAATTATTAAGCAGTATCTACAGTTTAGCTGATTATTTAGTTAAAGGAAATCTACTCTATGTATGTGCATATATTTTTTTCAGGAAAACATTTAATATATCTGCACACGAAATATTTATCTACTTCTTTAAGGATAAGCTACCTAGTATATCTGCCTTGTATTCAATACATACATACTTTCTAACTTTTTAAGGTTCAACCAAATGCTTACCAGATGTATTTATAAATAGGTATGCTGTGATAGAACTGTTCTTTTTACTTAATAAAAGCTTCCAATCAATGACTTGGACTTTGAATGTATAGTGGGAAAATAACAATTTAAATATCAAATGTCAGCCTCAGGGTTTTTTCTAGAATTGGTTTAGAACCAAATTCCAACAATGCAAATTTACACAAAGAAAAGCATATTATAGGAACATATTCATATGTGATATAAAATGCATTTTCATATGGCATTAGCAAAAACAAATGAACAAACAAACCTAACACCTGAAAGAATGCTGTCCAAAAGAACTCAGAGCTACAAATGCATGTCATTATATTTCTGAGCATAGGATGTTACTTGTGTTAGAGAAAAAACAAAACAAAACAAAACAAAAACATTCAGGGTTGGCCAGAATTTAGGAGAAGGAGATGTTTTCAGGAAATAGGTAAAGTAATGCACTCGTCAACATGCTTAACTTGTCAGAAGAAATGACAAGTGAAACTTGAAATTATTGGTCTTTTGCTTCAGAAAGAAGAGTTGAAATGTCTTTTTTGGGGGGTTATGTCCTCTTAGATACCATTAAGAAACAGAAAGAACTGTAATTTCCCAAACAGAGAATATGAGGTAAATGAAAAACGGGCCATGAGACTATCATTTCAAGAATAGATTGTGTAGAAAGACTCAATAAAAATGACAGAATAGTTGTAGTAGAATAAAAAGAAAACAAAGAATTCCAGCAGGAAAATCTTGTTTTATTTGGTGCTGCTGGTGGTTGTAATTTTAGAAGGCTATTAATAGAATAACTAGGAAAGCAATCATCTCATTTTGTCATTTGCTGTTATATATATCAAAGGGTGGTAAATAAAATACCACATTCAGAGAGTATCTTACCTCTACTATATTCAGTGCCTTCTATGTTAGTAATTCAAGCTTAGCAAATTGATATTTTAAATACAGGAAGACAATTCTAGGCTCAAGCCATTTTAATTGAATTTAGCTGTGCTTATATCTTTGGCTCAACCAAAATTTCAATTAGAGAATGAATTAAATTTCATTGATTAGAAGCTTTTATAGGAAGAATTGTTAGCATATAAAACATTTAATATTGTTCAATGAAATTTCTTTCTCTCTGTGTTCAAATATGTTTATTTTCCTTCTTTTCTATTATTTTCTATCCAATATCAACATTAAATATTGCTGAAGAAAAA
Organism: Peromyscus leucopus; assembly: GCF_004664715.2. NCBI lineage: Eukaryota > Metazoa > Chordata > Mammalia > Rodentia > Cricetidae > Peromyscus > Peromyscus leucopus. The sequence continues at coordinate 61,183,331 of NC_051072.1, forward strand.
GTGTATAGCTTTCTTTCAAGGAAGAGTAAGTAAGACATTACACATTAAAGCATGGCAAAATCTTTGGAGTCTAGACCATCATCCAGTTATTCCATAGTAACAGCCTCTAACTATTAGAATCTAACTTCTTGATGAGAATACTGTCATTTATTTCAGAAGACCTTGTAACCAGCTAAAAATAGATGGGTGTATGCAAGCATTTTCCTCTGAAGTTTTTCCATACTTCTATTGTTGTATAAATACGAATTCTATTGCCAGGACACATAAATCAGAGTTGGTCCACAGTGCAGCATTCAATATTCAGACTTAATTAGATAATAAAGGTTCTAATATCTTCAATGTATTAATCATTGACAGATTAACAGTCAGTTGTATTATTATGCAGCGCTGTGGCAACTATGACGCCTATTTGGAAGACTTAATCATTGTAGAATGAACTTCTATTTCGTTTCCTATTTTTTGTTCCTAGGAGGTGAGCAGCTTTCCAATGCTGTGCCCCAATGCTATGATTTCCTGCTTCATCATAGGCCCAGATACAATGCAACATGACCATGGGAAACAGTGTGAAACTAAGAGCTGAATGTAAAAAGAAATAAAAGGAGAATAAAATAAATAAAAGCTTCTAAAGTGTTGAGGTTTTTAATTATAGAAATAAGGGAGAAAACGGCATGAAGCAAAGGCATCTGGGAGAGTCCAGAGTCAGCATGGCCACAAACTGAGCTGTGCTAAATGAGAAGAGGGAGGAATAGGGAGGTAAGAGGGAGAGAGGGGAATCAGGAGAAATGGCCAGGAGTGCAAGTGGCCAAAAAGGCCTTAGTCAAAATGGCTGGGTTATATAGGAAAGAGCAGCTGGAGGAAGGGCAGCCCAGTCCTGTACCTGGATGGGGGCGCGCTATGCCAGCCAGGAAGACCCTGAAAAAGGTAAGAATTAGACTGAGGGATGCTGGAAGAACCTGGTGACCAGAGTCTGCTTTGACATGTTAATAATCCTTTGTCCTGGATTTGAGACCCAACAGAGTCTGCTTTGATGTGTTAATAGCCCCTTGTCCTGGGTTTGAGACCAGTCCTGAACCAAAATGAGCGTTATTATTTAACTTGTGTTAGAAGTATTTTCCTAGAGCAATGGGAGCCTGTACCAATTCACCTTTTTTTTTCTAGCTTATACTGATTTTGTACAAATAACATTCTGTTACTTAGCTGCCAATAATTAACTGAAAAGCAAAAGAAAATGATCGTTTTATTAAAACTGTTAAGTTTATATGCTTTGAATTTAAAAGAAGAGACACCATTGCAACAGTTCTCCAAATTTGTATAGAAATGTTTTGTTCTAAACAGAATTTTGTCCGCAGCTTATGTTCAAAAAAAAAAAAGAAATAAAAGAAAGAAATCATCACTAAGTCATATAAATGCTTTTCATTACTCTAAGAAGGTAGAAAATGTATGTATATGCAGTTATTTTTTCTATAATCAAACTCAAAGAAATTATAGGTGCATATAGCCTTTACTGATTCTGATAAATACATTTTCAATTTTTTAATGAGGGAGTGAACCAAAATTATAAAGTTCAGTGACACTGATTGCTGCTTGTGTAACTATTTGGGAATATGAGGTGAACATTTTTCTACATACCTGTCAATAATTTTAGCCCTACAAATTCATCCCAGCATAAATACCACTGTCTCCAGGTCCTCATAGACTTCATTAGGATGCTGCATATAAGGAAGGGATTTTAGAAGGCAGCTTTGCCCATTTAAATACCCACATAATGTCCAAAACTTTTCATGAATATTTAGGAGTTGCTAAAGTGATAGATTTCCTTTGGATCTAGCTTGGAAAAAAAGTGGGGAAAGATGTGATACATTAATTTTCTACATATGGTAAACAAATTAAATTCTTTACACCCAATGATGCCTTTGAGGACTTCTTTCTACTGTTGTTTTAGAACACAAGCCTCCAAATCCAGGAAATAGATTTAAGGAAAATACATTTGCTTCACAACCAGTTTGGTTGCTACATCAGGCTGAACCACACATATTAGTTTATTTCCATAGCTTGTATTAAGAGCTTTTATTATTTATTAATCAGTGGTAAGATATTAGAGTAAGCTACTATAAACAAATGGCTATGTACCCCATGCTACTTAAAAATAAACATTCTGCAGTATACCTGCAGACAATACACAATACATAAAACAAATGAGGAACAAAATATTTAAGCTAATATCTTGCTTTTTGTCTACATAACATTTTCTTCCTATTATGACCATCTGAGCACATTCTTTTCTCCCTCAATATAGTTTATATTTTGAGGCATAGAAATTAAGATCCCACTTTTAATCCCAGCACTTGAAATGTGGAAGCCTCTGGATCTCTGTGAGTTCAAGGCCAGCCTGATCTACACAGCTAGTTCCAGGACAGCCAGTGCTATACAAAGAAACCCTGTCTTGAAAAACCAAAAAAATCAAAACAAAACAAAACAAAGGAGATACATATTCATCCTTTAACATATATTTGTTAATTTATTAGCCTTTATTAGCATCTATTAATATATGTGAAATTAGTTATAATTGTCAAATTTAAATATTCTGTAATTTGACAGTTGTGTAGCTTGGTCTGTTTGTAAGGCTCCTAGCAGTGAGATTAGGACCTGTCCCTGGCTTTGGGAATCTGTTCCCCATGCTGAATTACCTAGCCTGCCTTTATGCAGGGAGAGGAGCTTGGTCCTACCTCAACTTGAAATACCATGCTTTGTTCAAGCCCATGGGAGGCCTGCCCCTTTGAATGGAGATGGAGGAGGAGTGGATGCAGACCAGGAGTAAACGGGAGCTGGAGGAGAGAACAAGAGGAGAAGAGGAAAGGGAAACTGTGATTGGTTTGTAAAATAAATGAAAAATGTTAATGAAATAAAATTGAATTAAAAAATAAATTAATTAATTAAAAGAAAACCAAAGCCCTCAGTATGCTAATTAATCACACACAAAAAAAGAAAAATACTATGTATATATAATATATATCATATATAATATATAATGTAAAAAATCACATTATTATATCACGTGAGAGAAGAGCTTTTTGAAAAGCAGATCAAACTTAATGCTCACACCAAAACTTTTCAAAAGATTCCAAGTAATGACAATTATTTGTACCAAACAATTTTACTCCAAGTATTCTAACTTTCTATACAGTAAAAGAGAAGCAAACATTCCAAAATAAACATTATCTTAATTGAACTACAGGGAGGTTTTAAATTTATCACTATGTTATCAAACACATCAATTTAAATTGCAAACAGTCACTAAATAAAATTTATTGATTTTATGATTGATTTGTGATATTATTTAACTTCAGAGATTCTCTGTTTAGTTTTTTTCCATATGTACTATCCATTATTAAGAGTAGTGTAGTAACATGAGAAAATACATATGAGCATTTCTATTTGTTTAACTTTGCTATATGTAATATGTTGAATTTTATTCATTATGAATAAAGAGTTTTCAACTAACAAAACTGAGAGAGTAATATAAACTAAGAATCCAGAAACCACTAAACCAATAAATGGGTAAGTAGGTTATGTAAGTTATGTCTCAATACAAAGCCTCTTGTTCTTTATGAGACATTTGTAAACAACTGATCACATGAAAGCCTTGGAAATTTATTTATGACAATGTCACTTGCCACATTATTAAAACTAGTTCAAAAAAGAAATAAAAACATTTGAAATTATCTCAGATGACTAGATATATTATATTAATAGAGAGGGAATGTCACCTTCAGAACAAAGTAATGATTTACATATTAATTAAATATGCACCTTTTTTCTTAACCTTTGTTTACTCTAGAGGCTTGAAGTTACATTCTATGTTATTTTAATCTTCCTTGCTTCTAAAGATTTCCCAGTACAAAGTCACCACCAATGATATATAACCAGATGTGACTTGGATACATATTGAAAAGCATCGCTCTGTCCAAGATGAACAGCTGTTTCTGAACATACAGCATTTATTCTAGTCTTGAATACACAATCATGCCAAGATCAGATACAGTTGTCATTTTAGCATATGTGGCAGATAAAAAGTGGGTTAAAGTGTAGAACTTGCTTTACACTGTGATTGACACAGAGCATCCAGTGTTAGGAATAATCATAGGACCATTCAGAATGTAGTTACCTCTAGGTTCTTCAGCCAAGTTTCCTGAAAGAGGTGTGAACTCAAAGTTTTGAAAGCAGCCTAAAGCCGAGAAGGGAGAAAATGATGCGTGTGAAGAGACATTCTCTCCACATGTAGTCCGCAATCTAAGTGATTTAGAATCTCATAATTTGTGGGCCTGCTGGGTTTGAAAAGACAATGTATGTACCCCAAATTGTGGCTAGCCCTAGAAGCAGGAAATAGCTGTCACAGCAGGCAATAAGATTGATAAAATTAGGCAGAGGGAGGCAAAGGGAGGATTCATGATGGGGACTCCACCTAAGGCTATCATTTCAAACTGCCTCCAGACAATAGCAATCATTGGAAAGGAAAGGGGAAGAGCTTGAATAAGGAAGCCAGAAAATTGAAAACACAAAACTTTAAGGACTATATTTAAGCTGAGTTCTCAGCTGTAGTTACTTATATCGGAACTGACTGGAAGAAAATGTCCTCAGAGCATAATTGATTTGAAAAGAAACATTTTACAGAAATAACACCAATCATCGATTACAGAAGTATATGACTTTCTGTCACCCACCCAGAGCAAAACTTAGAATTTGCCTGTAAAGACATTCTTCTCAAGTTTCATCTCAAACGGTCATGAGTAATTAATGGTAAACAAGCTCTTCCCAATGTCACAAAGAACATAAAATCACTATAAATAGTAAGAAGATTCTGTGATGGCAAAAATTCAATATGGGACAGGAAGGGGAAGTGTGTGGTCATGAAGAGCACAAGAACAATATTAGGTTAATTGTATGCATATGAAAATATGTTAAGTCCCATAAAATTAATAATTAATACATTCTAATAAGAAAATATTAGAAATAATTAGAGGCCAGGCAGTGGTGGCACACGTCTTTAATCTCAGCACTTGGGAGGCAGAGGCAGATGGATCTCTGTGAGTTCAAGGCCAGTGTAGTTACAAAGTGAGTTCCAGGACAGCTAGAACTGTTACACAGAGAAAGAGAAACCCTGTCTTGAAAAATCAAAAAAAGAAAATTAAAAAAAAAACAGAAATAATTAGGTCAGTACTTTGAAGGGATGGGAAAGTGTGTATGAGGAGAGGTAGCACAGAAACTTAACTAGATACAACAATCTTGTCTCTCCTCTTCATACATCTATCAGTCTTCCATTGCCATTGTGGGACTTCTCAACTTTTGTCCTCTGTCCTTTCAAACACTTCCCTTTTCCTTAGTAATTACTCAAATATTTTGTGACATTCATCCAAAAGAATTTTTAACTCCATTAATATCATCAAGAATTGGAGGCGCAAAGCTACACAGAGAAACCCTGTCTCGAAAAAACAAAAAAACAAAAAAACAAAAAAAAAAGAATTGGAAGAATATTAGCCATCTTAAACTAACTAGAAAAAACTTCATTCAAAAGAGTTGTTTTAAATAATCAAGATCAGGCTGTTCTCTGTGCTATGCCTTTCACACTGAGCAAAGCAGGCTCATTTAGACTCTGCCTTGTTCTGACAGACTCCACCTGGTGACCAGGTTTTGGCCCTGTTGTGAAGATGTAGGATGACTGTGCTTCTATGTGAACACGAGAACACCACCCATAAAACTCAGACTAATAAGTGACATATTCCTTGAGTAGAAAGGGTATTGCCATAGTTGTTTATCAGGGGGAAATGACATTCTACAGGCATGGTGACTATTAAAGTTGAATAAAAAAGAGATGGCCAAACAAGTTAACAGATAATGGCCTTAATCAGACTGTCACCTGATGACCCATTGTGTTCATTAAGGAACAACAAGCAGGGAACTCTGAAGGGGCTTTAGGACTTCAGCTCTGCTTTTTCCCTGCTATTGACAAGACCTACATAACTGCCATATTGCTATGAATCAATATAGAGCTATTGTTCACTTCATTCCTTCATCTGAAATGAATCCTGTCCTTCAAATTTTTTTTATTTTTTAAATTTTTATATGAATACATATTTTTATTCATTTATTTCCTAGAAATGACATAAGTATTCAATACATTCTTACTATTCTCTTTGCACTGTCTATCTCTCTCCTAATCTATCAACATCACCTTTTTTTTCCTATCAATCCTTTGTCCAGATTCATAATGTTGTCTTTGTATTGTGACCCACATATTTTAAACAGGGCCGTCTATTGAACCTTGGGGTTGGAACTATCCCTTGGAGCTTGGTGATGTCCAAAGTGAAATATCTGGAAACATTTTCAAAATTAACAGTTTTCATTTTATACATTAATTTATGATAATTTATCAATGTCCTATTTTTCTCTAAGAGGTTTACAGTGTTCAGTGAAAATCTGACATCTCTGATGGTCTTTTAATTCCTGGAATTCTATGCATATGCTGTGGATATATTTCTGTAGGCTGCAAATATGTATTGCTCTGATTGGTTGATAAATAAAGGCATTTGGTCTATGGCAGGGCAGAATGGAGCCATGCAAGAAAATCCAAGGGAGAGAGTGAAAGGAGAAAGGAGAGGCAGGGGAGATGCCATCCTGCCATCCAGGGAGCAGCATGTAATGGCACACAGGTAAAGCCACGGAACACATGGCCATGGCAACATACAGATTAATAGAAATGGGCTGAGCTTAGTTTAGAAGAGCTAGCTAGAAAGAAATTTGAGCCACAGGCCATGGTCATGCAATTCATAAATGATATAAGCCTCTGTGTATTTACTGGGGTCTGAGTGGCTGCAGGACTGGGAGGGACACAGGAAAACTTCTGACTACATGCACAAAATAAAATTTCACAATGAATGTACAAAAATTAGATCATACATAAAGGCCCTAGGATGTGTTGTGAAACAGAATTAAGTGAGTCATTGTAATGATTAGCAATATTTTTTTTTTCTGTTCTTTTGAAAAGTCAACAGATAGTACATTTTCAACTGGCTGAAATAAAGAAGGGCATTTTGTTTACTGTCATAAATGGTATACTCTTTCTATTCTCCATTATATTTTTGTTACCAAACCAGAACAACTGATTTCATCTAAAGTCCATATTATACAGGAAGTTAATATTTATATCTTAGCTCTGTTTCCCTTAGCAAGGTTGTGGTCATTCATTCTAATAGCTATAAATTATTTAAAAACACCGCTCATGGGGAAAATACTGAAATATTTTAGATCAACTATGGCCACAGGTTTTCAAGTGAGAAGCAGTATGAAAGCTTACAGCAGTGTAAAGCTGTCTCTCAGATCACATAGAATGGTTTGCATGACAGAACTACAGTAAGTGTGACAATTTCTGCTGTGTTCCTTAGAACTGCTAAGAGGCATGTCATAAATCTTTCAGTTCTGCCAAACACAGAATTTCCCTGTGGCTACTCTAAAAAAAAATGTGCCAAGGCCAGGTACATTACATTACACAGGAAAAAAAGAAAAAAAAAGAAAGAAAGAAAGAAATACTGAACATTGGAATAATGAATAGTTGATCCAATATTTTCCTAGTTCCTTGAGTAAAACATGGGCAGGCATTTTAATTAGGTGAATTACTCATTCAATGACCTATGCTCCTCCGATTGCTTTGAAAAGATGTCTGGTTAAAGGGAGGCAGCTAGTCTCTACACATCTGTTTGAAGCCTTTTCACACATTTTCACTGATGATTGAAAAGAAATTAAAATAAGACTATAATATGAAGCTATGTTTACAGACTATTATAAGTAAGTAAAAAAAAGAAGATTTGAAAAACCAAACACAAATTGTGTAAGTGACTGAAATTAGATTAAATCGATGAGTGCAGGGATATAATTCTTGGAACCACTGAGCAAAAGTCCCTTGTATCCTGGAAGGGTGACAGTTCGCAAGACATTCATTTCCAGGCTGTAGCACACATTGGAAATATTTTTTTGGTCCATTGAAGGGAAAGTTCTCTTCAGTGAAACAGTTTCATTAAAATAATCATTTATCATGCTACTACTGCAATGTGCCATGCATAATTTGAGATCAATGGTCTCCTGATTTGCTTCTAGATACACCTGGATGGAAACATTTATTAGTGACATTTCCATCTTGTAAAATAAAAATGTTAATTGCCTTACCTGGAATCTATACCATCTCCTAGGCAGCAACATTTTTTTCCAATTTTTCCTCCTCAGCAAAACATTTTCTCATAGACAAATATGCTTTTCTCCAATCATCTCATTTAAAACCCCGCATCCAAATCACAACGTTTTTTAAAAGTAGGATACCAATTTTGTTTATTCTTTCAACTCATCATGGCCTACTATTTAAGATCTTAAATTTTTTTCTTGACCAATCTTGTTAACAGATGTCACATGGCATGTGCAACAGCTAATGATAAAATGTCAAAGATAAGGTAATCTTGTTTTAAACATTCTAACTAAAGAAATGAGTGTATTTATGTGAACACAAGAGAAATATTCTATGTGTCCAACTGTAACACAATACCCAATTGTTTCAAATGGCATCAAAATATAATATCATTGATTAAATAAAAAATTTACTTTAAATTATCTTCTTGTCTTATAGAAGTATATATTAATATAGAATGATGACAATGGAGATTAAACCATAGATATTTAGATAAAGCTTACTGTATCTACTAATTTCCTTTTCCAGCTGTGTAATTAAAGCCAAAGTTCACCAAATAACTTGGCTTTTACAAATATAGAGAGCAATTTGCCACTGTCACCTCAATTGTATCTCACTAGGATGTTATGATCCTGACAGGTCACTGCTTCTTTTCAAAGATTTTTTCTTTAGTTCTTATTTACCCACAGACCTAATTTTGTTCATACCTCAATAATCATCTTTGCTCAACTCTTGAAACTTTAAGAGGTGCTATAATTATTAAATATATAAGTAATTGTTATAAAGAACTAGTAAAAGGGGATATATGTAGCCACTAACCTCTTGTTGTATATATATTATTTTCATATATTAATTATATATATTAATTATATGATTACATACAATTATTTAATTAACATAAACATTAATATTTATGTTCTATTCAATTTGATGAATTTTTCAAAAACATCACCATTTAAGTATTTGACTCTTTAAACACTTTTATTATGAAATCTGCAGAAATTTTCACATATGTGCGTAACATATTTATATGTGTATAATTTAAATAAACAACCCAAAAAAACATTGTTCATCCCATTTCTTTAGTAAAATTAGCAGCAGATAATAGAAAGATCAAGGTGCAGTAACAGGATGACTCGAAGAGATAGAATGACAATAATAAAGGAAATAAAAGCTAAAGGCTCCTAGGAAGAGCCTTTAGATTTAAGGTTATGCTCTATCTGAAATGTGATAGAAATTTATAGCAAAAACTTCAAACTGAAATAAATATATTTCTATGATTACTAATATCAACTTAGTATTGCTTATATAAACACTCAGCAGGTCATTATGAGGAAATGTTGAGAAAAATTGAAGAGTATAGGATATGAAAAAAATGAGTTCCTCAAGTTATGACTTAGTTATAAAATGTACCATGTTCTATGATACTTTCTTTGTGTTCTGACAAATAAAGCTTGCCTGGGAATCAGAGGGCAGCGCTAGCCACTAGTTAACCATAGAAGTCAGGCAGTAGTGCCCCGGGAGGCTCATGCCTTTAGTCCCAACTCACTTGGGAGGTGGAGACAGGAATATAAGGAGGGTGGAGACAGGATCTCAGCCTGGTTTGATTTGAGGATTCAGAGAGGTAAGAAGTCACTAGGGCTGCTCCTTTGCTTCTCTGATTTTTCAGGTTATTACCCCAATTTTTGACTCCTGGTTTTTATTGATAAGACTAAATAGATTCACACTTTAGTGCAACATTCACCTGAACACAGTTTGAGGTAAGTAAAACTTACAATAAAGAGGCAGAAAAACAATATGAGCATTCTAGGTGTTACAGCTCTGAGGGGAAAGGCTTCTCCAATGCATGTGTTACAACTTTGAGGAAAGAGGTTTTCCCTGTGTATGTGCTACAGCTCTGAAGGGAAAGGTATTCTGATAGCCAGGAGGAGCATAAGAACAATATAAAATTACACCACACAACAAACCTCACACAAGAGATTTGTTGGGAGAAACACAAGTGGGTGGCTACCTCTGCTAGAGGGAGAAGTAGCAAGGAACTGAGCAGGAGATAGGCCTCCATAGGGGTTCCAAGGTAGAAATTTCCAGGCTAGTGATTGGTGGAAATGCAAGCCAAACCCAGGGACTGATGGGATTTTGAGCTCAGGGATTGGTGAGATGTTTAGCTCCGGACTGGTAGGGTTTTGTAGGTTTCAAATTTAGAACTGGGCTTGCATGTTTTACCCTACTAAGGGAGGGTATCTAAGGATTGTTTTTTAAACTAAAATTCCTTTTTTTTTTTTTTTTGTTGGTTTTTCGAGACAGGGTTTCTCTTGTGTAGCTTTGCGCCTTTCCTGGAACTCACTTGGTAGCCCAGGCTGGCCTCGAACTCACAGAGATCCGCCTGCCTCTGCCTCCCGAGTGCTGGGATTAAAGGCGTGCGCCACCACCGCCCGGCTATAAACTAAAATTCTTTTTCAAAACCAAATATCACATAAAGTTAAACAAACATTTTCATTTATGAACAGGGTAAACTAATTGCGTGGTGAATCTTATTTTGCTAGGTAGAGAACAAATATTACCTAGTACCAGGATGTACTGTAAATCTAGGAGCTGTGGTGGAATTAGGTTAATCACCTCTACCAGTTTACAAAAAGAATTGGCTCTTACCCTTTAAACTCTATAGGATTCTGTAGGATTCATCTTCAGTCATGGAATGCAGTGTCTTTTATAGGAAATCATTTCTTTCTATTCATTTTAATAAGAATCAGATACCGTTGCAGATTCTCCTTTCTGGTGATTCTATATGTGGGTATGTGCTTCAGTGAAGACCTACCTGTGTGTGCGCGCACGCATTTGCATGCATTTAGGTGGGCACGTACACGATGTATCCACATCCATACAGACTTAAAGGATTCTTAAGCCTTACTAACCTGCAGAAGTGTGAGTCACAGTAAAACACTTATAAACAAGTTACGCCATCTCAAAAGTTCTCTGATAACAAAAGAAAATTAAGACACTAAGCTACAATGAAAACATCTAAGAGAACTAAAGAAGTAATATTGATAAGTAAATCAAAACAAATAAAAATCCAGCATAGCCAGCAGGAAAATGCATTTGTAATCTGACCAGTAGCAGACAATTTATTTGCATTTGTGTCTCCTGACAAAGGGAGAGTCATTTGACTTTTTGTTTTGTTTTTCTCATTGTTGTTGATATTTTTCTAGGATTGTTTGTTTTGTTCTGCTCAGTGATATGAGCCCTGATAGGCTGGCCATACAGCAGAACAGGCCTCAATTCCAAGAACTAGCTGAGCAACGCAAACAGGACTCCATGAGGAAAGAAGAGAAAAACAGTCAACCAAAAAGAGAAGTAATCCCAATGTTGATTGGGAGAGATGGGAGAATGAGAGTGTATTACAGGGAGGAACAGAGAGGGTGAATATGTTTAATATACACTGTATGAAATTCTAAAATTAATAAAAAATGTGCTTAAAATTCAAAAAGACTCAAGTTCTAGGGAGAGGAGAGAAACTATAGAAGTGAAATACATTCCTCAGTTCAGTAGTGAATAATTAAGAGACAGCCTCTAACTGTCATTATATCGAGGAGCGGATTATAAAGTAATCTAGCATTACCACATATGGCATAGTTATTTCCTATATAAGTGAGATTTTTCCTAAGTTCAATATGATTCCAGGAAATATTTTTTTCTTTTTCAGAACACAAATACCTATATTGTTAGTTTATAAATCATGCAAAAGTTTTTCTTTCTCTCTCTTCTTTTTTTTTTTTTTTGAATGATTCAATCTAAGACAGCAACACTTTCCAAGCTGTTATGACATACATATCAACTAACATATTAAAGTGGATATTTACGGGACTATGATATTATTTCTTATATTTAAAGAGGGTGATTCATGAATCAGCATTAGTTTATATTCTTTCAAAACTACTGGGTTCAGAGCCAGGCAGAGATGGCACATGCCTTTAATCACAGCACTCGGGAGGCCTAGGCAGGTGGATCTCTGTGAGTTCAAGGACAGTCTGGTCTACAGAGTGAGATACAGGATTTGTGCCTACCAAAAATGACACAAAGAAACCCTGTCTCGAAAAACAAAAAAACAAAAACAAACAACAAAAAAAACCTACTAAAATCCTGAGACTCTTCTAAATAATAGGAGCAAAAGCTGTAATATATTTCTATATATATTATAGAGTAAATAAAGAATTATATAGAAATGATCTATACTCCTGTGAAGATTATACATGGGATGTTAAGAATTACTGGAATAGTGATTAGAAGGAGGACTTGTACTTAGAGTATTAGTAGTCAGAGAAGGTCATGTTTGAGATATTTGTATATCCAGAAACTTAAGAGGATGATGCCAGGCCTTCAAGAGTAAAGAAGAAAGAAGAGGATCTAAAGTATCCAAACATAATAGTCAAAAGGCCATTTTGACAGCACTGTGATAAGTCCGTTGTAGGCAGATAACTGGAGAAGACATCTGAGATGAGACTTTACTTTTACTGACACTAGCTGTAAATGGTCAGTGATAAAATGAAAGATAGGAAGGCATGTATTTTATTCCTCCTTGTGATTTCTTCCCTGCTTGGATTCTTTTTGCAATAAAATAACATTATCATTAAAGACAATGATAAGGCAGATAAATACAATATACATTAAATGAAGGGCCTATACCTTATTCAAAGTATGTGTGTAGATAAGTGTGCTTATGTTTAGGGTGGTATAATACATGTCACAAATAAAGAAGTGAAGTCCATGAAGAATTTAAATGCTAAATGAATATTTGTTTAATTCACTGTAATATATTTGATTATTTTTGGAAGAACTGAACAAAGAAGAAAAGAATAGAATGATAAAAAAGAGAAAAATTACAAATATGTCTCAGGAAATTTTCATGTGTCATAAAAGAGATTAATTCATAAACATCATCATACTTGCATCTTCAAAAGGTACTTCAAATAGGAAAATTTATACTTTTTACCATATTAAAATTATAGTATGAGAAGGCTATACTTTTTCTGCTTTTTTATTTTTCTTTCTTTTATTTTATTTAAAGTTTTTTTTTATTCATTTTACATACCAACCACAGATCTCCTTCTCATCCCTCCCCCTGATTCCCCCAGCCTCTCTACCCTGACCCACCCCACAACCCCTCCTCCAAAAGGGTAAGTTTTCCCATGAGTAGTGAGCAAAGCCTGGTACATTAAGTTGAGGCAGGACCAAGGCCCTCTCTACTGCATCAAGGGTGAGCATGGCCTCCGACTATAGGTGATGGGCTACAAAAAGCCAGCTCATGCACCAGGGAATAGATCCCTGTTGCTGGAGGGCTTCTCTCCAGCTTCCACCAAGCCCCACAGTCCCACAATCCACATACAAAATAATCACTCAGACGCTTATAATACTTATAAACTGTATGGCCGTGGCAGGCTTCTTGCTAACTGTTCTTTTATCTTAAGCTAACCAATTTTTATAAATCTATACCTTGCCACGTTGCTGGTGGCTCACCAGTGTCTTTACATGCTGCTTGTCCTGGCGGTGGCTGCAGTGTCTCTCCCCCTTCTTCCTGTTTCCCCAATTCTCCTCTCTCCTTGTCCCACCTATATTTCCTGTCTGGTCACTGGCCATCAGTGTTTTATTTATATAGAGTGATATCCACAGCACTTCCCCTTTTCTTCTTTTTTTAAAAAGGAAGGTTTTAACTTTAACATGGTAAAATTACATATAACAAAACAATTATCGAGCAAGAATTACAGTTACAATATTAAAGATGTCCTATTTATCTTATATTTGTGAATTTAAGGTTTTATATCTAACTTATCTTTTATCATAACTGAGGAAATTACAACTATCTAGTTTTCAACCACATCAAAGACCTGAGAAGGAACATAATGGTACCTGAGAAATGGTAGATGGATGCAAGCAACTTTTGGGAATTGTGCAAGAGTAGACCAAGACAGCTGGCAGCCTGGACAGTCACCTAATGTTTCTCAGCATTGTTGGTGCATTTAAATTGGCTACAAGCCTAGAGTATCTGACAGACCATTTTCAGAAGCAGGAATTCTGAAAGACCATCTTATCCTGTCTTGGCAGAGTACAGTGGTCGCTTTCCTTGTGTCCTGCTTGTCCAGGAAGGACAGCATTGCATTTGTACTATCAGCCATCAAGGCAAGGGCAGTTCTTTGCCCAGTAGGCCATTTTGTGCCAAGAAGACAAACTTCCACATGGAAATGTCTTAGAAGCCCAACATTCTCTCAGGATCAAATGGTGCAGCCAGGAGCAATTGTGTCTCACGTCAACAGAATTTTAAGTTATTTAAATGCCATGTTCTCTAGGTCTATGAAGTGTTTGAAGATTACCTATCTATCTGAAATATATCTATGTATACCTAGAAGAATTAACTAACATGGCTACAAATATGATTATCATAGATGACTAATTATTAATCTATTTTTAATTATCCATTACAATTTAAATGAGTTAAACATAATACCTCAAACAAGAATAGAAATATATATATATATGTATATATATACAGTATAACAAAATTAACTTCAAGTTTGTATCAATAAACTAAAATCTATACCAATGTAAAACATTTTAAACAAGTTGTTCTTTAAAAGTAGGTTCATTAATCTACCCTTTTATCTTATCATCTCTATATCCTCCTATATATCTATATCATATCCCCTTTTCGTTTTTAGAAAGAGATCACATTTATAATCAACCTGTTTTAAATAAAAATATTGTTTTTTCTCTGTCTCACACCAGAGGGATCTTCTGATTTGGGACACAAGAATCTCTTAACCATTTTTTTTTTAAGCATTATATCTGGGTTTAGAGGGGGAGTGAGCCAATTCCACCTCTAAAGCCAGCTTGGTATATTTGGGAATTTGGGCATAGCATCTCTTACTACTTCCTGCTGGAGAGGGGTGCTGTATCTTATGGGGACACAAAGAAAATTTTAGGCCTATAGGGTAGTCTGTGAGGCTGTATTGTGTGAACCAGTTGCCTTGAAACCGCTCTGGATGTTGGATCATCTAGGCCGTGGTGTCATCGGAGACCTTTCAGGGGGTCTTAGCTGGTGAAACCTGATGTATCTTAATCTGGAACAAATCTACAGCCTCTGGCTTTCTGTGGAAACAAAAGCAGAACCTCTTTTCCAAAGCAATATATCCTTAAATCCAAATTTTGAAGTCAAGGTACATTTAAAATATACATTTTGGCATAACTCAACAGCTTTTGCAATCAAGTGTTTTTCTTCAGTTACGAATATCAAAGACAACATAATCCAGATTCTCTGTGTGGTAGCCGTCTTTACGTGGCTTATTTTTTATATTACCTTGAGCCTATTGCTTTAAACTGCACCATTCTAAGACTGAAATGGCGCTGTGGCTGCTGGCTCCGCCCACTTCAGCTTCCCAACATGGCAGTGGTACGTTTTCCGCCAGCTCTGGGAGTCATCAAGTCTCAGAAATAGTGGGTCTAAGCTTTTATCGAAGCAGCATGTAGCCCAGAAACCTTTTTTTTTTTATTTTTATTTTTTAAATAATAGTAAAGACTAAATCTACCACACAGCTTAATGTGCCACTGGCAGACGCCTCATTTCCACCATACTGCTGGTCAAACGCACATGCCAGGAACCCGCCAGTGTTGAAACCTGCATTTTGCGGCATCTAGCTGCCCGTATGAGACATGAAGCAGGAACCTGGTTTTGGCTCTGTTTAGAATTGGTTATTAAATATTCCAAGGTTTAAGGTGGAAACTCGAGCCGTTGGGTGCCATTTGTTGCTGGAGGGCTTCTCTCCAGCTTCCACCAAGCCCCACAGTCCCACAATCCACATATAAAGTAATCACTCAGATGCTTATAATACTTATAAACTGTATGGCTGTGGCAGGCTTTTTGCTAACTGTTCTTTTATCTTAAATTAACCCATTTTTATAAATCTATACCTTGCCACGTGGCTGGTGGCTTACCCGCGTCTTCACATGCTGCTTGTCCTGGCAGTGGCTGCAGTGTCTCTCCCCCTTCTTCCTGTTTCCCCAATTCTCCTCTCTCCTTGTCCCGCCTATACTTCCTGTCTGGTCACTGGTCATAGTCTTGTACTAGTTTAGAACCTTCTTATTTAGACAAAAAGGGGGAGATATAGTGGGTAGCTATTCCAGCTTAGATTTGGAAGTTCCAACCCCCATTGAGACTCTGGCAACTGTCACACCTATGAGGCAGGGCCAAGGGAGGCTTCTGGAGAACCGAGACCTGGATAGGCAAGCGCTCTCTTTGTTCCTGGACCCTGGATGTTGGAGGTTGACTGAGCAGAGCTCCAGAGAACACCGCTGGACTGCAATACACCTTCCCCAGACCTCCGCAACCTATCTATTCCTTCATTTGTAAGTCACCCACTAAATAAATCTTCCTTTTAACTACATGGAGTGGCCTTAATAATTTTGCCAATAGATCCCAATCCCACTGCCAGGGGCCCCTCCAACAGACCAAGCTACACAACTGCCTCCCATATTCAGAGGCCCTAGTCTGGTCCCATGTAGGTTCTACAGCTGTTGGTCTAAAGTTCATGAGTTCCTAAAGCTTGGTTCAGTTGACTCTGTAGATCTCCCCATCATGATCTTGATGCCCCATTGCTCATGTAATCCCTCTTCCCTTTCTTCTGAGCTTGGCCTGGTGCTTGACTGTGGATCTCTGCATCTGCTTCCATCAGTTACAGGTTGAAAGCTCTATGATGACAGGGCATTCACTAATCTGATTACCAGGGTAGGTAAGTCCAGGCACCTTCTCCACCATTGCTAGTAGTCTAATCTGGGGTTGTTCTTATGGATCCCTGGGAATTTCTCTAGCTCCAGGTTTCTCCCTTACCCCAAATGTCTCCCTCTATCAAGATATCCCTTTGATTGTTCTCCTACTATATCCCTCTACCAGCTTCACCATCCTGTTCTGTCATGTTCTCATTTCCCATCCCTTCCTCTGTATTGCCCACCCCCCATCCCCAGTTTATTCATAGTGATCATGATTAAAGTCTGCTCAGTTAATGTAATTAAATAATGACATTTTACGATTCAAAGTGCTTCACAGCTGGGGGAGGGGCTTGGACCTGCCTCAACTGAATGTACCCAGGCTCTGCTGACTCTCAATGGAAGGCCTTACCTTGTTGGAGGAGGGAATTAGGGTTGTGTTAGGGGAAAGGCTGGGGGCAGGAGGAGGGAAGAGAGGGGGATCTGTGTGTGGTTGGTATGTAAAATGAATACAAAATTCATAATAAAAATAAAAACAAATTCTGATTTTGTTCCCTGCAATCGACCCAAGTACTAAGATTTGTGACCTTGACTTAATTTTGCTTCAGACTCAGACAGTGTAGAACTTGCTACTGGGTGCAGAAGTACATCTGTTTCTGGTGTTTGCCACATTCTGTGACTTATTGGAATAATAGTATTGAACCATTTTGGCCCTACCCAAATTGATACAGATACTAGAAAATGCACAGTTAATAGTTTATATTCCCTATGGTTCTAGTATTCTTATACTCATGAATTAGTTCTGCCTGAAGTTCTATCATTTAAAAATTTATATATCTACAATATATGGTATTCTACAAATGAATGGCTATTGGTGAAATTATTAAGGCCACTCCACGTAATTAAAAGGGAGGTTTATTTAGTGGCATAACTTACAAATGAAGGCATAGGTGGGTTGCAGGGTCTGGGAAACATGTGTCGCAGTCCGGTGGTGTTCTCTGGAGAACTCTGCTTGGTCTACCTCCAGCGTCCAGGGTCCAGGCACCAAGAGAGCCTGTGTATCCAGATCTCAGGTCTTCAGGGCCCTCCCTTGGCCCTACCTTGTAGGTGTGACAGTTACTGAAGCCTCAATGGGGGTTGGAACTTCCAGATCAAGGTTGGAATGGCTACCCACTACAAATGACACTGAATCAGGGTGGCTTAAATCTAGATTCTAGAGTCATAGGATTTCAATTGAGTATGAATTGTAACATGCATTAATAGATGGCAGGTAATAAGTATTTAGCATACTTGTCAAAATTCACTGTGCTTAAGATTCCACTGTGGTTGGGAATTCGTTAGAATATATTCCTCAACCCTAATTCAGTGATTAGGTTAGAATGTTTAGTCATGTGGGTTGTGCTTTTAAACCCTGGAAAAAGATGCAGACACTGGAGGCCATGAGGCACATGCACACTTACCCTAATCAATGTGTAGTTGTTAAATAACATGATTCACTGTCATTTGCCATGTTGAGAGCTAAATTCAAATTAGCTTGGTCCTTTTTCTGAAGTCAATTCCTTAAATTTCAGAATGCATTTTCTATCTGGTTCTATATTGACCCAAACTTCTAAATGAACATTTGCACAATTAAAATCTGAATTCCAAGATCAATCAGTGTTCAATTGTTTGCATTTTTAAAGCATGTATGTTATAAACTGCAATGACTTCAAAGAATATAACAAAATTTGGAATATGAGTCAGTGGTTACTGTTAACTGAACAAATGATAAATTAAGCTATGTGCACTCCAGAGTGCACCCTTAAACATGATTCATAGACTTCATTAAGAAACAGAATACTTTTCTTCTCAAGGAACATGTACTACTAGTGAAATGAAGTAGTGCTTTTATGCAGTGTATTCATTATTTAATCATGTGAACTTCCATAAATAATGGAGAAATAATAATCCAACTGCAGAAACAAATAAAAAAGCCAACTTTTCTTTTTTAATGAAATTGTTTGGGTAAGATGTATCTATGGGAAAATCTAGAAAACAATAGATATGTTAAATTTAATAGGACCAAGTACATTCAGTGAATTTGATAGAAAAATATTTGTGAATTTTCAAAATTATTTGGATATGCTTGTATTTAATTTGCTAGTGATATTTTGATAGCAGTTTACATTTAATGAAAGTTTTTTATTTCTTAATTTAGGTAAAATAATCCTACCACGAGTCTCATTAAATGTCTAGAGTGTTAAAATCTAGCAATATGTTTAGATTAAATTTGGAAACTGAAGTTTCCTGCCATAAAGAGCAACTTGCTTTTCTATGAACTTAAATATCTTGACTGTACTGTAATAGGGTTAATGCAACAAAAGAATATTTTATAGAACACAAAGGCCTGCTGTATTTTAAAAGCATCATTAAATTAATAGCTAATTCATAGATTACCATTAAGAGCAACGATTTCTTATGGTTCACAATCAAAATGCACAATTCTACCAGCTTCTGGAGTTTTCCATTACCTAAACATTGAATCAATAAGAAAATCTATTATTGCTTTAAGGTAAAACATATCAAATGCATCTGGGAACAATATTTAAACTACTCCAAAATTTATATTTTAACTTCACTCAAGACTGTTGCTCTGGATGAGATATGGTCATGATTACAGTTAATTTTTCAAAATACACAATTAGAAATTAATGACAAATAATACAATTTTGTCACTGTAATCCAATACTCTTGGGATTTAAGTTTGGTAGTTATTTTTAAAACATTTAATTTTTTAAGTATAATCCATTTTGTACATATAACGTTACTTGTATGTATGTTTTCAGGGCTATTCTTAGGTACTGGACAACAAATGCTTGTCCTCTTCCCTGAGGAAGTACATACCTTCAACTCCCAGCTTTCCTCAATGGCCTATAATTCTTTTGGTAGGATTGAGGTCATGTGGGCTTTTCCCAGACCCCTTTGCATGTCCAATGTTGTCATACTTGACCAGCTCATATAAGAGAAGTCATGTGAGATTATATATATATATATATACATGCAATAACAATTCCTAAAAAAAGAGGCCATAAATTTGAAGGAAAGTGGGGATAGCTGTAAGGGAGGATTTGGAGAGAGAAATGGGGAAGAAGAAATCTTGTAATTATATTATAATTTCAAAATTAAAATATAATTATAATATGCATTGTTATGTGCACTGTCACTTTTTGAAAATTTTACAGGAAATATATGGATTTTTTTTCAAACATTTAATTTTTATTTCTACACATATATCTACCGATAGAGATCAGAAGAGAGAGTTTAATACCCTAGAGCTGAAGTTAGGCACTTAGAGCTACTCTATGACACTAAGTGCTACTCAGTGTAGATACTTGGAGCCAATCCTGGGTCCCTTGGAAGAAAAGCAAACACTCTTAACTGCTGAGTCACCTTTTCAGTCTCAATGCAATACTTCTTAGGAAGACCATTTATTGTATTTATATTTTACCTTCGGTCACATTAACTTCGTACTTCAATAACAGTAACAAACCAGATCTTAAGTTGCTGCTGAAGACATATTTAGTTTTTCATATGATTTTCTGTAAAATATAATGCCACATAGACGGCAGTAGAACATTTTCAACATGGGTCAAGTTGGTGGAGGGAGGAATAACTGTATCACACCTTGCTTCTTTTGTTGGGCTGTCATTCCTAGAGAATCTCGATGCCCTGGTTATTGAAGGTACTAGGAGGAATCCGTCTTCATGCCCCAGGCTTTTCTGGAGTGGCAATGAAAGACCCTAACCCTTCAGGCTTACACCCCTAAGCCCCAGGAGAATAAGGAACTAAAAAGAAAACTAGTTCCAAGGGCAACCTGACTCAGCCATTATTCAACCACCCTTGCAACAATGTAACAATGTAAAAAGATTTCTGTTAAGAGATGTGCTCAACTGTGACTGGGATAGTTGCAAGTGTTCCAGGAAGGACCATTTTGACCTTTGTGTAAACTCCACTCCAGCCCTGATACCCACCTTGAGGTTTTGGGAAGAATGTACATGTGGACGTGACTGTACCCACTCTGTGATCAGACCATAATCTTGTGAAACAAAATTGTATGGAAATTGTAATCTTATGACTTTTGTGGGATTTTCTTTAAAAGTACCCATGTGTCTGTAATGTGATGCGACTCTTGCTCTTTGGAGCAGAGTTTGCCCAACTGTACAGCTGCATCAATAAACACCTCTTGCTATTGCATCAACTGGCCCAGAGTCTGGGTTCTTGGGGTGCCCACTTGAGACCCAAGATTTTGGGGTCTAACAGCAACATGGTTCCTCCTTATGGCTAACAGAAAAGAAAGATGAATCACTTCCTAATATAAACCTTCACATACATCTGGATTTTCATTTTCATCTTATGGTATATTTCACATTATTGGGGAGTTTAAAGACATTCCTATTACATTAGAAATACAGAAAAAATATTTAATATCTTAAGGAATCACCCATCCTTCGTGTATTAATCACCTTTCTGGAGTAGAGATCTACTACAACATGTAGATAAATTGTACTTAAAACCTTAGTGCTTTGTCCTAAGATCACTGCATTGTTAAGGCTAGCAAATTAAGTAACAGATAAGCACAGAACAGGGGATTGGAGTTGGTGATGCAAAATCCTATTTCCCTCCAACACACAGATTATAACTTAAATTGATCTTCACACCTAAATGAAAAGAATTGCTGGCCTTCTTTTGTATATTGTTCAATCATAAATTGTGTGTATATTGCAAGTTCATCATCAACAGACTTTACTCTGACACTTTACTCTAAAATATCCAATATAGTTTTTAATTATTAGTTCTTTGAGAGTATTGAGTATTGGTCAATGAGTTTTTATAATATTCACCCCTCCTTCCACTCTTCTCACATCCACTCTTTTCCTTATCTACACAACTTCATGTCATATTTTTAAAAATGTCTTTCAAAAACAATTTGTTCTTCTCAAATATTATTGAATGTGTAATTATCCACTGGAGTATGACCTAATGGCCAAGGGTTATACTTTTGGAGAAAATTTTCTCTCCCAGTGACTAACAATTGCCAATAGCTATTTGAAAGGTATAGGACTGTGTATCCAAATCTCCTCTCTGTTTTGAATTTTGTCTGCTTGGCCTTACACAGATATTGTACATTCTGTCTAAATATATGAGTTTACATGCCCAGCTGTTTCTATGTCCAAAAATCTTTCCATGTAGTCATCCACTGTTTGTGGGTACTGTTATGCTGCTAAATGTACATAGTATTAAGCCAGCTTCTAATGACTTACTGTATAACCACAGATCAATGCTTATATCAGCCCTCATTTGAGAAGCATCCATTTATAATAGATGATGATTAATACAGTGACCCACAACTGGAGAACACATATACTTCATCCTCCCCAAAGCTCAGGTATCATTGTGGAAGAGAGGGCAGAAAGAGTGTACATAAATATTTTAATTGCTTGATACCATTTTAGATGGTTGAAAAAAATGTGGCATTTGAGGTATTGGGCACAGCCTACAGGAGATGCCCCAAACCACATATAGTCACTGCTCTTGGTTGCTCACTAGGAGTTGACAGTAAGACACTATTGCCATGACACCATTAGACATTGGCATCAGGAAATCACGCTAGTCCTGACTTGGAATCTTTTTCCTTTGTTCACTAGTTTTCATAGCACTAGAAGTTGCTATGCATGTTGCTGAAGGAGAAAGGCATCAATTGTTGGAACACAGTCCATGAATGAATCAGTGTGAGGAGATTTCTGAGATCTTGTGAGTGTATTAGAAGTAAAAAAGACAAAATTCTTGTTATCTGTTCCTCCATGACATGGGTTGTATTTGGAATGTTCTTTCATGCCACCTCCAGGTGTAGCAGATAGGAGTGAGTTTACTGTAGATTACTCATTGCAAATGGCATTATTATTTGTTTACATATTTCTGTTGAAAACCATGGGTTTTTTTTTTTTTTTTTGCCACATTTGGATTATCCTTGTGATTGTAAAGTTTATTCAGGTGACAATTTTCCCTCAGAGTATATACTGATGCTCTGAATAAAGTTGGTTATTGCATGAAGCCTCACTTTAAGGCCCCACTTTCTCTGGTTCATACTGCCAATTAGAGTGATAAGTAATGAACAATATTCCCCAGCTGTGAAGCTTGCAAATTATAATAACAAACAACCTGGTAAGAAATACCTATGAGTACAACAGCAGCAAGTATGCCATGGAGCTACCCAGGCACTTTCTCCTTGGGCTTGAGGCCCAATCTCACAGGAGATAAACCATGATTAATAATGTATATCTGTCCATATGCCTCTAGTTGGGAGTTCAGAGGCCCCAGTAGAGAACATATTACTGTTGTTTTGATGAAGGATATAGTATCAAAATGCCTTCTAAGCAAATGATCTCTATGTCCATAGGTCATGGCAGTTTTCAGCCTTTGTTGGGCAAGCTTCTTTCTTGTGGGAGCCCATTCTCAGGTTCCTCGTGGCTTTACCCAGCAGGTCCGAATAGAGGATGATCAGGACCACAAGCCTGAGTGCAGGTGTCTGAGATGGTCTGCACTTGGCTGTGCTGGGGGAGGAGGTCTTTTGCTCCACCCCTTGGTGTCTGTATAAAAACCCTGGGCCAGAGACAGTTGGGGCCCGTTGGAATAGGTTCCAGGCCCTCTCGAGGCTATCCTTTATTTTCTATCTGTTTTTCTCTGCAAGATTCTCCGCAGTAAATCCTTCTATCTAATATTTCCTGCTGATTGCACTCAAGAAAACTCTGGGAAGCTGTAGGGGTGTGGGTAAACGCCCCACACTTTCTGCAGCAAGAAGCAGCTAGTACAGAAATGGACAACTGCTCAGTGTGCAAAGAATGAGTGTTTGTGAAGTGCTCAACCATAAAGAGGATATTATTATTTACATTCAGTCAACCTCAGGGAATATTATGTAAGGTGTTGGAAGAATGCTGAAAGAGCCAGAAATCAAGAAAAAGCAGGCTAAGACAATGGGTTTTTTTTGTTTTTGTTTTTTTTTTTGTTTTTTAAAAAAACAGGATCATTGCATTTATGAACTCGCAGCAGCTGTGGTTTCTGGTACAAGACCTGCACAAAGTCAAGGCATTTGCATCCCAACATAAATGGCGAGGGACACAAAAGTCCTTCCTTACTTGAGGAGCTAATGAAAGTTGATAGCTCCTGAAGAAAAAAGAGTGAGTTTTGTGGCCCTTAGTAGGGCCATGATGATACCAGGATGATTCCAGATCCATGCAAATACAGTCGTCTTTAATTAGACTCACTGGGTTGCAACCAAAATGAAAGAAGAAAGAGAATAAAGAAAGCAGTTAGGAGAGGGAAATTTTGTGGGAGCAATCTAGAAAGCATTGGGGGAAGATGAGTTCGTGTGGTGGTTCGAATGAAAAGTGCCCCTCCCCCCATAGGGTCATATATTTTCAGTCTTAGAACCCAAGTGATTAAAGTCTCAGAAAGGAACCATAAGTGTGGCAAATTTCATGATATCATTGTTTTTTACCACTGAGTAGTACTCCATTGTGTATATGTGCCACATTTTCTTTATCCATTCTTCGGTTGAGGAGTATCTGGGTTGTTTCTCAGTTCTGGCTCTTACAAATAATACTGCTATGAACATAGTTGCTGTGGGATGTTCTGTATGTCTGTGGAGCCTTCTTGGTTTTTGTGCGTTACCCAGCAGGTCCGCATAGAGGATGATTAGGACCATGAGCCTGAGTGCAGGTGTCTGAGATGGTCTGCACTTGGCTGTGCTGGGGGATAGTCTGTATGTCAAGTTGTTCTGATTGATCAATAAATAAACCTGATCGGCTGTGCTAGGCAGGAAGATAGCGGACTAACAGAGAGGAGAAATAAAAGACAGGAAGGCAGAAGACTGACTGCCAGATGCGCATGACAGCAGCATGTGAAGATGCCGTAAGCCACCAGCACGTGGCAAGTGTAGATTTATGGAATGGACTAATTTAAGCTATAAGCAAGTTAGCAAGAAGCCTTCCACAGCCATACAGTTTGTAAGCAATATAAGTCTCTGTGTTTACTTGGTTGGTCTGAGCGCTGTGGACTGGCGGTGACAAAGATTGTCCTGACTGTGGCAAGCAGAAAACTCAGCAAAATAGTTGAGCATGTTTGTTTGTGATATGATTGAGCACACTCTGTGCAGCCTTGGTGCAGAGGGGAGGGGCTTGGATCTTCCTCAACTGAATGTACCAGGCTCTGCTGACTCCCCATGGGAGACCTTGACTTGGAGGATGTAGGAATGGGGGTAGTTTTTTTTTGGGGGGGAGGCTGGAGGTGGGAAGAGGGAGGAGGGGGAATCTGTGGTTTACTATGTAAAATAAATAGAAAATTTCTTTATTAAAAAAAAAAAGTGTGGCCTTGTTGGAGAATGTTAGTCATTAGATGTGGGCTTTATGGCTTCAAAACCCCATGCCAGACCTATATCTATGGTTCTCTGCTTGCTCCCTGTGGTTCCAGATGTAAAATCCTCAGCTTCTGCTTCAGCACCATGCTTTCCTTACTGGCAAGATGTTAATGGACTGACCCTCTGAAACTGAAAGTAAGCCTCCAATTAAATTCTGTATTTTATGAGTTGCCTTGTTCATGGTGTATCTTCACAGCTGTAGAACAGTAACTAAGGAAGAGGGACATGAATTTTATCCAAGTGTATTAAATTTATGGAGATTAATACAAATACTATATTTTTTTAAATGTTAATTTTCTGGACATGAATTTTATCCAAGTGTATTAAATTTATGGAGGTTAATACAAATACTATATTTTTTAAATGTTAATTTTCTAAGTTAATAAACTAAAGATTGAAATGTGTTTTATGATAACCCACATTCTCTAATAAAATAAAAATGATGGAATGACAAAGATCCTTACAAAATATAGCAAATATATTATATCATACTGTATCAAAACATTACATGGCTATTGCATCAGATGTCAAGATGGGAGAATTGGGAGAGTGGTGGTAGATGGGTGACGGTGCTTTCATATTAGAGTTATACCAGGTTCTTCCTCCATTAGTCATGTCCTGATTAGCATAAATTTTTATTATTTTTGCTTCAATAGCAAAGTGGCAGTTATTGATCTTAACGTTTCACATCTTTTCATTTCTATGCCATAGTAGGTGATATTTCTAATTAATAAAATTTCTTCTACTATTACATGTGTTAAACATTGGTGAAAATTCACAATATCTTTTCACAAAAATACCTATCTCATGACAACCAGGTTCATTCTACATCTTTATAACCTTTGTTTGTTCTTTCTAATATATCATAATATATAGACATGGCAAATATTTCAATATGTTCTATACATTGGACAGTAACCTAGGGGCTGCAGTAATTTAATGGTTTTCATTAATGAACTCATAATTTGCAGCATATCCAAATCTCTACAACATACTTTAGAGAATGGATTTATGAATAGAAATCCTGATGAAAAAGCAGCACATGATGCTAACATTTAACACAGAGTCCACAATGATTTTGAAAAATACAAATAAAAGCATATGACTTATTACTCATATTATCAAGTATTTAATGTAAGTATTATGCTAGCATTGAAATTATCTTACTATGTGACCCTAACCATTATACGTTATTCTAAAGTGAAAGATCATTTCTATCCTTAAGGATTAAGATATAGAATCATTAACAATCTAATTCTGTAACCATTATTAACACCAAAAGCATTTTAGCTAACCATTTATAAGGATTTGTTCCATTCCAAGTTCAATTATGTCAATTTTCTATGAATACAATATTACATTTCAGCCTTTAAAAGTTCACTTTTTAATCTACCATATTAAATATTATTCACATAAGTGCTGATACTTTTAAATCAACTCATATATTTAAAATTATGAAGACTGACAAGATAACTCAGAAGGTAGAGGTGCTTGCCGTCATGACTGACACCAAAGTTTAATCCTCAGAAGCTGCTTAGAAGAAGGAGTTAACTGACCCATCAAATGTTATCCTTTGACCTTCATGGTATGCATGTGCCTCCCCACCCCGCACCCATAGCGTATCACTAAATAAATGAAAAGCAAACAAAATAAGGACTCTTTTGAGTTATCATTTAGGTCAGGAGACTACCAAAAAATACAATCCATTGCTGTTGCACTTGGGTGTCTCCAAGAGGCTGAAAATAGGTTCCTGGTATAGAGGACATCATGAATTTTGGAAGCAAGACCCAGAGGATGTGAACTGGAATACATGAAACTGCTATGCAAGCATTCAAGGGAGGGAGCAGTGAACAGTCCTCTGTCACAGGTACCTCCTATGGACCGTAAGAGTGATGACATGTGACAATGACACTAAGGGTGCAGCAGTGACACTAATATTTGGTGGCATCCAACAGTTCTGTACTTAGACTTGAGACCCAATTAACAGGGAGGGAATTATTTCTGGTACTGGAACCACAGCAAAGTGCCTGTGGGTAATTCATGGAGTCATAGATTTTAGAGGAGGACTTAGCACAGCCACTTTCTTGGGGCAACATAATTCCTGACTGCATTCAGATACTTATCCTTATACCAATCAATAAGTATAGCTCTTAGCATTCATCAAAGAAACTTCTCTTTGGGACAGATGAAGAATATTATAGAAAACTACATCTATTCAAAAGGTTGAGAACTAGTGTCCTTGGAGTACCCCCAGCCCAATCTATAACACAATCGTGCTTGTAATCACAAGGAATATTGCAGAAGAGGGGGAAAATTTTGTGAGTCAGAGGATCAGAAAATTTGCTGTGAGACTGCATATTCTA
This sequence comes from Peromyscus leucopus, assembly GCF_004664715.2. Lineage (NCBI taxonomy): Eukaryota > Metazoa > Chordata > Mammalia > Rodentia > Cricetidae > Peromyscus > Peromyscus leucopus. The sequence goes on from NC_051072.1 coordinate 61,211,124, forward strand.
CAAATGGCAGGGAAGTGTTCCCAGGACTCCTCAACAATGTGGCTGCTTAAATAAGACCTGAACAAGTACAGAACCAACAGATATGCTAGCAGAAAGGCATAATTCTCATATCTCTGACAAAAAAAAATGAACTACTGGCAACTAAGGATTTCTAAGAGAGAGAGAAATGGTCTTCCCAAAGAATGTTCTTTAAGCTGGTTAACAAATACCAAGTGGTTAACTCTGAAGTCATACATAAAAGTAATGCTAAGCAGATCATGAAGGTTGCATAACCATATTTGGACATAGATACATATGTATCTTAAGTTTTCTCCAGTCCTGCCTGTAAGAATTTGGTCCTTAATTATGTCATGAGCCTCTGACGGCGTCCCAGCCTAAAAAGTGAGTGGGCCCTCTGTGTGCCCCTCTCTTTCCTTTCCATTCCTTCCTTCTGTCTGTCCTCTCTTTCCCTCTCTCTCTTTCTACCACCCCTTTTCCCCCACCTCTCCCAATAAAGCTCTAAAAGGGTAACCATGGCTGTGATTCTTCCGATCAGCACTCTCCTCCGCCGGCATGGCTGCTGTGGGCAGCGGCCAGCCATGAGCAACTCCAATTTAACCAACATTGGTGCTGTGACTTGGATATACCAACAAGCACTGAGGACCTGCTGTGACCGCTGCCACCTGCCGCCTCTTCCCTCATGCAGCGAGACCGTGAGACCTCGAGCGCACGCACACATCCCAGGTGGGTTGTCCTCGGGCTGTACTGGCAACAGCAGGCACATTTTCGCTCCTGATGAGGAAGTAAATGGTGTCTAGGGTTCAATGGTGGACTAAGTGCAGTGCAGTCGAGCCCTCACCTCCCCTTGATGAAGAAGAATGGTGACTTTAACTGATTCATGGATCTCTCTCCACTCTTTGGGGACTCCCAAGATTGTAGTCTGATCCCCATTTGTTATTTTAATTTTTTTATTTTTCTCTCAGCTACAGCCATGAGACATAGGGGTGGATACAATACAGTTACCACCTACATTGGAGGATAGGATCATCAAGTGAGAAGCTATAACAACTAAAGATATTTACACCCCCAGACCCAACGTCTGGGCACTACAAAAAGACTTTAATGTAAACATCTATTACTATGAGATGCTTTTAACAATTGATCACTTGTCTCCTAGATACTGAACTAGTAAAGGAAACAGGTGCTTTAAAATAATCTGTCTCTGATAAAGCTTAACAAATTTCAAAATCCATAGGGACAGGCTGGTGCTGTGGGATGATTTGTATGTCCTGTGGGAGCCCTTCTTGGGTTCTTTGTGGCATTACCCAGCAGGTCCGTATAGAGGATGATTAGGACCATGGGCCTGAGTGCAGGTGTTTGAGATGGTCTGCACTTGGCTGTGCTGGGGGATGGTCTGTATGTCAAGTTGTTCTGATTGGTTAATAAATAAAGCCTGATCGGCCGTGGCTAGGCAGGAAAGATAGGCGGGACTAACAGAGAGGAGAGATAAAGGGACAGAAAGGCAGAAGGAGACGCTGCAGCCGCCGCAATGACCAGAGATGCTGCAGCCGCCGCAATGACCAGAGACACTGCAGCCGCCGCCATGACCAGCAGTATGTGAAGACGCTGATAAGTCACCAGCCACGTGGTGAGGTATAGATTTGTAGAAATGGATTAATTTAAGATAAAGGAACAGTTAGCAAGAAGCCTGCCACGGCCATACAGTTTGAAAGAAAAATAAGTCTCTGTGTTTACTTGGTTGGGTCTGAGCGGCTGTGGGACTGGCGGGTGGCAGAGATTTGTCCTGACTGTAGGCAAGGCAGAAAAACTCTAGCCACAGGCTGGATCTACCTCAGATAAATGTGAACATAAAATAATAATTATTCTTTTATCTCTTTAAGTTTTTTTCTGTGTCACCAGCATCTTGTCAAACAAAAATTTCTCAGCATCAGCCAAGAGGTATACATGTCTCCAGAGCAAACAGATGACAGACAGCATTCCGCAAACTCCTGTCTACCTTGGAAAACTCTCCTTCTCCATTCTCCTAGAGCCAACCGATATCCAAGAGTCAGCTGGAAGCAGTTTTTAACAGGAATAATGCCCCTAGACCCATCTACATGCTTTTTTTTTTTTTTATAATAAGGGAAAGCCTGGGATGTAAGGGTTCAGTCCTTAAATACATCATCAGCCTTCAACGGTGTCCCAGCCTAAAAAGTGGGTGGGCCCTCTGTGCACCCCTCTCTTTTCTTTCCTCTCCTTCCTTCCATCTGCCCCCCTCTCTCCCTCTTCCTCCCTCTCTCTCTCTCCCCCCCTTCCCCCTCTCCCAATAAAGCTCTAAAAAGGTAACCATGGCTGTGATTCTTCCAATCAGCACTCTCCTCCGCAGGCATGGCCACCACAGGCAGCAGCCAGCCACAAGGAGCAGCACCACGGAGTAACCAACACTTCCTGGCCCACAGTCAGAACAAATCTCTCTCACCTGCCAGTCCCACAGCCACTTAGACCCAACCGAGTAAACACACAGAGACTTATATTGCTTACAAACTGTATGGCTGTGGCAGGCTTCTTGTTATCTAGTTCTTCTATCTTAAATTAACCCATATCTATTAGTCTATAAGTTGCCACATGGCTCATGGCTTACCAGTACCTTTTCATAGAGGCGGCTGGCAGTGTTTCTCTGAATCAGCCTTCCTGTTCCCAGAATTCTCTTCTCTGCTTGTCCTGCCTATACTTCCTGCCTGGCTACTGGCCAATCAGCATTTTATTTATACAGAGTGATATTCACAGCATACACACACACACACACACACACACACACACACACACACACACACACACATATTTATGTTACTATATGTATATATGTATGTATATAACAATAACAAAGATGAAAGGGCAGCAGTTTTGAGGAGGAGCAATGTGAAAATGCATGAAAGGGATTAGAGGAAGGAAAGGGAAGGGAAAAATCACTTAATAACATTTTAATTTAAAAATGTTTAAAATTAATTTATAGTGATGTTTTAAAAGTTTGAATGTCTGAGTAAGAGCACACATATTATAATGAATGTTAAAGTTTTCATATGAAAAATTATTACCACAATCACAAACTTTGGCTGTAGAACACAATTTTGTCTTTGTTATATAAAAGTAAAATTAATGCTTTTTTATTTTTTATTTTTATTTTTATTCAGTAATATAGCAACAAATAAATTACCCTTGAACCACAAAATAAAGTCCTATCCACACTCAGGTAAATAACTTTAACAAAACTTAGTGGGATACTGTAATGGTTACTTTTCTATTGCTGTGACAAAACACAAGGATCAAGACAACTTATAAAAGAAAGCTTTTAATCTGGGCTTACAGTTAAAGAGGAGTAGAGTCTATAATGCTAGAGTAAAGGCATGATGAAAGAAAGCAGTGAGATTTTACAGTGTGATCTTCAGGAGGGGACAAAGAAGAAGGACAGACTAGGAATGGCATGAGTCTTTTTAAACCTCAAAGCCTATCCCTGTGACAGACTTCCTCTAACAAGGCCTAGTTTTCTAATTCTTCCCAAACAGTTCTACCAACTTGTAACCAAATGTTCAAATAAATGAGCCTTTTGTAGCCTTTGGATTTCACACCACTACATTAAACACCTTGACTGTCATAGGTGTGTAGCCATATCATAATGCTAACACACACACACACACACACACACACACACACACACACACACACACAAAAGTAAAGAAAATAAAAACCTTTAGTCCAACTTCAAACATGTAGATTGACTTTCATAGTCTTGACACGACTTAAAAGTCAAAATTCCAAAGTCTTCTGAGAATCAAAATCTCCCAATTATAACACCCCCACAGGATAAAATTCAAAACACAAATTACATATTTTAAATGCACTATAGCACAGAATGTTTGTTATCATGACAAAAGGAAGGAATGGAGCATAGTGAGGAATTACTGGACCAAAGCAAAATGGAACCCAGCAGTGCAGGCTCCCAATCCATTAACTTAATGTCTGATATCAAAGGGCTCAGATGGCTCCACCCTTCCAGGTTTGCTTACTGTAATACACTTCTCTTCCTTGGGCTGATTACACTCTCTGTGTACAAAATCCTTGACAAATGTCTCATGCTCTCAGAGTCCATCATTATTTTATTATAAACCCAAGGGTCTCCTAGCACTTTTATCCTTTTCTCTTCACACTCATTCTTTGTTCTACTGCAGCTTACACACAGAAGCCCCTCTTCCCACCACATTCCTTGGAGACCCTACCTCTTGGTGTGGACAGGACACTTCTTGCTCTTTCTCACAATACCTCTCAGCCTTTTGTCCTAGACAAACTATTCCTCTGTGATGTCAGCTGAACTGTAGAATCACTTTATACAAAGAATTCTACACTCTCAACACTTTTCTAAGTTCCAGAGAAACCAACAGAAGCTAAGCAATGAAGCAAAGTGAAGATATGATATCAACACCTTGTATTACCTCAGTCATATCTCCAGATACTCATACAGTGGCCCCAAAGCCCTAATATACACAACCAAGACAATATGATTCCACCAGAACCAATTCAGCAGGCCATAAAATGCAATATAAGTGAAGAACAAGACATAGACTTCAAAATAACAATGATGAATATGTTCAATGTCCTTGAAGTGGATAGGAACCGATCCCTTAATAAAGACTGTGAAAAAAAAAAGAGTCAAATAAAATAGTGAAAACAGTTTGAGACAGGTAAATAGAAATACAATTTCTAAGGCAAACCCAAACTGAAAAAAAACTGGAAGTGAAAATTTTAGGGAGTCAAACAAAAGGCTTATATGTAAGGCTTGGTAACAGAGTACAAGATGTGGAAGAGAGAATTTAGGCATTGAAGACAAGGTAGAAAAAAGTGGATACCTCAGTCAGAGAAAATATAATTTTTTTTTTTTTTTTTGGTTTTTCGAGACAGGGTTTTTCTGTGTAGCTTTGCGCCTTTCCTGGAACTCACTTGGTAGTCCAAGCTGGCCTCGAACTCACAGAGATCCGCCTGGCTCTGCCTCCCGAGTGCTGGGATTAAAGGCATGCGCCACCACCGCCTGGCCAAAAATATAAAATTTAAAACAAATCCAGATATGTAACATATTGGAAATCTGGGATACTATGTAAAGATCCAATCTATGATTATAGGATTAGAGAAATGAGAATAAATCCAGATCACCTGCACAGAAAATATTTTTAACAACATCAATTTGTTTTTTGTCTTTTTATTTTCTCCAACCTAGAGAAAGAGGTGCATACACCAAGGTAGAAGAAGCACACAAAACACCAAATAGACAGAACAAAAAGAAATTCTTCAAGCCACATAATAATCAACACAATAAATGTACAGAATAAAGAAAGAATATTAAAAGATACAAGGGAAAACAAGCAAGTCTTGTATAAAGACAATTATTTTTAGTACCTATTTTAATTGTTCAGTGGAAACTGAAAGTCTGAAGAGCCAGAAAAATTTTCTATAAACTCAGAAAAACCACAGATGCAAGTATAAATCACCATATGCATAAAAGTGTCAACTGTAATAGATAAAGAAAATAATTCCATGACAAATATATTCAGCTTTACAGAAGGAAAACTTCAATCTGAAAATGTTAGCCAGACCGAAAGAAACACAAGTGATAAATAGTCCTAGAGGAGTACATTGAAAAGGGGGATAAAATCCACATAATAACAATAACAAAAATCAGTAAATGCTTCTCATGTATAATTCTAAATTTTAATGGCATTAATTCCTCATTGAAAAGAGAAAGACTAACAGAATGGATTAAAAAACAAGATCTGTCCTTATGTTGCCTCCAGGAAACGTAACTTATTCTCAAGGATAGACATTATTTCAGAGTAAAAGATAGGAAAAAGTATTAAAAGCAAATGGACCCACTAAGGAAGCAGCTGTAGCTATTTTAAAATGAGACAAAGTACACTTCAAACTAAAGCTAGTAAAAAGATTAGGAAAAGACACTACATAGGCATCAATGGAAAAATCCAGCAATAGGATATTGCAGTCCTTAGCATATATGTACCAAAAACGTGAACATCCATTTTCATTAATACTACTAAAAATAAAAATCACATATTGACCCTCACAAAGCATTAGTGGATAGTGGGTGACTTCTATACCCGACTCTCCACAATAGACAGGTATTCCAGACAAAACTAAACATACATGCTCGAGTCAAGTAAAACTATAAATCAAATGGATGTAGCAGAGATACATAGAACATTCCACCAAATGTATATGTATATATATATAAGTGTATACATATAAATATACATGTGTTTATATATAAATATCTATATATCTATATATACATATATATGCAAGTTCATATAGTGAAGTGCCTACATAGAAAAAAAATTAACTTGAGTGACCTCATATTTGTATTGTAACTTAATGATACACCTGAACACTCTAAAACAAAAACAAAAAGAAAAAGAAAAAAAAGAAATCTCCCTCAAAAGAGAAAGTGGTAGTTTGAAAGAAAATGGCCCTCAAAGGAGCTATGGCCATGTTGGAGTAGGTGTGGCCTCATTGGAGGAAGTGTGTCACTGAGGAGGCAGGTTTGAGGTTTCATATATGCTCAAGCCACATCCAGTGAGTCAAACCATACCCTGTTGCCTATAAATCAATATATAAGGACTCACAGCTCCAGCACTATGTGTGCCTGCATGCTGCCTTGCTTCCCACCATCACAATAATGAGCTAAGCCTCTGAAGTGTAAGTGAGCCACCCTAATTAAAGTTTTTACTTCATAAGAGTTGTCATGGTCATGGAGTCTCTTCACAGCAATAGAAACTCTAAGACAGGGTAAATGGCAGAAAATAATGAAACTTGGTGCTGAAATCAATAAAACAGAAACAAAGACACTAAAATTTTTAGTGAAATGAAATTGGTTCATTGAGGAAAAATCAATAAGATAAACCCTTAGCCAACTTAAATAAAAAATGGAGAAAAATTGTAGTTGATAAAATTTTAGATGAAAAGGGAACATCACAACAGACTAAGGAAATCCAGAGATTCATAAGGATAATCTTTAAATATCTATACTTCAACAAAGTGGAAAACCTGAAAGAAATGGGTACATTTCTTGATATAAATGGTCTACCAAAGTTAATCAAGATTGGAAATGCAATTTAGGGAGACACATCCCCTAGTGAAATAGAAGCATAAATTAGGTCTTCCAAGGGAAAAAATAAAGTCCAGTGCCAAATAGAGCCAGCACAGAATTATACCAGATCATGGAAGAAAAATTAATAAAAATACTTCTTTAAAAATGCCACAAAATATAAATTAACTAATGTGCTGTTGTTTTTTTACTCTTTACTCTTATTGTTCTTTTGTGGACCCACCACACAATTCCCTTATTCTAAATTATAAATGCTCCAGGTTAGCTTGGCTTGTTTCTTGTCAGCTTTCCTTAAATTATCACATCTACCTTTTGACTCTGGGCTTTTACAGTTTCTTACTTCAGTATATCTATCTTTCTTTCACTTATTCCATGACTGGCTGTGTAGGTAGGTAGCTGGCCCCTGACATCCTTCTCTATTTCTTCTTCTTGCTCCTTCATCTCTCCTCCCAGAATTCTCCTCCTATTTATTATTTCTGCTTGCCAGCCCTGCCTATCCTTTCTCCTGACTTGCTATTGCTATTTAGCTCTTTATTAAGCTAATCAGGTTTTTTAGACAGGAAAGTAAAACAGCTTCACAGAGATAAACAAATGCAACATAAAAAAATCCAATATGTTTTTACATCATTGAAACAAATGTTCCACAGCATAAACAAATGTAACACACCTTAAAATAATATTCTACAACAAACTAACATTTCCTCATTCTTTTTATGAGACCTTAATTACCCTGGTTCCTAAAGCATAGAAAATTCCAAGGAAAGAAAAATACAAACTGATACAATATATGAATATATATGCAATTTTATTCTATTTTATTGTGTTTTATTTCTTTGTTGCTTTCTAAAGAGAGATAGAAAGAATAAAGAATATAGAATTGGGTGGTTGATAAGGTGTTAAAATATTGGAGGAATTGGTGGAAAGAAAACCATTAATGGAATATGTTGTATGAAATTTTTTCAGTTAATATAAAATTCTCAGTAATATACTTGTAAACTGAATGCAAGAATACATAGACAATATTATCCACCATAATCAAGTTATACTTCATCACATAGCTACAGGGACGGTTCAAAATACATAAATCAATAAACATAATCCACCACATAAGTAGGTTATACAAAGAGCCAAATGATCATCTTATTAAATGCAGAAAAATCCTTTGACAAACTCCAGCATCCCTTCATGATAAAGGTCTTAGAGAGTCTAGGGTTACAAAGTGCATGCCTCAGCATAATAAATGCAACTTACAACCAACCAGCCCACAGTGGATATCAATCTAAATGGAGAGAAACTCAAATGTTTCACTAAAATCAAGAACAAGACTAGGATGTGCACTTTCTACAAACCTATTCAACATAGTACTTGAATTATTAGATGGAGAAATAAGACAACTGGAGGAGATCTCGAGGAAAAATATGTAAAGGAAAAAAATCTAAGTATCTTTATTTGCAAATGACACAATTTTTATACAAAAAGACTCTAATATCTGAACCAGAAAACTTTCAGCAAATCAACAGGATACAAAATTAATATTAAAGATCAGTAGCCTTCTTATATACAAATGACAAACAGACTTGGAAAGAAATCCAAGAAATAATGGCATTCATAATAGCCTAAAACAATGCAACAACAAAAACAACAACAACAACAACAACAACAAAACATTGGGGTATCTCTAACCAAGCAAGTAAAAGACATATAATAAAAACTTTAAGACATTGAAGAAAGAAATAGAATACATGAAAAAATGGAAAGACTTGTCATGCTCAAAGATCAGAGGGTAAATATAGTAAAATAGTCCATCCTACCAACAGAAATTTACAGAATCAGCACAATCCTAATGAAAATTTCAACACAGTTCTTCACAGAAATTGATAGGAAAACTTTCAGCTTCATATGGAAACACACACACACACACACACACACACACACACACACACACACAGAGAGAGAGAGAGAGAGAGAGAGAGAGAGAGAGAGAGAGAGAGAGAGATTGTAGAAACAATCCTGAATAATAACAGAAATACATTAACTTAATGTAAACTATTAAGGATAATTAAGAAATACAAGTTAATGATTAGTCTCCTTATCAATAATGTAATTTTTAATATGTTCAGAACTATACTTGTAGTCATGATAAGTACTAATGTAATTAATCACAATAGGCTGTACTTAACCTACCTTGTTTTCAAAGTTAAGCCTGAAAGAAGTAACCAGAAACAAGCAAATTGGGGGTCCTCATAAGTTTCAGAGATAAGTGAAAATTACTTTAAAAATGTTTAACTTCCCATAATAGATAGAACTGCCTCGTCCTAGTGGAATACCTTAAGATAGCCAAAGAAGATAGATGAAGCATGACAACTCAACTTGGATTGTGGTAATGCCCTGTGTCTGATGACAGGGTTCTGCTTACACTGTGGACACTTTGGGGTTGGTTACCTATTCAAAGTAAGGTCAATCCCACAAGATTCTCCTCTACAAAAGAATCTCAGCCCTGGGTCTGTCAGCCAAAGGCCTATGCTGCTCTTTATGACAGCAAATGATTAAATGCTGTCGTGTATCACATCTGAAGACATAACCTCTGACCCCAATAAAACTGTAGAGACCACCAGAAGCTAATGGGTAATGGGTCTCTGTCATTTTAATTGATACATAGACCATTTAGCTTATATTTCCAGTTATAATTTATCATTCTTCGATCTCTGAGGATAGTGAATGACTGTAGGTCTAACATCAGCAAGCACCCAGCTCCTTTCCCATGGCTTCAGCTGCCTTCTCAGTTCTCATATGTAAAAATCAGGAAGCAGGCCTCACTTTTCCTAGAGCTAATACTAGGTCTGGACACAATTTACCTTGTTATCAGACTCTCAAAAAGAAATAAACTCACAAAACAGATTTCAGTGTAACTTTTTACTGTTCCTTTATTTAAAGGAACTCCCTTTACAATGACTGCCCTCAATAGTCAACATTCTGTGTCTCCTGGTGAATGACTGTATAGAAAAGGGTATAAAGTTTAAAGCTTAAGCTATGAGGATCAGAGAAAATGTCTTCTGGATAGAGGAAAAGGTGTTGATGCTTTGAACCCAGAATCAGTTTTGGGTTCCCAACCTATTACTATAACATGAGTCTACTGCCTTGTCTACAATGTGGATTTCAGTCAAGATTACAAGTGGTGGTAATGCTAACATGTCTAAAACTTATCTTTTTTGTAAAATTTAAAAAATCCTGCAAGCTTCAGGGCATCAAATTCTTGTAAGCGTCAGGGAATTGACTTGGATTCACCTCTTACAGGTCAAATGGATTCTAGATAATTACTATTAATCCACAGCCTAATTCTCTTATCTACCTATTCCTAAGGGTGGGATTCTTCCCCTTTTCTGCTTTTGGAACTCTGTTCCACTAGCTACCAGGACCATGGGCCTAAAATTTTAAATGTATACCTAAGAAAAAAATTTCCCCCTAAACTCCTTAACTTTATCTTCTGCATATATATATATATATATATATATATATATGTGTATGTGTGTGTGTGTGTGTGTGTGTGTGTGTGTGTGTGTGTGTGTGTGTGTTACAGCAGTTTTCCAATCAATTAAAGACTACAAACTGCTCCAGCTGCTGCCTATACTTGCCTAGCCCCAGATTATCTTGCAGGGTCTAGACAGCTAGTAAAACAGCCTGCTCTTTCTGGACTTGACCAACATTATAGCTTTTTGGGTCCCCAAGGACACCCCAATGTCATCAGGAAGTAGTCATAGATGATTACATCATCCATTATCAACAAAAGGGCTGGATGTTGTTGCAAACCCAGGACAAATGGCTGAGGTACCCATTTAACATCAAAGCTGGATCTGGCAGCAAGGTTTTCTCAGCATCATCCCTCACTCTCTACCTGTTACAAGGTATGGATCTAATTCCCCACCTTTTACTTGTAACTTTTCAGCCAGAGCTCTTCCCTATAGAATCCAGACATTTTGGTTGCTCATCCATTGTGGATCTTTGGCCTTCTGGCTGCATTATGCGGTTCCCCTCTCTCCCTTCTCCCTTCCCCTCACTCTGTCCCCACATGGCCCAGCTTAGTATGGTCATATCCACTCCCGGATATCCCTGCCTCTGTCTATACTCTCCAACATATCTACAACAAACTTGCTCCTTCACCATACCTAAGAGCAGTCATGTCCTTTCCTTTCCTTTTTATTTTATTTTTTCCATTCACTAATAGGGAGTAGAACCAGCCCAAGAGAAAGAAGCGTGTTGGAGTCAACAAAACTAAAAGGAGTTGGAGATATAAAGAGTGTTTTGACATCAGACATAGAGATGTAGAGTTTGGAATTTTCTGAGCCCCATTTTGGTTTTGGTTTGGTTCAGTATTTTCTCACTCCTTTTCCTATTCTTTGGAACAACAATATATATCTGTTGGATATAGAGGTATCTATGTTGGAAGCATATGGTATTTTTTTTTATTTTATTTTGCATGGTATTATTAAGAGAGTGCATGAATCTCAGAAGAAACTTTGACCTTGAGACTTTTCAACAAATTTGAGACTGTAATAGACTATGGGGACTTTGGTAGTTGGACTAAATGCATTTTGCATTATATTTTGGCTATAAGCCTTTGGGGATCCAGGGAGTAGAATGTGGTGGTTTGAAAGAAAATGGCCCCTATAGGGAGTAGAGCTATCAGGAGTTGTGGCTTTATTGGAGTAGGTGTGGGCTTGTTGTAGGAAGTGTGCTACTGTGGGAGTGGGCTTTGAGGTCTCCTAAGGTCACATTATACACAATGTGGACACAGACTCCTTCTCATGCCTGTGGATCAAGATGTAGAACTCTCAGCTCCTTCTCCGGTGCCATGTTTGGCTGTATACTACCATGTTCTGACATAATGATAATGGACTAAGCCTCTGAAACTGTAAGCTAGCCCCAATTAAATGTTTTCATTTATACAGTTGCCATGATCATGATGTCTCTTCACAGAAATAAAAAACATAACTAGGACAGACTCTATAGGAGTATTCTTTCAATTTTATATTTTAAATGCCCCCATTTTTACATATAATCCAAACCAATAAATATTATTTATAACATGAATTTATAATTGTATTTGCTACTGCAGGTTTTGCAAGGATCATGGAGTTTTAGTGGACAGTAAAATGTGACTAAAATGCATACAAGCTAAAGTGTCTTCCTGGCTGGCTTTATTCAATTTCACGTTGATTGCACACAAAAGCACACATCAGGCTGATATAAACTGTGTCTGATAGAGTTATCAAATTTCTTTAAGATTTAGTCAAGAGGTATAACACTTTCATGGCAGGAAAATACATATATGACAGTGTATATAATGTTAGTCATTTTTAAAAAATTAGTTTGAAGAGAGCACTGCTAATTTAACAAGGTAGTTCAAATATTAGACTATAAAAGAAGTTATTTACTATTAGTTCTTCAGAATAACAGATTTAAATCAAAGTCACAAAATATTTGAGTAGCTATTAGAAACCAAGTACACACATGGAAAAAAATAGGCTGTAAGATTGTGAGATTGGTCATCTTTTTAAAACAAAGCATGACATCTTAAATTTGATCCCTTTAAACCTTATAAAGTTGGAATTTTAGAACTGATTTCCTCTCTCTTCCACATGCATACCAGGGCATTCATGACTTGCCCTACACATCATAAACAAAAATTCACACACACACACACACACACACACACACAGACACAGTAATAAAAAATAAAAATTATTTAAATTTAATTAATGAAATAGATGCTTTTTTATTTTACCAAATAAAAACATTTGCTAGATAATACTATTCTAATTTTCTTGGGAAAATACTTTTTAACATAAATATTTATGATTAAGCAAAATCAATTATTCAACTAATGGGTAGAAAACTAGATCAAAGATATGGGCATTATCACACACATATAAGGAATAAATGGAAATTCATGAAGTTGGTTGAAAGTTAAACAACATAAGTTAAATCTGTCAAGGGAAAATTAAATTCATTATATGAAATAATGTATGTATTTGCACATTCATCTTTAAATGGTAAATTTAAAGTAATAGAGTATCAACATATTTATATATTATTCACATTCCATTAAATTTTAAGATTTGTTTTCCAAAGGTAGAATTTCTTAGTGATCATTTTGTCTCTCTTTCATGAATAATATCTTTTGAGATGAACATTTTCCTTATTCCTACTCCACAGGTACCACTTACATACTTGAAGTCTCAGTTGCCTCCTTAAATTTACAAACAATGGGCATTCAATCCGAACCATATGAATTAAACTCAGTTATGTTTGTTCTTCTCTCATAGTATATGTGATTTGTATCACTATTTATTTGAAATTTTCCCTACTGTTTTAAGAAGTTCATGCAACTAGGGGTGTTTTCTTTATTTTTTTGTTATGCATCATGTAACAAGGATTAAGTTCTCACTACCCAATTTCCACCTCATCAGATCAATCACATCCAGCCATCTTTGATGCTTTTGTAACTGTTACCAGTCCTTTTAAGGTATTAAATAAAGAAAGTATCAATTGACTTCTTTAGGCTCTAGAGATAGTTCTAATTTAAAATTCAAATTTTTAATCTCCCTTTTTATCCTTCATTGCAATAAGGTTATGGCAGCAAGTGCCTCTCTAAACACCAAGTAAGACAAAAAAGATATCAGAACCTTTTATCAGTCAGTAAAACTTAAGCTGACAGGGAGCACTGAGCCTAGAAAGGATTAGCATGCTATATTATGTGAATGTTTATGTGGCATCATTGACCTTCTATAAAAATTTTTCAGCCATTTTTAGTATAGTGATAATTTAAACTTTATTTAAATCAAAATATAATGTTCACATTGTTATGACTGTTTAAAATTAAATATTTGTATAAAATTGTGTTGTAATATATCTTTCCTGTCATCTTTTATTTTATCCTTGCTATATCCATTTAAATCCCCTTTGTCAAAAGTCAGATGATAGCCAGCCATCTGGTGATTATTTGTGTTTTTTTTTCCCCTTGGATAGCTTTATTCTGAAACTCTCTCTCTCTTCTCTCTCTCTCTCTCTCTCTCTCTCTCTCTCTCTCTCTCTCTCTCTCTCTCTCTCTCTCTCTCTCTCTGTCGAGACAGGGTTTCTCTGTGTAGTTTTGGTGCCTGTCCTGAATCTCGCTCTGTAGACCAGACTGTCCTCAAACTCACAGAGATTCTCCTGGATCTGCCTCATGAGTGCTGGGATTAAAGATGTGTGCCACCATTGCCTGGCTTATTGTGGAACTCTTAACTCTCATTATGTACTGGGGTTTCTGCATCAGCACCAAAACACATTTGTTTTCTTGGTATGAGAAGTTCTTTTTTGTTACTCTAAGTCAACCAGAAGTAACAGTTTCTTTTCTTATTCAACAATTCATTAGTATTGTTTAAAATCCTTGTCAAATTTGTTTTCAAGACACCATTCATGGGGCGGGAGTACATTGTGAGAAACCTAGTATGTGTGAAAATATCTTTGTTATTTGGTAAATTGGTTAAATGTTTAATATTATGTTAAATATTTTACTCAAAACAAGTAAAATTAATTTTCAACTATTGTCAAGCACTGTTATTGAAATATCCTGTGTGGCAAGCACATACCCTGGTTACAGGGGAGGAATAATAATTCTTAACTTGGATTTGGTATAACACTCATTTATTCACACAATAAGATTACAAGCAATATTTATCCCATCTTCCAAGTGGCAGAGGGAATTCCTTTCCAGGTGTACAGGTTCGGACTTACCACGACTGTTACTCTGGATCTCGGGTCAGTCTTCCTGTGGTCAACCTGGTCTGCACTGAGGACAGGATCTTTCATCCCTGGTGAAGGAGAGTCAACTTGCTCAAGGGTCTAAAGAGCTCTGTTGGTCATGTCTTAGGCTTCATAGTTTATACCCCTTCCTGGGTAGGTTTCTAGTCTTATCACTACTTCCACACATAGCTTATCACTACTTCATTCATGGTTTATATACATCATTTTATTGCTTATCACTCCTGACCAGGGTTGTTCACCCTAGGTCTTACATGTTGCTTACATCCTGGGGGTTTTTCTTTTCCTATGGAGTAGCCCTTTTTTCTCCTTCCTCCCTTCCCCTTTCTTCCTTTAATTTCTCATTTCCCATATTCCTCCTTTCATTCCTTCATTGCTTCTTCCATTCATTCTTCCTTAGCTTCCTTCCCTCCTTTCTTCAGTCTTTTCTTCCTTGCTCCTGTTCTCCCATTAGTTGGTATCATTCTCTATCCCTTGATTCCACAATGCCTTTAGGTTAGTCTCTGAGTTTCTACTGCTTTAAAGACTGCAATGGTATAATTTAATGACATTTGTATGGCATTTGTTTTGGAAGACATCATTATGAATCATAATGTTGTGAAATTATTCTAATTTCTATTTTAAATTAATAGCACTGTCTTAGTTGGTGTTTCTATTGCTGTGATGAAATACCATGACCAAAAAGTAAGTTAGGGAAAAATGGATTATTTGGCTTATATGTGGGAGCCTGTTCTCGGGTTCCTCATGGCTTTACCCAGCAGGTCCGAATAGAGGATGATCAGGACCACAGGCCTGAGTGCAGGTGTCTGAGATGGTCTGCACTTGGCTGTGCTGGGGGAGGAGGTCTTTTGCTCCACCCCTTGGCATCTCTATAAAAACCTTGGGGCAGAGGCAGTCAGGCCCGTTGGAATAGGTTCCAGGCCCTCTTGAGGCTATCCTTTATTTTCTATCTGTTTATCTCCGAGATATTCTCCGCAATAAATCCTTCTATCTAATATTTCCTGCTGCTCGCACTCAAGAAAACTCTGGGAAGCTATAGGGTTGGTGGATAAACGCCCCGCACTTATACTTCCTTATTGCTGTTCATTATTGAAGGAAATCAGGACAGCATTCTGGAGGCATGAACTGATACAGAAGCCATGGAGGGGTGCTGCTAACTGGCTTACTTCCCTTGGCATGTTCAGCCCATTCTCTAATAGAACCCAAGACCACTAGCTCTGGGCTAGCACCACCCACAATAAGTTTGGCCCTCCTCCATTGATTGCTAATAGAGAAAATGCCTTACTGCTAGATCTCAGGAAAAGAAAGTATTTCCTCAACTGAGAATCCTTCCTCTCTGATAACTCTAACTTGTTTGTCAAGTTGACATAAAACAAACCAGTACATGAACCATTCAATATGCTACACAAGAGCTCCCCTAAACACCAAGGAAGACAAAACAAAATAAACAAATAAACAAACAAACAAAAAACCCACAAGGTTGACCTCTAAGCCCAAGCAGAGAATTCATGGGTTATGTTACTTGAACCTGTTACAACACATCATTGTTCTTATATAAAGAAATTATCCAATTGATGTTAATATAGTAACATGATAACTTAAAATTAGTAAGATTTACTTAATTCTTAGCAGGAAGAAAACACAGTATAATTTGAAAAGTATGGGTAATGAAAACAATAATAGTTCCAGCCTATATTGTTTTCTCTCTGGGTCTGTGGAAATCTAACAACCAGCTGAGGATTCTAATTTGAGAGATATAAAATGAATCTAAGCACACTGAATTCTTTAGTCCATTCACTTTATTCTTCTAAATTCATTCACTTTATTCTTCTAAGTCAATTCTATCTACATAGTTTCTCTTCTTTCTCATACTTAGCTCCTCTCAGTCCCTCCTGCTCTCAGTCCCTTCTGCTGTTCTCTCATCTCTACCTAGTTCTTTCCATCTTCATCCTCATCTTGTTCTTCTCAATCAATTCCCCCAGTTTTGACAGGGAACCAGTCTGTATACACATGCAGTAATTCTTTGGTAAACCAATTCAAGGCTTGAAGTTTTCACAATCGCTGAGAGAGGTGATGAGGATCCAAACATAAAGCAATAAATGTCAGCTTCCAATTACAACCCTAAAGGGTAGTGACTAAAGGGGAGTTCTCTGGTAAATAATCTAAAGGCTAAGATCAATTAGGGAATCTAGGAACAGCACCTGGCTGAGGAGGTATTAAAACTTAATTTGCACAAGGAAGAAGCTTGGCACCTATCACCTGCCTGGCCTTGACAATCTCCTTGGGTCAGTGGGAAGTAACTGCCTTAACTCAGTAACCAGCAGATGACTAAAACATCATCCCAGGAATGTGAGCAGTAAATCTCTTAAGTTAGGGTCTTGAGTAAATAACCCAGGGTGAAGGTAAGGAGTTGTGGATTTAATTGTTAGTTGTTCTTTTCTCTCTCTGTAGGTGAGATGAGCTAATGTTTATTTATGTGTAGTTTTGTCCTTGGAAAAAATTATCTTTGCTGAAATACTTTTGTCTGGAGAATGGCCCTGGCCAGATGTATGTTAATGAAAAATAAACATAGCTGGGGACAGTTATCCAATTACCCCAAATGTATAGGGAAAATTGTGCCCAAGAATGAGATGCAATCATGAGATTACATGTACACATAACATGGAAATGCACGGTAAATGGGGAGACTCATAGCTGTTATTGTATAAGAAGTTTACAACAAGAGACAGCCAGTTCATTCAAAAAGCAATAATTCTATAATGCCTTGCATGATGGTTTCCTCTAACAGAACCCTTAGTTCTGATAGGTTGACCTTCTGAACTCTAGTTGTCACTGCTGTATATACCCATGGTCTTTTGCTACCAGTGGCTCTCAACATAAGAGGACTTAGATGTTTTAAAGATGGGAAGACCTTGTAAGGAGAAATATTGATGATATTAAGGTACGCAAAATGCCCACTACCTCTAGGCATAATAGACAGAGATGTTTAGGTTAGTATGCTCTATAATTCATCTATGAACTTTATACACATTTACAATTTAATTGCTTCTTGATAACCTATTTATGTAATGTTTTGAAAAAATTCATTTTGCTATTATTTTTTAATACTATTTACTCTCTTAAAATTTATTTTCACTAGTGTTAGTATGTGTGATACCTCAGTAAAACCCCCCACTCTATCCCCTACAGACAAAGAGAAGCTTAAACCAGGATTCCTAAGTGTAGATAAGAACTTAGACCCCTTTTCCCTAGGTGGCTGTATCTGCTACAGGGACTTTGGAAAACACAGAGTCAGGATATTTGACCAAAAGACTAAAAAAAGGGGAGGCGGGTTAAAATAAATTATATGGTCTGTGCCTTTAGGAACTAGCCTCACAAAGAAAGGTGCTGTGGATATCACTCTATGTAAATAAAACACTGATGGCCAATGACCAGGCAGGAAGTATGGGCGGGACAGAGAGAGGAGAATTGGGGAAACAGGAAGAAGGAGGAGAGACACTGCAGCCACCGCCAGGAGAAGAGCATGTAGAGACGCCGGTAAGCCACCAGCCACGTGGCAAGCTATAGATTTATAAAAATGGGTTAATTTAAGATAAAAGAACAGTTAGCAAGAAGCCTGCCATGGCCATACAGTTTATAAGTGATATAAGTGTCTGAGTGATTATTTTATAAGTGGATTGTGGGACTGCGGGGCTTGGGGAACTTGGAGAGAAGCCCTCCAGCAACAAATGGCGCCCAACGGCTCGAGTTTCCACCTTAAACCTGAGAATATTTAATAACCAATTCTAAACAGAGCCAAAACCAGGTTCCTGCTTCTTGTCTCATTCGGGCAGCTAGATGCGGCAAAACGCAAGTTTGGACACTGGCGGGTTCCTGGTGGGTGCGTTTGACCAGCAGTATGGCGGAAATGAGGCATCTGCCAGCGGCAAATTAAGCTATGTGGTAGATTTAGTCTTTACTAGTATTTAAAAAAAAAAAAAAAAAAGAGGTTTCTGGGCTACACGCTGCTTTGATAAAAGCTTAGACCCACTATTTCTGAGACTTGATGACTCCCAGAGCTGGCACAAAACGTACCACTGCCATGTTGGGAAGCTGAAGTGGGTGGAGCCAGCAGCCACAGCGCCGTTTCAGGCTTACAATGGTACAGTTTAAAGCAATAGGCTCAAGGCTCAAGGTAATATAAAACATAAGCCACATAAAGATGGCTACCACACAGAGAATCTGGATTATGTTCTCTTTGATATTCATAACTAAAGAAAAACATTTGATTACAAAACCTGTTGAGTTATGCCAAAATGTATATTTTAAAGGTACCTTGACTTCAAAATTTAGATATAAGGATATGTTACTTTGGAAAAGAGGTTCTGCTTTTGTTTCCACAGAAAGCCAGAGGCTGTGGACTTGTTCCAGATTAAGATACATCAGGTTTCACCAGCCAAGACCCCCTGAAAGGACTCCGATGACACCATGGCCCAGATGATCCAACATCCAGATCGGTTTCAAGGCAACTGGTTCACACAATACAGCCTCACGGACTACCCCATAGGTCTAAACTTTTCTTTGCATCCCCATAAGATACAGCGCCCCCCCTCCAGCAGGAAGTAGTAAGAGATGCTATGCCCAAATTCCCAAATATACCAAGCTGGCTTTAGAGGTGGAATTGGCTCACTCCCCCTCTAAACCCAGACATATTGCTTTAAAAAAAAAAAAAATGGTTAAGAGATTCTTGTGTCCCAAATCAGAAGAGCCCTCTGGTGTGGGACAGAGAAAAACCATTATTTTTATTTAAAACAGGTTGATTATAAATATGATCTCTTTCTAAAAAAGAAAAGGGGATATGATATATAGAAGGATATGGAGATGATAAGATAAAAGGGTAGATTAATGAACCTACTTTTAAAGAACAACTTGTTTAAAAATGTTTTACATTGGTATAGATTTTAGTTTATGTTTAAAATGTTTTATATTGGTATAAATTTTAGTTCATTGATAAAAACTTGAAGTTAATTTTGTTATACTGTATATATATATATATATATTTCTATTCTTGTTTGAGGTATTATGTTTATATAACTCATTTAAAATTGTAATGGATAATTAAAAAATAGATTAATAATTAGTCATCTATGATAATCATATTTGTAGCCATGTTAGTTAAGTCTTCTAGGTATACATAGATATATTTCAGATAGATAGGTAATCTTCAAACACTTCATAGACCTAGAGAATATGGCATTTAAATAACTTAGAATTCTGTTGACGTGAGACACAATTGCTCCTGGCTGCACCAATTGATCCCGAGAGAATGTTGGGCTTCTAAGACATTTCCATTTGGAAGTTTGTCTTTTGGCACAAAATGGCCTACTGGGCAAAAAACTGCCCTTGCCTTGATGGCTGACAGTACAAATGCAATGCTGTCCTTTCTGGACAAGCGGGACACAAGGAAAGCGACCACTGTACTCTGCCAAGACAGGGTAAGATGGTCTTTCAGAAATCCTGCTTCTAAAAATGGTCTGTCATATACTCTAGGCCTGTAGCCAATTTGAATGCACCAACAATGCTGAGAAACATTATTAGGTGACTGTCCAGGCTGCCAGTTGTCTTGGTCTACTCTTGCAAGATTCCCGAAAGTTGCTTGCATCCGTCTACCATTTCTCAGGTACCATTATGTTCCTTCTCAGGTCTTTGATGTGGTTGAAGACTAGATAGTCGTAATTTCCTCAGTTATGATAAAAGATAAGTTAGCTATAAAACCTTAAACTCACAAATATAAGATAGATAGGACATCTTCTTTAATATTGTAACTATAATTCTTGCTCGGTAATTGTTTTGTTATATGTAATTTTACCATGTTAAAGTTAAAACCTTCCTTTTAAAAAAAAAGAAGAAAGGGGAAGTGCTGTGGATATCACTCTATGTAAATAAAACACTGATGGCCAATGACCAGGCAGGAAGTATGGGCGGGACAGAGAGAGGAGAATTGGGGAAACAGGAAGAAGGAGGAGAGACACTGCAGCCACTGCCAGGAGAAGAGCATGTAGAGACGCCGGTAAGCCACCAGCCATGTGGCAAGCTATAGATTTATAAAAATGGGTTAATTTAAGATAAAAGAACAGTTAGCAAGAAGCCTGCCATGGCCATACAGTTTATAAGTGATATAAGCGTCTGAGTGATTATTTTATAAGTGGATTGTGGGACTGCGGGGCTTGGGGAACTTGGAGAGAAGCCCTCCAGCAACAGAAAGGGGGGCGCTCCTTCCAACCTCCCTGCTGTGAGTGAGAGACTTAGAAGAGCCTCCCTGGAGGCTTGTAAACTTAGAATACACCTTACTTTGCGTTCTGTACCTAAAGTCTCCAGTGGCGGCTTTGGGGATATGATCTAGGCACAACAAGACCCTCACTCTATTGTCTTAAAAAGGGGGCCTTAGACAAAGATATCTCAATATAGATAGACCCAGGCCAATTTCAAGTCACCAGAAATGATGGTGCCAGCCCCAGGAACTCAAAAGAACAAAGTCAGAATGTCTGATGGTAACCAATTAAGCACAAAATGCCCCTCTCTGGAGATAACATGACCAGACCCCGGAGAGGAGTTGTAAAACTCCTGACAGGGCAAACAGATAAGCTAGAATAAGATAAAGTCCAGGCCTGGGAAAAACTGGACAAATCAAGGATGGACCCGTACTAGCCCCCTCCCCTCTAAGAAATTTTATGGGTTTTGCCTATAAATACTAACTTCCCCAAGAAAGAGTAACTCTTCCCTGCCTCACTTGAGATGGCTTGAGTTGAGTTCCCTGTCATGACTTGTAACAGATAAACCTTGCTTTTGCATTCTGGTATGCTCATCCTTGGTGGTCTCTCTGGGGGTTACGATCTGGGCACAACAGTATGGCCTTTTAAATCTTCATATATTTGCTATTACTTCACTGTACATGTCTTAATCTGTTAACAATGAAAGATTTGTGTCTTTGAAACTAAAATATTTCCTTTTTAATCATTGTAAACATTATTGTCATTTAAGAATTTTAATTTAAGCTTATATTTATGTTTAAACAAAAATACATTGTAATGAAAATGAGATATATATGTTCTAGGTTTGATGTGATGATAAAGTTTGGAGCAAACAAATAACAAATTATATATAATGAATAATTCTAATATTTCAGATCTTTTTATTCTGCAAAAAAGCTAACCTTATAATAACAATGCTTTGACCTGATCAACAGATCATTTGCATTATACTATGTGTTCATATGTAACTGATTTTATATGCATAAATGCATGAGTTTAGTTCTACAAGACTTTGTCTTTCAACGTGTATATTGAGCAGTTAAGTCACACTTCCCTTCTTAACTCTACTTTTGGACAATGGCTTAACTCTATCAATAATCATGAATTATCTTAAACCTGCATAACAAATTTTATTTAACAGTAAAGATTTTATTTAGTCCTCTACAGGTTTTATCTGCTTATATCACATCAAGAATTAAAAGGATATAATCTGGAGATGAAGCACTCTTTTAAATTTTTGTATTACAAATTTTTATTTTCACTAAAAAGAGTAATGAGTGAATTCTTCAAAGTGAAATTCATGATTTACTTCTTAGAAGATTAGCAAACCTGTCCTTCAATCAAGAAACAGTGCAGAGAATCTGGCATCAAAGTCTGGATGTAAATTCCAATTTCTACCTTAGAATTTTAAAGTTTCTCTTTCAGGTAAAAGAAATGACTCAGAATGTAAAAAGCACTTGCTGTGTGAGCCTGCTCATCTGAGTTCAATCTCTGCAAGAAGAACCAACTGACCTGAGAAAGTTTTCTGACATCCACACACATTTTGTGACAAGCTAGTGCCCCTGTTGATATACACAAACAAATGAAATATAATAATAATAATAATAACAAAAAGTAAACTTAAAAGGTTTTCAGTTAAAAATTGAGAATTTATGTAGATTATCTTACATATAGTGCAAATTAGTCTCAAACTCATGATCCTTCTGGATCTATCTCCTTAGATTTTGCAGGTATGCATCTATACTCAGGATGCAAAATTAATTATTTCAAAGTCAAAGCTGCATTTGTATGTCTCCTTAGATTGAAAGTCATATTTTTGATTAGTCATATATCTATTTTAATTTTTTGAGATTATAAGATAATTACAGAAATGCTTTTAAAAATCAGGTTATTAGAAACATGACTGTATTTTGCTCAAGACTCTTGTTTCTTGTTTTTTTTTTTTTTTCCAATATTACCTGAGGAACTTATGTGATATGTTGCAGATGATATCCTCAAAGTCATCTGAGGCATCATCGAAATTTTGAGGCTGAAGAAGAGAAGCAGATACCCTAACAATGTTGGATACCAAACTTGTCACCCAGCTGAAAGAATATGTTATTCTAGATTTCTCAAGAAATGAATACATTTCAGCTATTACTCTATGGATAAGTGACCCTAAACATTAAACCAACTTTTATCTTCTGTGGTTGTGAAAGTACTCCTCTGACGCTTGTGTTGTATTTCCTACTATTTTACTTTTAATTGCATGGCACAATTTAGTATTTGCAAAAAAATTAAGCTTTCCATTTAAATGTTAAACAGTGTGTGTGTGTGTGTGTGTGTGTGTGTGTGTGTGTGTGTAAAATTAGAAATAGATTTTATGAACTTATAATCAGAATGAAAGTTATTTGTTATAAGTGAAGTGAATATATATTGCCATCAATACATGCAGGCAATATTTTGTGCTCACTGCATAAGTGAGTTTTTTATATGAAGAAGGAAAATAGTACCTATGGCCAAATACTATATGTCAAAAAATACACAGGGCAAAGAAACTGTGCTTTTAAAGACAGGAAGTCTGTGCACGTAATGACCTCAGCTGCCGTTTGTTCTGAGATGAAATTTGTATGTGGTATAGGCAAGAGTGTTTTTGGTCATGCATCTGCAAACTCATTTGCACAGCAAGAAATGTACAGATACAAAGGTTATATTGAAGTGCTCTCTGCAAACCTAGTTCCTACAAGCCTTTTCCAAGTTCCTCCAAGACTTAAAAGAAAAAAAAATTGTATATATCAAACCAGAACATTTCTTCAAGTGGAAGAAGAACATTTCTACTAAAGGAAGCAAATTTAAAAATAACATGTAAAATGTTTGATTTCAAAAATCACCTTATTGTTAATTGAATGGAATTTTAGAAGTAGAATTTGTGATTTTCTGGTAAAGTCTTAAAGTTCTTTCAGTTATTTGGATAACATTTAATGGATAACATTTAAAGTTTAAAATTCTCTCAGTAAAGGGATAGCACGTTATAAAATGTTACTCAGTATCACAGAAATCTTGTTCTCCTTAAGGTATGGCTTATTATACTAAAATTTCACATTTTCCAATGAATGCATGTTTCCATTGAAGAAATATGCACGTATCATTTAATTGAAAAAGACATCTTTTGTGTTGCAGACATGATATACATTCCTGAAAATTTTTCATTGACTTACATAGTTAATGATTTCAAAAATCTGTTTTAGGTAATGATTATAAACCATACAAAGGACTTATTTCAAAATCAGCCAAAAAAAATCTGTTTGTTGGCTTTGGTTTGCTAAGTTTTGGCTTTATATTATTGCTATTGTTTATAGAAGGGGGTCTCGTGTAGTTCAAGCTGTCCTGGACTTACTGTGTATTTGAGAATGGCCTTGAGCTTCTAATCTTTCTGACCCCACCTCCCTGATACCAGGATTGTATCTGTGTACTGCAAGCCCAGTACAGTTCAAGGAAATGTTAATTATCAACTTGTTTAACATTCATATACACATGAGTGTGTGTATATTTGTAACAGGAAGTTTGTGTGTGATATATGTAGAAATTAAAAATAAAAATGTGGATTGAGAAGGAAAACATCACAGTTTACCCTTTAGTCCACTCATCTTTACTTATAATTGTTTATTGCCTGGAGTCATTGGTCTAGCTGGAGGTCTCTGGCTTCTGCTGCACCACCAATAATGGCCTCTGCTTTCTACAGTATAAGAAAGAGAACTTGTCCGCAGTTCTTCTATTTCTTTTTCTTTTTGCAATTATTTTATTCTTCCATGTATTACATCCCAATTGCAGTTTCCCCTCCCTACTCTCCTCCCTCCCCATCCATTGTTCTGCTTTCCTTCAGAAAAAGGCAAGCCTCCCCAGGATATCAACCAAACATGGCATATAAAGTTACATGTGACCGGGCACCTCTCCCATATTAAGGCTGGATGAGGTGCCCCAGTACTGGAACAGGAGGGATCAGGTGGGAATAGGAAAGGAGGGAGAGTGTCCTGTGAGGGATAACTGGAATTAGGGGCAATTTGGGGGCAAGGTAGAAACATTGTGTAATGGAAACTCCCAGGACTCTATAAAGTTGATGCTAGCTAAGACTCCTAGTAATGGGGGATAGGGAACCTAAACCAGCCACCTCCTATAACCAGGCAAGACTTGTAGTAGAGAGATTCTGACAACAAGCCAGGCACAAAACCTTTGATATACAATTTGTTCTGCTGGCACGATGTGTTGGACTAAAGGTGGCAGAGAAATTGTGAGACTGGCCAACCAAAGACTGGAACGACTCGAGACTTACATCACGAGAGGGAGACCATCCCAGACACCACCTGGAGGACCAGAAACAGAAGATGGTCCAAAGACCTAGAATAGACCAAAACACGACAGGAAAGATGAAAGTAAATGAAATGATTCCTAATGATATTCTGCTATACTCATAGACAGGAGCTGGCAAAATCACCATCAGAGAGATTCCATCCATCAGCTGATGGAAACAGATGCAGAGACTCAGCCAAACATTCGGTGGAACTTGGTGAATCCTGAGGCAGAAGGGAAGGAAGGATTCTAAGACCCAGAGGGGTCAAGGACAACACAAGAAAACTTAATCATAAGGGCTCACTGAGACTAAACTGGCAATCAAGGAGCCTGCATGGGCCTAAGCTAGGTCCTCTAATATATTTTATAGTTGTTTAGCTTGGTGTTCTTGTGGACTCCAAACAGAGAAAGCTGGGGCTGTTTCAGATGCGTTTGCTTGCTTTTGGGACCGTTTTCCTCCTACTGGGCTCTTCTTCCTTTTCTTCTTCTTCTTCTTCTTCTTCTTCTTCTTCTTCTTCTTCTTCTTCTTCTTCTTCTTCTTCTTCTTCTTCTTCTTCTATTTTTGTACAGTTTCCATTTTAATATTTTCCCTCCTTAGAATTCAGGTGTCTCTAGATTTCTATTGATGTCCTTATTCCAACCCCAACCACCTACTCAGAGGTTTTTCAGATTATAACAAGGAAATGTTATACTTCACAAGACTTATCCAATGTAAGTGTAAATCTATCTCTAGCTCTTTAAAAAACAATTAAGTTTAGTATTTTTGGATTACTGTCTGATTCAAAACGCAGTCAGTCCCAACTCACTGGCAATACACAGAAGAAGGAGTCTGAAACAGCTAGAACTATCATGCAAATATAGATACTGAAGCAGTGACAGGGTCTCTATAGACCATCTCACTTTTAACTACCAGATGAGGAAACACAAGACCAGAGAATTCATGTGATTCACCTACAGAAACCAATAGGTCCCTGCCCTTCATCAATATCTCTATGGACAATTTTAATTGCTTTCATAATCATCAGCGCTCCATGAGATTTAAGTCATTTTCTTGTTTAACCACTTTTAATTTTTCCCCTTTGATTTCAGCTACGCTTAGTAACTGGGATTTCTAACAATCTCTCAGCTATCCCTTTATAAATTTCTACATCGCTGATTAATGTCTACTCACTGTTTTCCTGTAGGTACTACTTGTTGATTCTCCTTCATTCTGCCACTTTCCAACTTTTAACAAGGTTATGCTCACATTTTGTAGTCAAATTGTGAATATTTTCATCCTGTATTGTGAAACTCTAAAGATTTTCACTATGGAGCCAATTTTGTACAGTCATATATATATATATATATATATATATATATATATATAATTTTCTAAGTTCAGAAGGTCATCATGTTTGATTTTGTTTGAAAGATAACATATTTAGTGCAAAGATGACATGCATTTTCCATTTTTTGTCTCTTGTATTTTAACAAATATTTGTCACCGTGAAGCTGGGTATTTGGGTAGGGAGTATTTATAGTGTGGAAAAAAGAAAACAGAGCTGCTGCTCTACAAATGAGCTAGTTTGCATAAATTATATTTTTGTTGCTCAGCTTTACACTTCTAAAATGAGAGACTCAGTTAATAGAGTCTTTGGTTATTTTCTAGTTCTAAAATTAGGTGACTTTGAATCAAGTCAGACTGTTAAGTAGAATTTTATATTATTCTAATTGGCCTTCTAGCTAATTTGCTACATTAAGTATTCAATCATCTGTAATTAAAAATGCATTCAGAAAATAAGATATATGCTGAATTCGTTTACATTAAATTCTTTTTTTCTTCTTGGTCTATATATTACTTCTGACAAAATGCCTGGAAAGTTTGCTAATGTTTGATCATATTAACCATATAACTGTTTCTTATCACTCACTATACTACCCACACTGTACATCATTTGGAAGTCAATGCTACTAATAACCAGTTTTCTTTTCTTTCCTGTATTTTTTTTACATAAATAGATACTTTCTTATTAACAAAAACTCTAAGTCACAAAATATTTTCAAATTATCATTTATTCTCCTATATGTAAATTGCATGTCCTTCATGCCTTTCCTATATATATGCTTTTAGGTTGATCACTGATCTGGAAAATGCCCACAGTATTAGAGAGAAGGGCAAATACTGAGTTTATCCTAGTAATTAGGAAAGTTCTGAAACAACTTTCTCACTAATGACAAAGTATGT
The DNA here is from genome assembly GCF_004664715.2 of Peromyscus leucopus. NCBI lineage: Eukaryota > Metazoa > Chordata > Mammalia > Rodentia > Cricetidae > Peromyscus > Peromyscus leucopus. The sequence continues at coordinate 61,238,908 of NC_051072.1, forward strand.
AATACCAAGCTTCCTTGCCTTTAATTTTATCACTTTGTTCCTAAATTCAATGTCTTGTATGGTTAGCAGCAAGAAAAATTTCCTGTTATAGGATTATTCTCAATAATATACATATCACTCATATAATTTTCTGCACTTCTAACTTTATGATCATCAAATAAGCAATTTGTTTCAAACTATTCTGTGTATGACTTAAGGAAAACCTAGTAGAAGTCATGTAGTACTTGAACATGGTATAGGCAGTTAGATATTGATTATGTTGATTATGTTAGAAAAATCCAACAGAAACACCGAGTGCTTACATATAGTCCAAGCAGTTAAATATTGAATATATGATTCCATCAAGGCTCACTCACTGAATAGAAGGTGATAATAGTTAATTATTGATGTGCTTAAAAGTTGTTTCTTCAACAGCCTTTTACTGAAATATTCATAGTCCAAATGATCGAAGTAGGATCTGGGAACTTTGAGAGACAATTAAGTCATATGACAGTGCCCTCATGAATGACCTTAGATGCTGATATAGTCTAAATCCTCTCTCTTAAATCAAATATTGAAACATTTGAAATATAAAATGTTAAATTTAGAAGAGGAGTCAGTACTGAGAAGAGATCCTCCTGAAGGGAATTAATACTTGCCCTGTGTGTTCAGTGAGTAGTTTGCTTCTACTATATGAGCAAAATTTTAGGTGTTATTTTAGAAGTAGAGAACAGATTCATAAAATACCAATATGTAAATGATTTGGTCATGGACTTTTAGATTCTTATACTATGAGAAAATGAGTTCATAGATTTTATGAATTATCCAGTCTCAAGGCCTTTTGTTATACATGCAACATACTGAGAAAATGCCACTATGAAGGAAGACTTGGGAAAGTCCTGCATCTGTTCCATCTCTTAAAGTGGAAAGAACAATGAGAAAATGGGGAGTTTCTCATTGCAAATCTGCTTGCATCTTGTTCTGATGCTTTTCGGGCTCCAAGAATACCATCAATTACATTTTATTATTTATATGATAAGTAGTCCATGACGTGTTGTTACAGTGGTCCAAGGGAAACAGTACCCTAATATTTTGTTGCTGGTAAGTAGAGTCATGATAATCATCTTCCTACTATAATGCCATGGCTAGTTAGGTTCCAATTTGTAGTCAATAAGTCAAAATTTTTAATTGTAAGAGAATGCCCTAGTTTATGAAACATTGTGGTTTCTGAAAAATATTGAGCAACTGATTAACATATGGCTAACAGAATGACAGTGAAACCTTAACCAAACAAAACTACAGTAGCAGGTCAACCAGTATGTAAAACAAGGCACAAAAATAGCAAGGTACCAAGAAAACTCTTGAAGAAAGCCTCATTGTCTTTAGGAAAAATATAGATTGGGAAGCTAAAATATAATAGTCAGAATCCTAGTATAATAGTCATAATTTTTTAAAGGTGTGCCATTTTAGTTAAGTCTGATATTGAGAATTCAATATAATGATATGAAAAAAGAGCTATTTTAACTCCAGAATGTAAAAGTGTGAGGGACTACATTGAGGATTGATTGCCAAGGAAGTACCATTTCATGTTTCCTTTGGCAGAGCTCATCCCTAATGAATAGATATGTCTTAGACCCTTTCACTTCACACAAGATTTTGGTGTTCTTGGAGTATTCTACCATTTTAAGGTACTATTTCCTCACTAAGAATATGTAGAGGTTCAAAAAGATCTAAACAGAGGAATATCAATTCTATTTAAAGGAACTAGGCTATTCAGCAGATTTCAGGACACATCTCTCACATATACTAAATCAACAAATGACTTACATCTTAAATATCAATCAAATTTATGTGTTTAATGTTTAGTTTCCAAGATTTTTGTCATATGGGTGGAGTGGAAAATAAGTAGCTTTACATTATAATTCAATTTTCTCAGGTACTACTATGGTAGTATATATTTCACTGTCATACCTACTAATTGCTAAAGCAGTCCTGGATGAAACAAGAAAGTTTGATTAAAATGAATCAGTATGTTGACCTAGAGAAAATAAGTGGAAATTTATAAATACATATATTGATATGTTCTTCCTGCATGTCAGTACACTAAGAACAGCAGAGGGTTTATAGATTCCACACCTTGGACTTCATAATTGACTGCTGGAAATATACATCTATTATCAATAATTTATTATCGAATTTAAAGTGTTTTGCCATGTAATTATTTGCCCTTGGCTGAGATATTTCCCTAAGCTAACATATGCAGCTTTTCCTGACATAGATTTGGTGTCTATGACCAAGTGATAGAAGAAAAATATATCAGGACCATCTTCACAGATGAATCAGATCAATATGTTTATGGTAACTACAAAACAAGATTGTTCCCGAAATGAATGTGACTAAATAATTTCCTACCAGTGAGCACCCCCTTAAAATCATTAATACCTTTCAATTTTATGTGGAAAGATACACAGATTTGCACAGGATTATATGTAGATTCATAAGATGCATTGATTATGATTAGAAACCTAGATAATCGTGGTCTAAGAGGCGACATGTAGATTGGCTCATGAGAAGGCAGACAAATTGTTCCTTTGGTACTCATGCAAAGTCCCAAGAAATTTTACTTATCCAAAAGACAGTAAAACAACCAGGCAAAAGAAAGACGTGTATTGGAGATCAACCAGACTTTGTTTCCTGTCATCAAAGTTTTATCATTATGGACTCATAAGTAGAAAAGTACAGAGGTAGAACATAGCAATTGAATGAACCCACCTTTCTCTTTCTCTTCAACAAACCTGATTTCACTATTTGTACCTTGAATCTAGACCCTTGGTTTGTTACTAATGCTTGAGTAGCCCAAGTAGTCAATTTGGGAAATAATTTCATGTTCTAGAATTTGATGATAACCGTATACAAGTCTCTGGTCAACATCACCACTGAATATTTATATGGACTCTAGTTTTGTTTTTTGTTTTTTAATTGTCTTAGGGTTTCCACTGCTGTGAAGAGACACCATGACCATAGCAACTGTGGTAAAGAAAAACATTTAACTGGGGCTGGCTTATAGTTTCAGACACTTATTCCATTATCATCATGGCAGGAAGCCAGGTAGTATGCAGACAGACATTGTGCTAGAAAACAAGCTGCAGGTAGTAGAAGAGCATATAAGACTTCAAAGCCTGCCTCCACAGTGACACACTTCCTCTAACAAGGCCACACCTCCCAATAGTTCCATGCCCTATGAGCCAATCTTTCAAACACATGCATCTATGGTGCGCCATTCCTGTTCAAATCACCAAATTTATTTACTTCCCCATATAACATCATCTCTTATGAAAGGAGTAATTTTGAATTAAAGATATATGACATTACAATATAAATATTGTATGGCCCTATCATATATAAACATATCTGCTTCTATCTTGATTAAGAAGAATTGATACAAATGTCTCAAAATGACTTATGTGTTAAGTTCATACATGAGTTGGGAAATTTAGTCACTGAGGGATAATTATATCAAATGAAGTGATTAATCAGTTAATGATATAAACTTTAAACTGTATGAAAATAATAGGAGCTTTCATGTGCAGATCTTAAGCAAAGGAAGTAGATAACAGTGGATGTGTTTTGACTGCTGTGCTTTTCCTTGACCCTTTCCTGTCTTCTCACTTGCTTCATGGCCACCATGAATTAAATAGTTCTGCCACACCCTTAGACCACATCAGATGATAAGAATCTATGGAGCCATCCAATCATATGCTGAAACTTCTGAAACAGTAAACTGAAGCAAATTCTTCCTTTTCTTAGATCATTTCCCTCATGGCTCATTACTCAGCACAGAATTATATACAATGATAGTGTTAGAATCATTTGTTTGATGTAACTGCTATTTTAGATCAGGTTTACTTGATATTTTAGCTGAAGTTTTGTGGTTCTGTACATATGTTTTGTGCTGAGTCATGAAGTATCTATCCTTGCACGTATAAAGAACTGAAATAGAACTGTCCTGGAACAGAGACACCAAGAATGGATAATGAAGGACTATGTGGAAGAGTGTTAGTCTCTAAAACATTGTAACATGAGGAAAATTGCCTGTCATACTATGTTCTCTGATTAAAGATACTTTTAAAATTGTAAACATGACACTTTAGACAGTCAGTAGCAGTACAGAATGAATGTGAGTAGACATTTATGCAAAAGTAGATACTGATGACATCATCAAAGTCCAAATACATTTGACATTTTTGTTCACTTTCTACCCCCTATTTCTGTAGTGTGAGCATAAGAAGCTCTTTGCAAGCTTTCCCTGGCTGATAAAACTTGCTCAGAGTACAAGAAATAAAAGTTGATTTGCAGTTGGAATCGATTCATTCAGCCTTAGAGAAGTTTCAGAATTAAGACTTTGATAAATGCCTCAGTTTTCTATAGTGAGGAAGTTCTTGAGGCATATTCAAACAATTTTCCAGCTGGATTAAAATGCAACACGATATCAGTAACCTACTGAATAAATCATCATTTGTTGGAATACTTCTGTCTCCTTTCTCTATGTCCTTTCCTGATTTCTTCCCAAATAAATCCATTAGTCTTAAGATATCCTATCCCATTGTCTGTTTCTAGGAAAACAAAAATTTATGGCGTGTTTCCTGCCTTTAGCTAACATTAATATAAATCCAATTATGTTTCAATATTACCCTTGGTACCACTTTCTTCTCATGAATCTTGCTTTAATATCCTAGGGCTGCAGTAAGACTGTTATCCCCTGAAGAACTATAGTATTTTGGCACAAATTCTGACCTCTCTCAATAAATACCACATATTACCCATTTTTAAAAGCACAGTTAAAGTTCAACTCTCTTCCTTCAATGGTTTTATCCTCTTATTATGTTATATACATAGCAATCATAAAAACATACAGAACTTTATCAACTCCTGCTTCCTTAGTTGAATCATTAGACTATAAGGATCTGTCCCCTGTGTTGCATTAGAATTAGTTCATACACCTAATATGATCTACTGTACTTCTGTACTATTGGTGAATTTCAAAGTTAATGATTTCTGACAAGCAAATAGCCAATGTTTCATCTCTGCCTTCTTTCTCCTTAATATTTGCAGACATTTTCTTCTGAGTGGGTTCTACTCAAATTTTGATAATTATATCTAGACCTCAGGTATTTCATTTTCCTGATATAAGTTTACATGGTGATTATTACTATATGATCTTATTGCTTGAAGATAAATTATAACTATAATTCTTATTTGGAAACTTTCATGCTATAGCAATAAAAAATGACTTCCAAATCCTACTGTTACCAACTGCTCTAAACTTAATGTTTTCTATTCCAGCAAAACAAAAACATTATTTCACACTTTTGATTTTCAAACCTGGCTTTATTCTGGCAAGCAGGCTTTTTTTTGTTTTGTTTTGTTTTGTTTTTGTGGCCTATCTCTTGCTCCAAATCTGTCTCTCTCTCCCGTATTTCTCTATCCTTTTCCTTCCTGCTAACTCATGATTTTGTACTAGACAGTGTTAATTGTAAGGAATGTTATTGTTAGTCTAAAATAAGCACACTTCCATTAGTTCCAATTTAAGACTTCCTGGGCTTAAAGAGCAGAGTAATAGGGAATTTGTGCTTCACAGCTCTGTGATCTTCATGGTTGTGTTTTCAGTGACAGGTGAAATATATGCTCGACAGTTACTTTAAATCATTATGTAATTGTCTAGCAGTTTATGGTAGTGTAACTTTTATTCAAGTACTTGAAGGACATTTTTCTCTTGACTGATGACTGAAATATTCTCTTTTGAGATAATTGGAGAAATAAAGTTGAAAAAACCTCATTTGTGCTACAGATATGGCCAAAAATTCAAGTGTAGATTTCACCTAAAAGAAGCACTCAGAACTTAACACATCAGAGAAAACATGGGTCTTTCTAAGTTAATAAAAATCACAACAAAAATAGAGTGTTTTAAACCATGATTGAGCATGCATCAAACTTTTCAAAGATTCAGTAAAGCAAATATGGTGATAATGGAATTTTATAATATAAAATCAATGGGCTCAAGCTATAAAATACTGAAAATAATTTAAGTTAAACAGCAAACAATGCTTATTTATGCTTAAAATCTAGACAATATTGTTCTTCCAATGAAAGTGTCTTTGTTATTGTTCTATTGCTTTGAAGAAACACCACAACAAAGGCAATGGTTAGAAATTAATTGGGCACTTGCTTCTAGTTTCAGAGGTTTAGTCCATGATCATCATGGCAGCAAGCATGACAGTCATATCCCTGAAGCAGAATCTGAGAGCTTTACATCCTGATTGAGATAGTTAGAGTTCCAATTGCTGTGAAGAGACACCATGGCCATGGCAACTGTTATAAAGGAAAAGAATTAATTAGGGCTGGGTTACAGTTCAGAGGTTTAGTCATGGCCATAGGAATGGCAGCATGCAGGCAGATGTGGTGCTGGATAGGTAACTTAGTGTTCTACATCTTATTCCGTAGTTAACAGGAAGTAAATATTCACACTGAGCATGGCTTGAGCATATACGAGACCACAAAACCTGCCTCCACAGTGACAGACTTCCTCCAACAAGGCCACATCTACTCTAACAAGGCCCTACCTCCTCATAGTGCCACTCCCTATAGGACAAGCATTCAAACACATAAGTGTATGGGAGCATTACCTATTCAAATTGCCATACTGAACTACAGGCAGCAGGCAGAGAGAGAGACAGAGACAGAGAGATAGAGAATGATAATAAACTTAGTGTGGGCATTTAAAATCTCAAATCCCTGCACAAGTGACAGAACTCTTCTAAGAGGCAATACCTACTAAAATAAGGCAACATTTCATAATCCTTCACAAATAGTTTCATTAACGTGGGTCCAATCATTCAAATATATGAGCTTATGAGGGCCATTGTCATCCAAATGTCCACTGCAAGAAAATTCAGTTCTTTTTCTTCTTCACTTCCTGCTATTTCTTCCTGTCTCTCCTCTCGCATTCTCAGTCCTTTTTTTTAATTATCTTTTATTTTTCTTTATTCTTTCATATTATTCTTTTTCTTTCCCTCATTGCTATCCTTTTATTCTCCTTTTATTCTTGCTTCTTTGATTTGGCACTTATAATTTAGAGGCTACCATTTTTTTTAAAGTTGATTCAAACACCAAGATTAAAAATCTAGTTGTATTCATGGTAAATGGAACTGAATTTGAATATTAATACTTGAACATAACCATTACAATCATTGGCCATGCAAATACTTGTATTAGTACTTTGCAGCTGGTAAACAAATGATCACATATAATTTGGGTTGTCAGAAATTTGATATACTTCCCACCACACAAAATAAGCCTACTTTTATTCTCCATTTGCTTATCAGCAGAGTTCAGTCTCTTCTTGTTGTATGACTGGGATTCCTGGTTGCTCTAGCTACAGATAGAAGAACCTCAGTAAAAATTTTATCTTCAGTTTAGGTCTCTATTATACTATATTCTTTTTGTAAATTTTCATATTATTACACTAGGAATAACATGATAGTAATAGACAATCCATATATAAAAATTCTTGATCCTTATCACATCTTCAAAATTGCTTTTTCTATGTAAGATAGCCATCATACATAGTTAATGCTGATAGTTAACAGAATCTAGAATCATCTAATAGATAAACCTCTGTGGATGCTTGTAAGAGATTATCTAGATTAAGTTAATATTTGAGCAGAACTACCTTGATTAAGTTAGTTAAAGTGGAAAAACACATTTTTTTTTTTTGCTGGAAATATTAACATTCCATGACTTGGGTTTTTGAAACATGAACCTACTTAGTCTTGTTAAAAAAAAAAAAAAAAAAAAACCCAGGAGTTAAATATAGGAGTAATAACCTGAAAGATGAGAGAAGCAGAGGAGTGGCCACCAGTGCCTTCTTACCTTTCTGAATCCTGTCTCTGCCCTGTCTTATCACTTCCTTTTTACACCTCCCTTGTGCTGAGATTAGAGGTATGAGCCTCCCAAGTACTGGGGTTAAAGGTGTGAGCCTCTCAAGTGCTGGTTTTAAAGACATGAGCCTCCCAAGTGCTAGGGTTAAAGTTGTGAGCCACCACTGCCTGGCCTCTATTATCAACTAGTGGCTCTCTCTGCCCTCTGATCTCCAGGTAAGCTTTATTTGTCAGAACACAAACAAAATATGCAACATTTCCCCCTATTTGTCTAAATAAAAAGTGAAGATTTTAACTAACACAGGAAAACTATTTACAATAAGTACAATAACTATATACAAATAAATACAGGCAATAATTACATTAACAATGTATAATCCGTTAGCATTTGACAAATTCAGAGAACGTATTCCATTATCTATCCTATCTTCAGTCCAAAGTGTTGTACCTAATTCACTTTCTATCCTAATATGCATTACCAACCCAAGACTATTTTGTTTTGCCTTTTAACCTTATACACTTCACACCTTTTTAGTGAGTTTCATTAATTAGTCTGGTAACAAGGAAAACTATAACAATTTAATGTTCAACTCCATCAGAGACCTTAGAAGTATATAATATTACCTGAGTAAATAGGAAGTGCAGAACAAACAACTTCCAAAATTAAGAAATGATAGAAACAACTGGCTGCCTGGACAGTCATCAGTGATTCCTGGGCTATAATGGGGCATCCATCTTTGGCCTCCAGACCTAGAATATCTGACAGACTTGTCTGTGAAGCAGGGTTTTTGAAGGACTGTCATGCCTTGTCTTGGCAAAGTTCAGCAGTCACTTTCTTTTCTGTCCTGCTTGTCCAATTTGAAAAGCATATTGTCAGTAGTCAAGGCAAGGGCAATTTCTTATGCAGTGACTGACTTTGGCCACAAAAAAGTAAACTCCATATGGAGGTTTTTTGTTTTGTTTTTGATGCCCATCATTTTTTCTGAAGTACATTGATGCTGCCAGGAACAGACATGTCTCATTGACATTAAAAAGAAAGAAAACAAAAAAGCCCCTCATATTATTAAACATTTTAAATGCCATAATCTGTAGATCTCTGAAATGTTTGAAGACTACGTGCATATCTAAAATACATCTCTGTTTGAGCTTGAAAATATACTTAACATGGCTACAAATTTGATTGTAATAGGTGACTAGCTACTTACCTGCATTTCTTTATCATCCTAAATAGTTTGTAATAATAACTTTCAAAGACTAGAAATTTACATTATATTGTTAAGTGAACTGCATAACTACAATACCTTGAACAAGAATAGAAATGTATGTATAGTATGTCCTAACAAAAAGAACCATAAATTTGTATCAATATACAAAAATCCAGTGCTAAATATTTAAAACTAGTAGTTGCTGTTTTGGTTTAAAAAGTAGATTCAATAATCCACTTTTTTTATTCTATTTTCTATATTCCTCTTTTTCATTTTAGAACTAGATCCCTGAATCTAACCATCTTTGTTCAGTTTTTTCTGACCATTACCAATAACAACTTGTAACAATCCCCCATAAATGATGACAACTATTCATAACCCAGTGAACAACTAAAAACTGCCCACCCCACCTCTTGGGAATATGGGTGTCATGTTCTTAAAATTACTTCCTGCTGTCTGAAGACAACGGCATCTTTAGGGGACTCAGGAAAAAAAAAAAAACAGGAATAATAATCAAGTCCTGGGAGATGTAGCTGTATCAATTGTTATGCAGTCTCTGTGTAATGGGAAAGTGCAGGGCTTGTCTCAAGTCCTGGCTTGAATAGTCTGTGAGGTTGGACCCTCTCAGCTAGCTACCTTGAAATTGTCCTGAGAAGTTTGTTGTCCTAGGCTGATTTTGGGGTGGTAAACAATGCTTAGTGGTATTACTGCAATCCAAGCAGAAATCATCAATGTGGGGCCCCATCCTTTTAGAGATTTTGAAGGTCACTGTTAGGCATGCTCACAGTTCACTGCAGAAAACTTAAACATTTTAAAGGGCATTTGCAGCAGATCTCAATGGTTAAAGGACTATAATTTGTTATATACATCCAGATGACAAAAACTTAATTCCCAATTACCTGATAGAGTCAAAACTAAAATCATGTACACTAAAGCAATCTGAAGCATTTTTCTAGAATTACTTAGTAGTCTATATGACCATTAATATCATGCAAAATATTTAAATATATATATTATATAAATTTTGATATAATATTTATATCTTAACAAAACTTTTAAAAAATCAAAATAAAACCAAAGGATCATAAGATTAGTAGCAATAGAATCCCTTAATTTTAGTTTTTCTTTTGTCTTTATCAAAAGGCTCTTCTGACATAAGACAGATTTTTCCTTTTAATAAGGATGCTTGGGTTTAGGGAAGGAAAGAGCCACACTCCAACTCCAAAGCCAGCGTTAATTTTTAACTGAAGTGGGACTACAAAAAGACCATTTACATTATGTGTCTGTAGACAGCAGCAGAAACAAACATTTGGGAAGATTTAGGAAATGTTATCATGTTGGAAATGTGATGTACCAATATGCCCATTTACTCCTTTTCTTGGGATATTTTCTCTGAATGTTTCATCCTTTTTCTTCAGATGTCTCATTTGTCCAGTGGTCTTCAAATTCCTTAGCTGTATGCATTAATTCTCCTGGAAAGACAAAAATAAAACCCTGCCCAACTCTGAATTTGGGGAATTTCCTTATTTGCAAGTTATATCTGAGCAAATGAAAAGCATTTGTTAGTCTTATAAGTTAGTTTAGATCGAATGGTCATGCTGGTTGATAAACGATCACCTCTTCTGACCAAGAGGTCTCTCTTGTTCAAATCTAATCTTTATCAATTTTGATGGTATCTATAGCTTTTCTTCTTCTGTGGCAACAAAAGGAAAACCTCTTCCCCATTATAACACATATGCTTGTTTCCATTCTCAGATCAACACATCCTTAAAGCATATAGGCTGATTTAATTTTGTAGTTTCCTTTTTCTATTATCCAATATCTCTCTTCAGCTGTCACTCCTTTCTCATTAGCATGAGAAAATTTAAAGTTAATATAGCATTGTACAGCCTGTCTCTGGGGGTCTTTATTACCCCCTTTCATTTATTAAGCATATGTGTTAGAGTTCAATTAGATTGTTCTATAAATGCTTGCTCTATAGGATTGTGTGGTATACCTGTAATCTGCTTTATATTGTTATATGCAAAATACTGTTCAATTTTACTAGAGACATATGCAGCAGCACTGTTATTCTTAATTTGTGCACATAACCTCATGATAGCCATAATGTCTAAGAAATGTGTAATTATAGAATCAGCCTTTTTAGACCTTAACACAGTTGCCCATTGAAATCTTGAATATGTATCTAGGGTATGGTATAGATATTTCAATTTTCCAAACTTTGCAAAATGAAATATGCCAATTTGCTAAATTTCATTTCTTGGAGTACTCTTTTAGTTACTTCCTGCAGGTAGTGGAGTTTGGTTATACAGGGAAATTTTCTTCTAATTTCCTTGGCTTGTTGTCAAGTGATATAGAAAACTTTTTTTCAAACCCTTATTATTAACATGGTGTTTTTTATGAAATTCTGAGGCTTCTAGCACATTTTCTTTTTACAGTTGATCAATTTCATCATCACCTTGTGCTAGAGGGCCTGATAGACCTAGATGGGACCTAATATATGTCATATATAAGGGATGATTTCTATTTCTGATTATTTCTTGTAATTGATTAAATATCATGGTCAACCATGTGTCATCTAGAATAAGTTCAATAGTTTCAATATATAAAATAACTCTTTCCTCATTTTAAGAGTCAGTAACTATATTAAGAGGTTCTTGAAAATCTAATAATGCCATGAGAATAGCATATAATTCTAATTTTTTTTAGCATTGAATTCTACTGGACTTTTTTTTTACAATTTAATTATTTTTATTTTATAATTTAATTTAATTGTACATATTAATTCTAACTTTTGAACAGATTCTATTCAAATTCTCTGATTTATACTCTTCCTTTTCTGTTTTTTTGCATCAGCATAGAATATACGGGTTTCAGAATTTGCTGTTCCCTGTACAATGTGAGGAAGGATCCAGTTAGTTCTCTTTATAAATTGATTTTTTTAGCTTTTGGGATATTTGTTGTTAATGTCTCCCAATAAATTACTGCAAGTTCTTGGCCAATGTTAATTTTCTGCTCACAAAGAGGAATTTTCAGAATTAGTAAAAAGTACTACAATTTCTGCTGGGTCTATTCCAGCTAGCTAATGAAATCTCAATTTTCCTTTTAGAATCAACTCAAAAAACTTTTCTACATAAGTCTTTAATTTTTTTCTCTATTTGTGTGGTAAAAATATCCATCCTATGATATAGTCTTCTCTCTGCATTAAAATTCTTGTAGGAGAATATGTAGAATATAAAATAACCCGAATGTAATCAAGTTTTGGTTCCAAAAATTCCACATGTGCACCCTGTAATTTCATTTCTACCAAAACCTATTCTCTATTTCAGCTGATAATTTTCTTGGACTCCTTAATTTGTAACATTAATCGTAAAATCTTATTAATTAAAAAAAAACACACAGCCAGTTTATTGTGGTGAAATCTGAAAGATCAGAGAAAGAGAACAAGCCACAGGCAACCTCACCTCGTTAACTGCACAGCCAATGCTGTTTCCACAAATGTGCAGATTGAAAGCCTCTGAGTCCTCACCCCTGAGGGTCTCAGTTGAACTGCTGCTTAGTTCCTGTCTCCTCAAACTATATATACCATTCTCCACCCAGCCATGTCACTTCCTGAGATTAAAGTTATGTGTGCTTTCCAAGCAAAGGCATGAGACCTCAAGTGCTGGGATTAAAGGCTTGTGCCACCACTGCCCGACTCTGTTCCCAGTGTGGCCTTGAACTCAGAGAGATCCAGATAGATCTCTGCCTCCCAAGTGATAGGATTAAGGGTGTGTATCACCACTGTCCTGTCTCTTTGTCTAATCTAGTTGCCAGCTCTGTCCTCTGATCCCCAGATATGTTTATTAGGGTACACAATATATCACATTAAGTCCTTGTTACCTTACAATATTTGAAACAAATTACTCAGTTATTTAATTATTGATCCAATTGTGGGCCATAGCTAGTTAATGCCTCCCAGAAATCTTTGAAAGTTATTAAGAGTTCAAAATTGATCTCTCCTGATTTGTACCTTTTGGGGTTGAATTTTTTGTAAATCTATTTCATACCTTAGTTAATTAATAGAATCTCCTCTGTGTAATTTTTCATGAAAAATTTATAAAGCTCAACAAGGCAAAATTTTCTTTATTTATTTAAACATTTTCTCTAATGTATCTACATTTGATTCAGCTACTAAGATATCATCCATATAATGGCAAATTATAGATTGAGGAAACTGTATTTGAACCATTTCTAATGGCTGTCTTACAAAACATTTGCACAGCATTGGGCTGTTTAACATCCCTTGTGAAAGAAGCTTCCATTGATGTCTTTTAACAGGCTGAAAATTATTAAAAGTAAGCACTGTACAGGAAAAATTTTCACTATCCTTTTATTGTAAAAGTGTAGTGAGCAAACAATATTTTACATCAATCACTATAATAGACCATCTTTTAAGTAATAGAGAAGGCAGGAGAATTCCAGGTTGTAAAGAGCCTATGGGCTGAATCACCTTATTTACAGCTCTTAGATCTTTTACCATTCTCCATTTTCCAGATTTCTTTTTAATACCAAATACAGGGGAATTCCAAGGACTATTTTATTCCTCAATATATTGTGCATTTAGCTGCTCCTTTACCAGCTGTTCTAAAAAGGTAGGGCTGTTGGTAACTTTGAAGTATCAATAGTGCTTGTGTCCTGTTTTTGTATAACCTGAATGGTTGGTGACTGTTCTTTATAATGCCTTTCAATATTATTCCCAGAAAAATATGTTAGTTTATGGTATATTTCTGAGAATGGAGGAATTTTAATCTGGGTATCACATTGCTGTAACAAATTACATCCCCATAAATTCATTGCTTTATTAGCTACATATGGTTTTAATTTTCTTCTCTTCCTTCTGACCCTATACATTTAAAACATTTTATGCTTTGTTTTACCTGAGATAATGTTCAAATTCCTAAAAGCTGAACTTTTACCTTCTGAGAGGCCAACTATTGTTACATCGGCCTCTGTGTCTAAGAGACCTTCAATTACAATGCCATTCATTCATACCTTCAGCTTTGGTCTTTAGTCATTTATAGAAGTCTGCTAAAATATTTACTTTATGGTTTCTCATGAAATTTTTGTTTTTATCTGCTAAAACTGTTCTATCATTCAGAGCAATTTGATTTTTTTTTTCTTTTACAACAGGCTTTAGGTCCTTTAATTGCTCTGGGGAGGAGTTTCCCCCATGGTGACAGAAAATGATTGAACCAAATTTGACATGGGGGCATACAAGAAACATCTCAAGGCATTTCTTTTTGGCAAAGAGTTACACTAACAGTCCTGTGTTGATTTGCATTCATTCATTGGTCCAGTGCTGGCCTTTGCCACACCTTCTGCATACTCAAGAAGGCAGAGGCCTTCTATTTCAATTATTCCTAAAAGAAAACATTGTTTGTAGGAATGCCATGTCTACAATCCACATTTTTTTTTTGCCATAATTAAAACAATTAACATTTCAATTTTTCTTTAAGCCTCTGGAAATCAATTCTATTCAAGTATCATCATGGTTATGAGATTTATTATTGACTGTATCTCAGATCCATTTCTCTACAGGTACTGATCTTCCCATTAAAGGCCAAATTTCATTGTGAATTAGCATTTTTGAAATGCAAAAATTCAATTATTATTTGTCTAGCTTCTGAATTTGGTATTATTCTATTTACAGCTGAAGTCAATCTTTGTAAGAAATTAGTGAAGGCTTCTTTTAGGCCCAGTACAACTTCAGTAAATGACTCAGTTCTCCCTCTGTCTTCTTTAATTCTGTTCCAAGCATTCAAAGCTGCTAAACAACCTAGAGACAGGGTGTGCTTATCATATACAGACTACCCTTGTACATTAGCATAATCACCCTCTCCAAGAAGTTGGTCTTGGTAGATTTCAACACCTCTAGTCCTACTTCATTGTTCAATGGTCCTAGCCTCATCTTTCCTACCAGGCCCTCCAGTGTAATTGAGGACAAGGTTCTATTACTGTTGTACCCAACTCTTTCCAGGCTTTTGGGACAATTCTGTTACTAGTTAACCATGAATTTAACATCTTCTTCACAAAAGGTGAATGCATACCCTTTGAGACTATTGCTTCCTTAAATCTCCTCAAATTTAACATTTCCACAGCCCAGTGAGCACTTTCATAGCCCTGGGGATAACTGTCATTTAGCAGTTGTTCCTGTATGGAGACTGGATAAATAAAGGTTGGTTGTTTGATAACCTTAGGCTGTTCCTCTCTAATTATATAAGGTAATAATAAGGTTTGTTCTCCTTTAAATTCCTCTATCTGTGTCTGCATATTTCTATTATCTGTTTAAATAAGTTTTTCTAAGGCTTGTAACTTTGAAATAGTAAGTTTTTCTAAGGTTTGCATATTTCCAGTCACCTTTTTGCTCTGTTCAGCAGTAAATATTCTTAGAGCTTTTATCTTATCAGTCAAAATTGTATTAATCTCTTTAGTAATTATTTGTAAGGCTTGACTATTATCACTACTAACCTTTTCTAAGGCTTGTATCTTTTGAATAGTAACTTTTTCTAAGGTTTTTTCTCTTTTTAATTGGTAAATATTTCTAAAGCTTTTATCCTTTCAATCAAAATTGTAATATTATCATGAGTAATTATTTATAGAGCATGCATATTATCACTAGTAATCTTTTCTAAGGTTTGTATCTTTTGAATAGTTAAGTTTTTCTGAGGTTTGTATCTTGGCACTCATATCAACCTACTTTTTTAGGGATAAAACAAGACTTATCAAACCATTAATGATTATAATAAACATTATGTAAATCACAGCTAAGTTAATTATCTCTTCATTTAATTGCTCCATTTTTAATCCATCCTGTGTGTAATCACACAGAGACCTAACTCCCTCCATCATAATATTGTTTCCTATTTTTTAACATGAGGAAGAAACTCTCTCTCTCTTTTTTTAACTAATCCCGCCCTTTAAGAATTTCCAGTTGTTTCATCAAATAGGCTGATGATGAAGGTGAAGTATGAGGCTGGCTGCTGGTATGTAGAACAGTAGAAACTAGAACAGTTATCAAAGCAGCTACCTAGTTTGGTAACAGCCTGAAGAGGGGGTCCAGGGGAAGCCCATAACCCACTGGGAGAGGGATCTGGCTGTCTGAACAAGAACACAGGGGATCATGAGGAAGAATTATGTGTGGTGGGAGCTACTTGAAGGCAGATCTGGCTGGTGGTGAGGGACTAATTCCAATGGAGTTTGGAGCCCAAGTGCCTGTGGAGATTGCTGTACAGAGGCTGCAATAGAAAAACCCCAGACTTCCTCAGAGAGCTTGGGGGGAAAAAGGTAAACCTAGCCAGTGGGGAGATGACTCCAGTGGGAGACCCCACCTGCAGTTCCAACTGTGCCAGTGGCTGCAAAGCCATGGGCAAGTGTTTTTTTCATGAACTCATGCCCCCAAAGTTGGATGCCAGTTGAAACATGAACCTAATTAGTCTTAATAAAAACCAGGAGTCAAATATTGGAGTAGTAACCTGAAAGGTCAGAGAAGCAGAGGAGCAGCTACCAGTGGCTTCTTACTTCTCTGTATCCTGCTAGCAAAAGTGCAGATATCCTGTCTATGCCCTGCCTGATCACTTCTCTCCACCTCCCTTGTGATGGGATTAAAGGCATGAGCTGCACAAGTGCTGGGATTAAAAGTGTGAGCCTCTCAAGTGCTAGAATTAAAGACATGGGCCACCACTGCCTGGTCTCTGTGCTTAAGTAGTGAGTATCTCTGCCCTCTGATCTCCATGCCAGCTTTATTTGTCAGAACACAAACAAAATATCACACCAAAGGTCTATAAGACTAGTAAAAAAGAAAGTGTGCTGAATAATAGCATTTTTGTTCTTTGTTTCTTGACTGTATGTGCAATTTAACACACTGCCACCATTAATTACTCAGTGTGATGGTCTATTCTCTACACCCATGAACCAAAATAGCCCCTAACTTCATAAGTCTGTGAGGTACCTTGTCCCAGAGATTCATAAAGTACAGAATAAAGGAATATTTACACGACATTGGAAGTATTACTATTCTGATAATGTCTCTTAGTTTTAAAACATCAAGTAACCTAGGAGCATTAACTAAAAATCATATGAATCACATATACCTGTTTAAAAGTTCTAGATGTAATGCTTTAAAAAGAAATAATTGTTATTATATATTAGTTTATTATTTGAGAATTTCATATCTATGTATATATATGTATACAATGAAATATTACATACATGTGCTATACACCTCCTCCCTCTACAGTCCTTTCTACACTTCTCACTCATAATTTCATGTCTTTTCCTCTCCTCCTCCTCCCCCTCCTTATTCCTATTGATCTTATCAGTGACCCATAAAATCCAATTAGTGCTACCAATATAGACATGGGTGAAGGTCATCCTCTGGAGCTTACCAGTGACCACACTCTCAAAAAATGATATGCCATGCTTCAGCTGGGACTGATTGCCAATATCTCCTTATAAAGGGATGGGCCTTCAGAGCTCTTATCCATATATGGTGGAATTTTTTTTCTGAATTGTTCTTGTATGGCTATTTTGCATGTAACTACAGATGAATTGTATTGATGAATATGATAGCCATACCATGTCCAGAAGATAGCATTCCACTGTACTAACCTTCTTGTGACTCTTATATTGTTTTCTATTTAATTTATTTTCATACAATGTTTTAAATATTTTCCCTTTCCAACTCCACCCAGGTATCTCCAGTCTCCTCACACACCCACCTTATGTTCTCATTTTATTCCAACAAATTTCTCCCAGATCTTTCTAATCTCTCTATGCACTCAACCTCAAGTAGTCTTTTTCTCTTTCCAAAAAAAAAAAAATTGAAAATCAGATCCAAAATACCAATTAGAGAAAAAGTACCCAAACAAAAGTTTTACACACACACACAGAGAGAGAGAGAGAGAGAGAAAGAGAGAAAGAGAGAGAGAGAGTCAATTTTGTGTTGTCCAACTATGCCTGGGTATGAAGCCTGCCCTGAAGTGTGGTTGATATACACAGGGACACTCTATTAGAGAAAGTTAATTTTCTTCTTCCCAGCAGGCATGAATTTCAAATATCTTCTTGGTTGGGGTTTGAATTTTGTTTCCACTTCCCATTCACAATGCTGGAATTTGGTCTGGTTTGACTATAGATCCCTGAGCTTTAGGAGAGGCATTTAATAAAAAAAAATCTCATTTAGGATTTTTTGTTCCAAAGTCTCTCACTGTCACCACATTTTAATATTGTGAGTCTCTGTTTAATTACCACCTACTGAAAGTAGAAGCTTCTCTGATGGTGGCTTAGTGATGCACTGATTGATAAGTATAGTAATATGTCATTAAGATTCATTTTACTGAGATGTCCCTTTTGTATCTTATATTTTTTCTACCTCTTCTGCCATGTTCCCTGACCCTGGGCAGTTAACAAATATGTCCCACTGAAGACTGAACACTCACAACCATTGATTAACAGCACTTTGGCTAGTTAAGAGTCTTTGCATTGACTATCGTCTACTGCTAAAAAAGAAGTTCCCTGACCAAGGTTGATAGCAGTCCATGTCTATATTTATAAGTGCAACACTTAGAAAACAAATTGACAACATAATGGTTAAATGACAATAGCATACTTCACCCTATATGACCTCCCAGCAACAGACCTTTGGCCAGGTCTTCATTACCAGACATGGAATTATCTTCTCAAGAGTAGGCTTCAAATTCAGTGTTAAAGTGGTTCATTATTCCATAGCAGTCATCATTATTGCCTAGGTGAGAATGATTTGCCTAGCAAGTACCTGTTGTATTTTCTAGGAGCCAGTGCAAGGTAAGAACATTGATTTCTTTTCTCCCCAGCAGTCTATAGGGCACATTCAGGTGCTGTGAATGCTAACAAGCGAGAAGGAAATTTCTTGATTAGGTTGAGATTGATTTTTCTGTGTTCTACAAGGAAAATGGATGAATATTTAGAAACAGTGTTTTACCATGTAGTTGTTGGGGAAACAGGTCCAGTGGGAGGAGTGCTGTGGCCTTCTTGACCTACCATTCCTGAGGAGTTTTTCTTGTTAATAACAAAGCAGATTTTCTGTTAATAACCCATGTCTTTCAGGAGTGATACTATCCACCTATTCAGGTCATCACTGTTTAAATGATCTTGGAAAGTTTATTGGGAATAAAATGAATTCATAGGATTTTAGTAGGATAGCCATTTTCAAATGCTTAATTTTTTTCATCCATAAATAGGGCTGTTCTTTTTTTTTAATTATATATTTTATTTTACAATACCATTCAGTTCTACATATCAGCCATGGGTTCCCCTATTCTCACCCCTCCCACTCCCTCCCCTTACCTCCAGTCTACCCCCCATTCACACCTCCTCCAGGACAAGTCCTCCCCGGAGAACTGCGATCAACTTGGTAGACTCAGTCCAGGCAGGTCTGTCCCTTCCTCCCAGACTGAGCCAAGTGTCCCTGCATAATCTCCAGGTTTCAAACAGCCAACTCATGCAATGAGCACAGGACTTGGTCCCACTGCCTAGTTGCTTCCCAAACTGATCAAGCCAATCATCTGTCTCAGCTATTCAGAGGGCCTGATCCAGCTGGGGGCCCCTCAGCCTTTGGTTCATAGTTCATGTGTTTCCATTCATTTGGCTATTTTTTTTCAATAATTGAGTAAAACCGAAATTTATTATAAGCCACAGTCATCCTAGGGACCTCTGTGCTATATATATAGCCTCTATGGTTCTATGGGTTGTGGTCTGATTGTTCTTTATTTTATATCTAGAATCCACTTATGAGTGGGTACATACCATGACTGTCTTTCTGGGTTTGGGTTACCTCACTCAGGATGATTTTTTCTAGTTCATCCATTTGCCTGCAAATTTCATGCTTTCATTGTTTTTCTCTGCTGAGTAGTACTCCATTGTGAATATGTACCAAATTTTTTTCATCCATTCTTCCGTTGATGGGCATCTAGGTTGTTTCCATGTTCTGGCTATTACAAATAGTGCTGCTATGAACATAGTTGAGCATGTATCTTTATGGTATGAATCAGCATTCCTTGGGTATATGCCCAAGAGTGGGATGGCTGGGTCTTGAGGTAGTTTGATTCCTAATTTTCTGAGAAACCGCCATACTGATTTCCACAGTGGTTGTACAAGTTTACATTCCCACCAACAGTGGAGGAGTGTTCCCTTTGCTCCACATCCTCTCCAACATTGACTGTCATTGGTGTTTTTGATCGTAGCCATTCTAACAGGTGTAAGGTGGTATCTCAGAGTCGTTTTGATTTGCATTTCTCTGATGATTAAGGATGTTGAGCATTTCTTTAAATGTCTTTCAGCCATTTGTAGTTCTTGTTTTGTGAATTCTCTGTTTAGCTCTTTAGTCCATTTTTTAATTGGACTGTTCAGTATTTTGATGTCTAGTTTATTGAGTTCTTATATACTGTGGAGATCAATCCTCTGTCAGATGTGGGGTTGGTGAAGATCTTTTCCCATTCTGTTGGCTGTCTTTTTGTCTTATTGACTGTGTCTTTGCCCTGCAAAAGCTTCTCAGTTTCGAGAGGTCCCATTTATATTGTTGTGCTTAGGGTCTGTGCTGTTGGTGATTTATTTAGGAAATGGTCTCCGGTGCCAATGCGTTCAACAGTACTTCCTACTTTCTTTTCTATTAAGTTTAGTGTAACTGGATTTATGTTTCGGTCTTTGATCAACTTGGACTTGAGTTTTGTGCATGGTGACAGATATGGATCTATTTGTAATCTTTTACATATTGACATCCAGTTATGCCAGAACCATTTGTTGAAGATACTTTCTTTTTTCCATTGTATAGTTTTGGCTCCTTTGTCAAAAACCAGGTGTTCATATGTGAATGGATTAATGTCAGGGTCTTTAATTCCATTCCATTGGTCCGTATGTCGGTTTTTATACCAGCACCAAGCTGTTTTTATTATTATAGCTCTATAGTAGAGTTTGAGGTCAAGGATGGTGATGCCTCCAAAGGTTGCTTTATCATATAGGATTCTTTTAGCTATCCTGGGTCTTTTGTTTTTCCATATGAAGTTGAGTATTTTTCTTTCCAAGTCTGTGAAGAATTGTGTTGGGATTCTGACGGGGATTGCATTGAATCTGTAGATTGCTTTTGGTAAGATTGCCATTTTTATGTTAATCCTACCTATCCATGAGCATGGGAGATCCTTCCATTTTCTGATATCTTCTTCAATTTCTTTCTTTAGAGATTTAAAGTTCTTATCAAAAAGGTCCTTCACTTGTTTAGCTAGTGTTATCCCAAGGTATTTTATATTATTTGTGGCTATTGTAAAGGGTGATGTTTCTCTGACTTCTTTTTCAGTCCTTTTATCATTTGTGTATAGGAGGGCTACTGATTTTTTTTTAGTTGATCTTGTATCCTGCCACTTTACTGAAGGAGTTTATCAGCTCTTGGAGTTCCCTGGTAGAGTTTTTGGGGTCACTTATGTATACTATCATATCATTTGCAAATAGTGAAAGTTTGACTTCTTCCTTGCCAAATTATATCACTTTGATCTCCTTTTGTTGTCTTATTGCTCTAGCTAGAACTTCTAGTACTATATTGAATAAATATGGGGAGAGTGGACAGCCTTGTCTTGTTCCTGAATTTAGTGGTATTGCTTTGAGTTTCTCTCCATTTAATTTGATGTTTGATGTTGGCTTGCTATAAATTGCTTTTATTATGTTTACAAATGTTCCTTGTATTCCTGATCTTTCTAAGACTTTTATCATGAAGGGGTGTTGGATTTTGTCAAAGACTTTTTCAGCATCCAAGGAGATGATCATGTGGTTTTTTCTTTCAGTTTGTTTATATGGTGTATTACATTGACTGATTTTCGTATGCTGAACCATCCTTGCATCCCTGGGATGAATCCTACTTGGTCATGATGGATGATTGTTTTGATGTATTCTTGGATTCGGTTTGCCAATATTTTTGTTGAGTATTTTTGCATCAATGTTCATGATGGAGATTGGTCTGTAGTTCTCTTTCTTTGTTGCATCTTTGTGTGGTTTGGGTATCAGGGTAATTGTAGCCTCATAAAAAGAATTTGGTAGTGTTCCTTCTGTTTCTATTGTGTGGAACACTTTGAAGAGTATTGGTATTAGTTCTTCTTTGAAAGTCTGGTAGAATTCTGCACTGAAACCATCTGGTCCTGGGCGTTTTTTGGTTGGGAGACTTTTGATGACTGTTTCTATTTCTTTAGGGGTTATTGGTCTATTTAAATGGTTTATCTGGTCTTGACTTAATTTTGGTATGTGGTATTTATCCAGAAAATTGTCCATTTCTTCTTGGTTTTCCATTTTTGTGGAGTCCAGGTTTTTGAAGTATGATCTGATGATTCTCTGGATTTCCTCGTTGTCTGTTGTTATGTCTCCCTTTTCATTTCTGATTTTGTTAATTTGGGTGCTCTCTCTTTGCCTTTTGGTTAATTTGGCTAGGGGTTTGTCTATCTTGTTGATTTTTTCAAAGAACAAACTCTTTGTTTCATTGGTTTTTTTGTATTGTTCTCTTGTTTTCTATTTTGTTGATTTCAGCCCTCAATTTGATTATTTCCTGGTGTCTATTTCTCCTGGGTGAGTTTGTTTCTTTTTGTTCTAGAGCTTTCAGTTGTGCTGTTAATTCATTAGTATGGGATTGCTCCATCTTCTTTATGTGTGCATTTAGAGCAATGAACTTTCCTCTTAGCACTGCTTTCAGAGTGTCCCATAAGTTTGGGTATGTTGTACTTTCATTTTCATTGAATTCTAGGAAATCTTTAATTTCTTTCTTTATTTCTTCCTTGACCCATTAATGTTTCAGGTGGGCATTACTCAGTTTCCATGAGTTTGTGTGTTTTCTAGAATTTTTGTTGTTGTTGAGGTCTAACTTTAAGGCATGGTGGTCTGATAAGATACAGGAGGTTATTCCAATTTTTTTGTATCTGTTGAAATTTGTTTTGTGGCCAAGCATGTGGTCAGTTTTTGAGAAGGTTCCATGGGGTGCTGAGAAGAAGGTATATTCTTTTGTGTTAGGATGGAATATTCTGTAGATATCTATTAGGTCCATTTGAGTCATAACATCTGTTAGGTCCTTTATTTCTTTGTTAAGTTTCAGTCTGGTAGATCTGTCTTTTGGTGAGAGTGGTGTGTTAAAATCTCCCTCTACTAATGTGTGGGGTTTGATGTGCGTTTTAAACTTTAGTAGTGTTTCTTTTATGAATGTGGGTGTTTTTGTATTTGGAGCATAAATGTTTAGAATCGAGACTTCATCTTGGTGGATTTTTCTCATGATAAATATGTAATGTCCATCCTGATCTCTTTTGATTGATTTTAATTTGAAGTCTATTTTATTAGATATTAGGATATCTACACCAGCTTGTTTTTTAGGTCCATTTGCTTGGAAAGCCTTTTCCCAGCCCTTTACTTTGAGGTAGTGTCTGTCTTTGAAGTTAAGGTGTGTTTCTTGTATGCAGCAGATGGATGGGTCCTGTTTTCTTATCCATTCTGTTAGCCTGTGTCTTTTTATAGGTGAGTTGAGACCATTGATATTGATGGATATTAATGACCAGTGATTGTTAATTCCTGTTATTTTTTGTGGTTGTGTTGAGTTGTCCTTCTGTGGTATATGTTGGTGTGGGATTATCTATTGCTTGATTTTTCATGGATGTGTTTAGCTTCTTTGGGTTGGATTTTCCCTTCTAGTGCTTTCTGTAGGGCTGGGTTTATGGACAGGTATTGATTAAATCTGGTTTTATCCTGGAATATTTTGTTTAATCCGTCTATGGTGATTGAGAGTTTTGATGGGTATAATAGTCTGGGTTGGCATCCTTGGTCTCTTAGTGTCTGCATGAAATTTGTCCATGATCTTCTAGCTTTCATAGTTTCTATTGAGTAGTCTGGTGTTATTCTGATGGGTTTGCCTTTATATGTTACTTGTTCTTTTTCCTTTGTGGCTCTTAATATTTTTTCTTTGTTCTGTGTGTTTAGTGTTTTGATTATTATGTGGCGAGGGGACTTTGTTTTTGGATCCAGCCTATTCGGTGTTCTGTAAGCTTCTTGTATCTTCGTAGGTATTTCTTTCTTTAGGTTAGGAAAGTTTTCTCCTATGATTTTGTTGAATATATTTTCTGTGCCTTTGAGTTGGTATTCTTCTCCTTCTTCTATCCCTATTATTCTTAGGTTTGGTCTTTTCATGGTGTCCCAAATTTCCTGGACGTTTTCTGCTACGACTTTTTTGTCTTTAGTGTTTTCTTTGACTGATGAATCTATTTTCTCTATTGTGTCTTCAGTGTCAGAGATTCTCTGTTCCATCTCTTGCAATTGGTTGGTTATGCTTGTTTCTGTAGTTCCTGTTCGTTTAGTCAGGATTTCTATTTCCAGCATTCCCTCAGCATGTATTTTCTTTATTGTCTCAAATTCATTTTTCAGATCTTGGAATGTTTCTTTCATCTGTTTAATTGCTTTTTCTTGGTTTGATTTGATTTCTTCCCATTTTTTGTTCGTTTTTTCTTCCATTTCTTTTAGGGAGTTTTTTATTTCCTCTTTAAAGGAGTTTTTCATTTCCTCTTAAGGGAAGTTTTTATTTAATCTTTAAGGGAGTTTCTCATTTCCTCTTTAAGGAAAGTTTTTATTTCCTCTTTGAGGGAATGTTTTATTTCTTCTTTAAGGCCACTGGGTCTGTCTGCCTCTGCAGGCCGCTGCTGGGCCTGTATGTCTCTGCTGGCTGCCGCCGGGCCTGCATGTCACTGTCGGTCTCCACCACCAGGCCCATCTACTTCTGCGGGCCACTGCCACAGGCCTACCTGCATCTGCTTGTCTCTGCCCAGGGCTGTTCTTTTCATTTGTTTTCTTTACTTGGTTTCTTACAATTTTAATGGTAGATGTCTTTTATTTCCTTTGTTAAGTTTATTTCCAGGTATTTTTACTTTTTGTGGCCATTGTAAATACAATAGTTTACCCAATATTTACAATATATTCGTCATTGCTGAGTTTTGCATGTTTTTTTTTAATCTTACTACTTTTTGAAGAATATAGAGGGAAATTTTTAGACCTGTCACCTATTATATTTTTCAAATACAAAGTAAAATGAATTAAAATATTTTAATGCAGTGAATATTATCTTAATTTGATCAGTATTAACAAATATATGTTGCTAACTTTCTCTGAATTGTGGCATAAATAGTGTTAAATATTTTCAGCATAATATCAAAGTATCTATAACATTTAATATACCTCAATGAATGAATGCATATCTGTGCATATATACCCTCATGTATAGATGTGTGTTAATACATGGAGGAAAAAATACATACTAATATATATGCATATATGTCCACAAGTATGTATACATAATGAGTAGTACAAATATCCATTGACTGAGCTCTATATTAATGACAAATAATATTTTGAGCTAAAATAAGAGACAATAGTTTTTACAAAGCTAGAGTTACTCATATATGATAAAGGGTAGCAGACATGAGCAAGTAAAGTATTCAGATATGGAATAATTTTTCTGTTTTTTTTTAAACAACTTTAATTTATGTCAGAAAACATTCTGACTTAATAGAAATTCTGTTTTTTGATGCTAACTGACATATTGGCTGCATTTTCACTTTATTCATTAACATTAAGAGGAAATTTGTTATGAGGTTCTGAGTTTTTAAATTATTTTCACTGTACTCATTTGATGTGTTTGTATTATTATGAAAATGAGTACATTAGACTTTATTTCTAAGTTTTTAAATATCTGACATTTCTCTTTTTTATCATCCAGAGATTCTTGTAAACAACTAGCATGCTTTATTTAAATTAAGTCTTCAGAACAAAATTAATGGTAATATGTGAAAATTAATACTATGATTATAGGGATATGAGCTATTACACAGATTATTAGTCAAGGCTGAGAGAACAAGAAATTCATTACTAACTTGAAATGTATTTTCAAGTGTCTTTACTTATAAGATGAAAATATAGATATATTATTTAGTTTAATGCACTTGTAAATAAAGTACCAAATTGATTATGAGAAATAGTTAATTATTTCTTTAGGTTTAATGAAGCAAACTAATGTAAAATATATTAAAGTAAATATGAATGATTAGTATAATGCAATTCTGATTTACTCCATTTTAAAACACAATATATATAACTCTATATTGTTACCAAAATTGTATATATGTATGTATATGCACATTCATGTCTGTAATGACAATTAATGAATAAAGGCCTTATATTCTAAAGAGAACAAGGGACATATTTGGAAAGCTTTGGATAGAAGTATGAAAAAGAAACATGATGTAATTACATTGCAATCTCAAAATAAACATTTCTTTTTGAAAAGCTAAGGCAAAAATAAGAAACAATCTAAGAGCATAGGGTCTAATGATACACCATAGCCTCAACATTCCAAATTGAACTCACTTGTACTCCTAATTCACTGCTTGTATCACACAAATATTGAAGAAAATATTTTCAGTTCTGAAAAAAATGCTGTAAAATATGACAGGCCAATATATTTTATTATTCCATTTCAAAATATGCACTGAAATGAGTGACTTTGGGAAATTTTTTCACAGCAGAACATTAGCAAAATTGATGAGTTTTTGGCTACAGCTACTTTGCGTGTAACTCCTAGTCTGAATTATTTTCACTGTTATAAAAAGTTCATCAATATCATTTATTTGTATGTTGTGTTTGCCTGACTGTATGAAGGATTGGAGGACTTGGCTCCAGAAAACACTGAATTCTATTTACTGCTTACTCTCTTATGTTTTGTCAAGCAAAGGCGGTTAAGGAAACCTGCTTACCGACTGCACCACAACCCTCGTTTCCAGATGTGTCATGTGTCTGGACTTTAGAGTCTGACATACAGAAACAAGGATGACGGCCTTGGGAGAGAGCGTGACACACCCTGACATCACAGCATAAGGAAGGTTGAATCAGGAAAGGGAAACTGAGACAATATTTTAACCTCGAGAACTGATCGTTGATTTTACTATCTTTGAAGGAATAAAACAATTAGAAAAATCAGGGGTTTTTGTTCATTTATTTTTATTTTTTATCTGACTCACTGGTTAGAAGAATAAAGCTACAAAGGCGGGCATCATTTATGTTTCTCCAAATGACTGCATGTGGTAATTTTCCTTTGTAAATTTGTTGTCTGTGTTCTTGGTCTGAGTGAGTAGTCTATAATTTTCCAATGTATTTATGTAAGTTCAGTTTTCCTACCTTGGAAAGTAATTTATTCTCCTTTTATGCATAATATGATTCTTAATTTTAGCATGGATTACATTTCAATTTATTGAAATCCGTGTCCACTTTAAAATTTTAACTTTTCCTCTTAATTATATTTTAGTTTCACCTGATTCTTGATTTTCTGATGCTTTAAATATTATCTAGAAAACGTGCCATGATGATAATGGAATAAATGTCTGAAACTATAACCCAGTCCCAGTTAAATGTTTTTCTTTACCACAGTTGCTATGGTCATGGTGTCTCTTCACAGCAGTGGAAACCCTAAGACAATTAAAAAAAAAAAAATACTAGAGTCCATATAAATATTCAGTGGTGATGCTGACCAGAGACTTGTATACAGTTATCATCAAAATCTAGAACATGAAATTATTTCCCAAATTGACTACTTGGGCTACTCAAGCATTAGTAACAAACCAAGGGTCTAGATTCAAGGTACAAATAGTTAAATCAGGTTTGTTGAAGAGAAAGAGAAAGGTGGGTTCATTCAATTGCTATGTTCTACCTCTATACTTTTCTACTTATGAGTCCATAATGATAAAACTTTGATGACAGAAAACAAAGGCTGGTTGATCTCCAATACACGTCTTTCTTTTGCCTGGTTGTTTTATTGTCTTTTAGATAAGTAAAACTTCTTGGGACTTTGCATGAGAACCAAAGGAACAATTTGTCTGCCTTCTCATGAGCCAATCTACATGTCACCTCTTAGACCACGATTATCTAGGTTTCTAATCATAATCAATGCATCTTATGAATCTACATATAATCCTGTGCAAATCTGTGTATCTTTCCACATAAAATTGAAAGGTATTAATGATTTTAAGGGGGTGCTCACTGGTAGGAAATTATTTAGTCACATTCATTTCAGGAACAATCCTGTTTTGTAGTTACCATAAACATATTGATCTGATTCATCTGTGAAGATGGTCCTGATATATTTTTTCTTCTATCACTTGGTCATAGACATCAAATCTATGTCAGGAAGGCTGCATATGTTAGCTTAGGGGAATATCTCAGCCAAGGGCAAATAATTACATGGCAAAACACTTTAAATTCGATAATAAATTATTGATAATAGACGTATATTTCCAGCAGTCGATTATGAAGTCCAAGGTGTGGAATCTTTAAACCCTCTGCTGTTCATAGTGTACTGACATGCAGGAAGAATATATATATATATATATATATATATATATATATATATATATATATATTTCCACTTATTTTCTTCATTTTTTATTAGACATGGGAAACCTCCTCCATTATGACAGCATAAACAATGTAATGAAATAATGTCAAGTCCCTTATATATGGTTTGATTTTCTGTTCTTAGAGATGTAAATTAAAATGTTGTTTTAAGGGTGGCAGAGGAATTATGGGAGTGGCCAGCCAACAAGGGTTCCAGCTTGAGACCCATACTATGAGAGAGAGCCCACCCCTGACAATGCCTGGAGGGTCAGGACCCAGAGGATAGCCAGTGCAGCTACTTAAGATAGAGCCAAACATGACTGGCAACGAAGGAAAAAAGTCAGTGAAATGATTCCTAATGATATTGTGCTACACTCATAGATTGTTGCCTAGCCCAGTTGTCATCAGAGAGGCTTCACCCTTCAACTGATAGAAAAAGATGCAGAAATCCACATCCAAACATTAGGAGGACCTTGGGAAATCTGTGGAAGAGAGGAAGAAAGGATTGTAGGAACCACAGGCATTAAGGACTAAGTGAGAAAATACATAATCAACTGACCAGGGTTAATGGGGGCTCATGGAGGCTGAACCACCAACCAGAGAGCTTACATGGGACTGACTTGGGGCCTCTGTACATATGTTATAGTTGTGTGGCTTTGTCTTCCTGTAGGACTTCAGGCAGAAGGAGCAGGGGCTGGCTCTGACATAGTTGTCTGCTCTTGGGACCCTTTCTTTCTTCTTGGTTGCCTCATCCAACCTTAACAGGAAAGGAAGATGCTTGGTCTTGCTACAACTTCATATCTCATGGTTGGCTGATAGACATGGAGGGCCTGCACTTTTCTTTTTTGTAAGGGAAGAGAGAGGGAGTGTGAGCTAATTGGGGGAAGGGATTAGGAAGAGAGGTTGGGGGGGAGAGGAAACTGTGATCAGGAAGGGAAAACATTAAATAATAAAAAAGTAAAAATATATCCTTTTAATAGCCTCCATATATTAAACATCTTATCTCTTTATGTGATTTTTAAGTCACTTTTCTCCTTGTTATTAGAACTTTTGAAAAACAAAAGTTCATTTTTGTTATACAATAAATAATTATCCAAAATAAAGAATCCTGCCAGTAATACCAATGCCTTATTTTTTAAATTCAGTTATTACATTTTTCCCACTCTTCAAGGGACAGCATTTTTAATTTGGTGGGTAATGCATAAATAATTGAGACAGATGTGTTCAGTCATGGACCTCACCATCTCTTCAGCATACCAATACAAAAAAAAAATGTTCACATTAAAATCCTATCCAGCTTTTTAGATACCCTAAATTCTCAACAGACAAAACAAAGGTTATAGGAGTATACTATTTACTTCTCTGTTTCTGTGATAAGACACCATGACCAAAGCCAACTTAAGGAAGAAAGGTTATTTTATCTTACAGTTTCAGGGGGAAAAGAGTCTATCATGGGTTGGGGGGTTTGGAAAAGGCACAGCAGCAGACTGCCAAAACGGGAATCTGAGAAATGAAATGTTTAACTCAGTGCAGGAAGCATAGAGAGCAAACTGGAGGTGGGGGAAGCCGTACAATCTCAAAGCCTGGCACACTTCACACTTCACACACTGACACATTTCCTACAGCAATGCGTCACTACCTAAACCTCTGAAAATAAAGCCAGCACCTGGGACCACGTCTCTAAATACCCAGGCCTATGGGGGGGTACCTCCCATTCAAACCGGCACAAGGTGTTTCAGGGTATACTGAAATAGAGATGAAAGACAGCATGAGTTCAAATACAAAATGTTCCATAGAACATTTTAATGAAATTACAGCAAATATCATTATAGTAGCAAAAAATTTTTATATCAATTTATTTTATCCAGTTTTGTTTGAAGAGCCATCCCACATTAAAAAAAATGTATACTCAAAACTAAAGAATGACATTATATTGATATTAAATTCTGGTATGACTTTATAATTGTTTCAGTCTTTTAAGGAAAAAAGAAATATAATAAACATATAATTAAAATGTTTGTGTAATAAAACAGCTTCAAATACATTCCACTATCCCTATAAAATTTAGATTTAATTCTCATATTTGTGAAATAAAGAATCATTTTAAACATCTTTGGAGCCTAGCTTACTGATGGGAGGACTAGAGTATTCTCTCCCCATTTCATATCCTCTTAACAGTTAACTTCTTAACAGTTGACACTGTATTTGTTATCTCCTTTGAACATGGATAAACTCAGGCCTGTAAGGTTAAATAGTATTTGATTTAGAATTGAGCTCTGGAATGTAAGACTTCAAAGTCCAGTGTTCTTAACTACAAGTTCTTATAAGCATATTTAAATGTAATATCCTGATCTCCATCTTAATTTAAGGCTCCAGAAACAGGGGGCATATTTACTCATAGAAAATGCATGCTGATCCAAAAAAGGACAGCGGCATACAAGAACATTGGTAGCCAATTTAGTTACAGAACACAGAACAGTCACTGCAAAGGCCATGCTTTAAGAAATCATTCTCAGCAATTAAATTCTACGATGTTTTAAAAATAACTTTATGGTTGACCAGTAGTATGAACCAAGGACAAATAAACTACAACAACCCAATTTGGGTTGTTGCTCTAAAATACACAAATATTGTTCAAAAATAATTCATAACATTTAGTTGTATAAATACTGTTTTTGAAAGGGGACCTCAAGTATCCTGATGGTGTCCTCAACTTTGCTGTGCAGCCTAGGATGGCCTTGGTTTTTTGATCACCTTACTTCTACTCCCCAAGTTCTGGGATTACAAATATATGGGCTACCACACTGCATTTATGTAATGTTAATGGGAGAAGCCATATTTTTGTGCATAAGGTACAAGCAATTAAAACTTTGAGATACATTGCCAGCCTACATATAAGTTTAATGTCATCAAGTCACTTGAACTCTTAAAAGATCATAGCTACAATTTTATTATCTATTCATTTAGAAAATACATAATGTTGAAATCAATTGCAGCTTTAGCAATTAATTCAGATGACTGTATTTCACCAGACAAAACGACATGTGCATTTGCTAACAAAATACTTGTACACTGAAATTTCTCATTTACCAACATAAAATTCTTCTTCATATAGGTTTACCAAATCTGTAAAGTGATAGTTAAGCTGTACTTTTAAAATTAGCTATTTCTGTAGTTAGTTAAAGAAAGACATACTCTGATTGCATTGAAGGAATGATTACCTGTGACTCAGAGGTAAAAATTCTTTGGTAGAATAAGAATTTTCCTCTCTAAAAAGTTTTATACATGCTGTGAAAATTTTGGAAGAGAAACTAGAATCATATACTTTGTCACATTTTACTTTCAAATGGCCCTGATTCTGAAAATTAATTTTGGTTCATCTTTTGGTGTCTGTTTATCCAAGCAGAAAGTTCCATATTTGGTAAGGATATTTCTACTTGTTCATATGTGCAAACATAATTCCATAGGGATAAATTTCTATATAGCAAAAATAATCAACAGAGTGGACCACACATACAATGACAAATGTTATAGCTAGAGTAATTGACAAAGTCTTGGCATCTTATCTTCACTGGATGGTAATTATATTTCATATATAACTTTAAAATTGGAAAAATGAAAACAAGTGATATTTATTACCCTTTGTATATATCAATGTATTTCATAAACAATTGTTCTGAAGCTGTCAGGCAATGCCTTTCAAAAGCAAACAAAAATATGCAAATACACTCATTAAATTTATTAATGAATTGTATAAAATTATTAACCAATGAATAAATTACATGAATGTAATTAATGAACATATTAATGAAATATATAGTAAGATGAGAATTATTAGTAAGACTGATAAAAATTTACTCTTAAATTTTTGAAAAACAGGTTTTCAATATATATTAAGCCATTTTAGTTAGGCTCCTTGGTACTCCGTATATTATTTAAATATGACTATTTAGCATATTTGACAGAAGTAACAATCTGTAACATTTTCATCTCTATATCAGTGTGGAAATACAGTCAAATATAACAGACTTGGGAATATACTGACACTGTTTTTGACTGCTTGAAGAACCTGCTAGTATACTTATATATTAATACTTACAAATACATTTATATATTAACACTTACAAGGACTTCTAAATTGCCTTCATGTCCATTATGTGCTTTAAAGGGTAAATAAAAAATAAAACATAAAATAACCAAATTTCAGTGCACTCTACATCCAAAATTGTCTGTTGAATCCATCACTTAATGTGTCTCTCTATAGTTATTTTATGTAAAAATATAAAACTCTGTTCTTCAAGCAGAGTTCTAATTAAGGTCCTTAATTTAACATTTCACAGTTTTAGTTGTGAGACATAGGACAGCAAATGTTAGAAGGTTATTAATGTGTCAAACTGTTTTTGAACAAACTTTTGTTGCTAAGGAAACCTTTCTTTCCTTAAAAAAAACAGATTCTCATCATTATTTTGTGTGAAGAAATTTTAACTCTAAGGCAAATTATATAGCAATTTAAAAACAATTCCACATATGGATTATATATAACTAAAACTCAACTGTATGTTAGATGAGTTAATATATTCACATAACAATAATTTTTTTAATCTATTCAATTCATTTTGTTGATTTTATGGTTTAGAGTAAAATACATTATACTTAGGAATACATTCTTTTTTATTTTCTTTACACTGATCAAATAAAATACGTTCAAGTACTTCAAATTCTCTTTTTTATTTTTTGAGATTATAAATTTCCTCTTCCCTTCTTCCCTCAAACCCTCATCACTGATAATTATAAATCTTCACATTGCTACAAATGTATAGAATTTCAATATGTCCAAGAAGGTCAATAACAATTTAAATATTTTAAAATTATTTTCAATATTCTAAATATTGAATCTGTAGGCAGAGATTCTCTTTGTCCCAGAATTCAGTTTTGTCCTACCAACTGCATTTCAAATAATCATAGAGATTTAATATTAATTATAAATGTTTGGATGATAGCTCAGGTTTATTACTAGCTAACTCTTACATTTTAAGTTAACCCTTATTTCTTATCTACCCTCTGCCATGTGGTGGTATCTTCTTGCAATCTGGCACATTCATCTTCTTTCTCTCTGTGTTTCCTCAAGACTCCTCAGACTCTGTCTTTGTTCCCAGTATTTTCTCTGTCCTAAAATCTTGGCTAGGCAATCAACTTTTAATTAACAATGATAGCAACATGTCTTTACAGTGTTCAAGTGGATTATTCCACAGCATTTCTCCCCTCTTGTCTAATTAAAAAGGAAGACTTCAACTTTAACATTGTAAAATTATATACAACAAAACCACTTTTCAAGTAAGAATTACACTAATAATATCCAGTCCATTTGTATTTGGTAAAATTAGAAAAAAAATCTATTATTTATCCTATCTATGTGAGTCTAATATTTCATGTCTAATTTACTTTTTATCATTACTAAGAAAAACTTTAAGTCTAATTATTTTATCTTTAACTCTCTCAAAGACCCCAGAAGGGTGGAATGTTACCTAATGACAGGGACATCTAGCTCCTGGACAGTCAGTCACCCAAAGCTCTTCTGTAATGTTGGGTCATCCAAATTTGGTGTACAGGCCTAGTACATCTAACAGACTTTTCTGAGAAACAGGTAATTTTGAAGGAGAGACCATATAACAAGCATTTTGGCAAACTTCTAAAAATGATGAAAAAATATAGCTAAAAATACAAATAAATTACATTGTGATTGAAAGTTTACTAGATATATGCCCACAGGTAACAATAATTTCACCAAAATCTTGGCATACAGATTGGCATCTTCAGGAGGTAAATATTCATTTTCTATGGATTGGAACTTCATCTCAGGTAAAACAAGTACAACACTGGTCAAATATATAGGGTAGAAAGGACAGATAGGGAACTTAAAGTCATATGTGACTAAAGCAGCAGTAAAATTATGGGGATGTGATTTGTTACAACAATGAAAAATCCAGATCCACATTCTTCCAATCTCAGAAACAAACCATGAAATAAACAATGCTTCTGAAAAAAAATATTAAAAGGTATTATCAAGAACAATCACTGACCATTCTGGTTGTACATAATCAAGGCACAATAGCTCTTAATCTTTAGAAGGTATCAACAGCCCTACCTTTATAATGGTTAACTGACAAAACTTTCTGAGTTGAACAGTGGTCATCAGAAAAACTACAGGCATTAGAGCAGTTGATATAGGAACAGCTAAATGTTCAACATTTCGAAGAATCAAACAGTCCTTGGAATTCTCCTATATTTGTCATTAAAAAGAAATCTGGAAAATGGAGAATGGTAGCAGATCTAAGAGCTATCTAATAGCCAATGGGCTCTTTACAGCCTGGAATTCCCTTGCCTTCTTTATTACCTAAAGGTTGGTCTATTATAGGGATTAATTTAAAAGACTGTTTTTTTACTATAACTTTCCAAGAACAGGATAGAGAAAAGTTTGCCTTCAAAGTGCCTACTTATAATAATTCCCAGCCTGTTAAAAAGTATCAGTGGAAAGTTCTTCAACAGAGGATGTTAAACAGCCTCACTTTGTATCAATACTTGGTACAACAGCCATTGGAAATTATTTGTAAACAGTGTTCTCAATATATAATTTACCACTATATGTATGATATCTTACTAGGAGATTCAGACTCAGATATCTTAGAAAAATATATGAAGAGTTAAAGAAAATTTTGCCTTTTTTGAGATTACAAATTGCTCCTGAAAAAAAATACAGAGAGGTGATTCTATTAATTACCAAGGATACAAGACAGGTTTATGAAAACTTCAACCACAGAAAGTACAAATCAACCAAGCCATGGTGGTGCATGCCTTTAATCCCAACACTTGGGAGGCAGAGGCATATGGATTTCTGTGAGTTCAAGGCCAGTCTGGTCTACATAGTGAGTCCCAAGACAGCCCGGGCTGTTACACAGAGAAATCCCTTCTTGAAGGAAATGAAAGAGAAAAATAAAAAGGAAAGTACAAAATCAGGAGAGATCAATTATGAACTCTTAATGATTTTCAAAAGTTGCCGGGAGGTATTAACTGGCTAGAGCCCACAATTGGATGGACAAGTCAAGAACTAAGTAATTTATTTCAAACCTTACAAGGTGATAAGGACTTAAGTATTCCAAGAAATATATCAGTTGAGGCTGAAAGAGAATTGGATTTGCTAGAAAAGTAATTAGAGAATGAACATGCAGATCATTTGGATCCAGAGCTTGATTATATTATGGTTATTTTACTTTCTATGCATTCTCCCTCAAAAATTTTAATGTAGAGAGAAGATAATATTTTAGCATAGATAATTTTGCCACACAGAGTAAAAAACTGAAGACCTATGAAAAAAGGTTTCTGAATTAATTCTGAAAGGATAGTTAAAACTTCATAATTTAGCAGGAATACATCCAACAGCAGTTGTGGTGCCTTTTAAAAATGCTAAAATTGCCTCATTATGGACAGAAAATGAACATTAACAAGAAACTTGCAGTAATTTTTTTGGGCAAAATTAGCAACAAATACCCCCAAAATAAAAGACTTCAATTTATAAAGAAAATTAATTGGAATTTATGTTGCATGTGGAACAACAATTTCTAGAGGCCCTAAATTCTATAATGATGCAAATAAATCAGGAAAGTCAGGTTGTAAGTCATGAAATTTAAGTAAAGTCGGTCAGGCATTGATGGTGCATGGCTTTAATTCCAGCACTCGGGAGGCAGAGCGAGGTGGATCTCTGTGAGTTTGAAGCCAGCCTGGTCTACAGAGAGAGATCCAGGAGAGACACCAAAAACTACACAGAAAAACTCTGTCTCAAAAAACCAAAAAAATAAAAAAGAAATTTAAGTAAAGTGGCTCAAAGCTCTATGATTCTGTTCTAAAATCTGAATTACATGCTATCCTCATGGTATTATTAGATATCCAGAACGTCTTAGTATATTATTCTATACTATATTCAGGATGAGTTGTTTTACATAATGAAATCACTGAACTTATTATCTTTGTTATTTATTAAATTATAAGAAATAATAAATAGAAATCATCCCTTTTATATGACATATTTCAGATTTCATTATGGATCTAGCAGGCCATAAGGTGATGATGAAATTTATCAGCTATTAGTAGGAAATGTGCTAGAAGCCTCAGAGTTTCATAAGATTACCATGCTAACAGCAAAGGTTTGAAGAAAGAGTTTTCTATCACTTGGCAACAAGCCAAGGAAATTATAAGGGGCTATTGTACTTGTTCTTTGTAAAACAAAACTTCATTACCTGCGGTAAGTAACCCAAAAGGTACACAAAGAAATAAAATTTGGCAAAAGAATGTGTTTCATTTTACAAAGTTTGGAAAATTAAAGTAGTTGCACCCATACCATAGATAAATAGTCAGGATTTCAATGAGCAATTGCTTTGAGTTCTGAAAAGGATGATTCTGTAATTCCAAATACATTAGAAGTTATGGCCATTATGGGAGCACCTGTACAAATTAAGACTGATAATGCTCCAGTATATGTCTCTAGTAGAATTAAACAGTTTTTCACAGATTACAAAATAAGGCATATTACAGGTATACTACACAATCAGTTATAGAAAGATCTAATCACACTTTAAACGATATGGTTAATAAACAGAAAGGGGTAATAAAGACTCCCAGAGATAGATTACACAATGCTTTGTTAACTTTAATTTTTTAAATGCTAATGACAGTTGCAGATAGACATTGAATAGAAGGGAAAAAATGTTGAATTAAATCTTCCTGTATACTTTAAAAATGTGTTGACCTCACAAGAGAAACCAGTATATGTATTACATTGGGATAGAGAATTTCCTTTTTTTTTTTCCACAGTAGAAGAAAAGGTATAAAAACTATCAAATTTGATGAAGTTTAGATTTGTACAGAAAATACCTCATGGTTAGGAGAGGTAATATTTTATCAAACATGATGGCCATTCAATCTAAACTTACTTATAAAACCAACAAAGGCCTTTAATTTGATTGGATATAACCTACCCAAAAGGAAAACTTCCCACAGTTAGGGGAGAACTCTTCACTGTTCCACAATATGGGGCCAGGGGATCAAACTCAGTACATTATGCTTGGCAACAAGTGTCTTTACCCACTGAGCTACATTTGTGGACCTCTGTTATTGTTGATAGTAGAAGAAAATATACCTGCATAAGATTCTGTGCTTTTTTGTCATATAAACATGCCATTAAAAGTACATAGCAAGAAGGCTCTGAAAAAGATCATTCATGTGGTCTTTCCTAACACAAGGCAGATATTGTAGACCTTTTTAACCACAAGATGTATTCTAAGATGGGCAGTAGAAGCCTGAAACTACATGTGGTGTGGTTATAAACTCTGTATATGCCACATCATTTTCAAGTATGTACCTATTAAAAGTTTAATTTAGGAATTAGGTACAATAAAAATGCAGCAAAATAAAATATAAAATTTACAATACACTGTAATAAAAGTTATATGTATGTGGTCTGCCATAAACTATCTTAATCTATTTTAAATTTTTCACTTTTTTATATATTTTTTATTCTGATTATTTGATCTTTTTGAACTCACTGCTAAATGAACTGTTTCTACTCCTACCTTCCTCCAAGTTTCAGGAATCATCGTGGAAGAAGGAATGGAAAAGCTACAAAATCCAAAGGGTGGTTAAAAAGTGGTATGAAATGCTACATTATTTCAGCTTCAAACAACATTTAGCATAGATTAATTACCTTATGGTTTATTTGAATCTGAATTTAAAACATCACTAATTTTGTGTTTTATACCCATTGAAGAGTTAAAAGAAGAGTTATAAAAACTTTTGTATTATCACCATGGTTGATCTAACAATTGTGATAGCTACACAATAAGGTAGTATATGAAGTTTGCCTAAAATTCACAATGACATAATTCAAATCCACAGTGACAGGAAGGACAGTGAGAGAGTTTTAGTCTGTTAATCAAAGTATAAAATGTTAGATGGATGTATTATTTTTACATTGAATTTGCTATTTAATATTTGCAACTATACATTCATTGTGAGTGAAGGGAACTATGGAATGTTCTCCTGTGCATAAGTGGTAGCTATGCTATTGTTCTCTTAGACTGAAGATAACTAGGATTGAGAAAGACCAACAGTAATTTTTACACTGCTGCATTAGAAGGTTGTTACCTCTACTGGATATTCTTTATCAAAAAATAAATTGAGCTTTCTTATTAGATACACTTAATCCCAGTACTCAGGAGGCAGATTTCTGTGAGTTTGAGGTCAGCCTCATCTACAGAGCAAGATCCAGGACAGGTACCATGGACAGGCACCAAAAACTACACAGAGAAACCCTGTCTCAAAACACCAAAAATAAAATAAAATAAAAAATAAATAAAAGATACACTCTGAGAATTCCCTTACTAAAAGGCTTAGACTGAATAATTTGCCTCAGAAATAAGTACCTTCCTCATTTTGCAAGAAGAAATCCTCATGAATTCATCTTTATTTCTGAATGCATGGACTTATTAAATGTTCAAGCATATAACTCTGAAACAAAAGCAATTTTGAAAAGAAAACAAATTTTATGTTAAGCTACAGATACACATAAAATTTAAAAAATGTCTGGCTGGGAAGGATAAAGGGAATTTTAAAAGAGCATATTGTCTCTCATATGGAACTGTTCTGAGTGACTGTAAACTGAGAGGATGAGTAGGAGTGGATGGAAGGTGATGGAGCTGAGAGTGAGTGAAGTACAATGGTGCACACATAGGCTGTCACAAGGAAACGCCTTGTTTACACACAAGCATATAGACACACACTACCTTGGTAAATCTTATCCTGGCTTATTTTGTGATATAGGCTACTTATTTTGGTTATGTATATGTTGTGTCAGTGGGTTACTATATGTTTTATTAAAATAAAATTTACATAAACCATGAAGCCGTTTCAAATTCAACAATGTCAAAACATTTAATTCATTAACTGTATTATAACCGTCACTTCTATGTGATTCCTCTATATTTTGTTACTGTGCAAGAAATCCTGATGCTCCTTAGGAGAACCATTTGTTTCCCACTCCAGGTTTTTAGAAATCACCATTTTCTGCCTCTACAAAACTACCTCTTTTGGCTGTTTCATATAAACAAAGTAATGTGGTATTTGTCATCTTGTTTTCTTTCACTTGGAATCATGATTTCAAATGTTTTTATGTATATGTGCACTTCTGAACCTTTATAGCTTTGTGGGCAACTTACTACATATTGACCATCTATTCATCTACTTTTTGAAACTGCTAATACTTTATTAGAAAAGATAAAATTATCAGAAATTTTGCTATGAGTGTAATATATAGATTAGGATAAATAGTCATTTTTTCTTCTATTTGTTTCATACCACTTTCCACAGATTGCTTTTCTTAGTTTGGCTACAAAGCTATATAAAAAAAAATCATTGCACTGTACATATTGATGTGTAACTAACAGTTTGAATCTGTTTTATTTATGATATATTTGTACATGTGGTGAGTTGAATGAAATATGCCCTACATAAGTTCATGAATTTGAACACCTGGGCCTCTCTTCCTGGTCTGGTCGTGTGGGGGAAGGTTTTGGAACCTTTAGGGTGTGGAGCCTTGAAGGAGGGAGTACTTCACTGGAGGTGGCATCTGAGTTTATGGAATCACCCATTTCTTGTTTGCTGTGTTTCCTGGAGTGAAGTTGGAATGGAACAACCCAGCTTCCTGTTCAGGGAACCCACTGTCCTGCCTTCTGAGAAAACACAGAATCCCTCTCTGGATTCATAAGCCAAAACTAACTGTCTTCTCTAAGTTGCTTTTGGTCATGATATTTTATCACAGCAACAAAAATGTAACTAAGAATTTACCTAATAGATAATGTTGGCTCATGTCATAACTTTGACTCATATCATAACTTTATATTCAATATTTAAAGAAATCTCAAATTGTGTTTCATGTCTATTAAATATTTACATAATCATCTATAATGCTTGAGGGTTTCAGTTTTTTTCACATCTATTTTAACATTTTTCTGTACCTCCTATTTTTTCAATTCTGCTTTTCTAGGGAAAATACAAACTGATATCCTGCTTTTTTTAAAATTTGTATTTATCTACTTAATAACAGTGAGTATCTTTTCATGGGTTTGTTTTATGCACATATGAACACTCATACACATAGAACTTCCTTGGAGAGTGGTCTGCATTTTTGAGTTTCAATTTCTTGAATGCTCAAAGACTAGGTAGATTATTATTATTATTTTATTTTGAATTGTTAAAGTATTTTGTAAACATATGGCATGTATTTTACAGATTTAAGCTATGTATTTTCTTATTTTTTTATTTTATAATAGACATGTTAACATCAAACTCATGATCCTCTGGTATAATTTGACATTATTTGAATTAGAATTAAATTATACTAAATTTTCATAACATAAGATGAAATTGTTGGATTATGCAAATATTGAAAGAGCAAACAAATTAGAGACTATTCATGGGTGACATTTGCAGCTATTTATTTATATTTTCTTATATTTTATCAATGAATAATACATACATACATATAGCTAAATAATGATTGTTAGATAAATGCATGGATGATGGTTAAGGTGAATTGAATTAGACAGTCTGTCAAATATATCCTGTATATATTTAAGAAATTTCACACACAAAAACTCTTTATTAAATTTATTTCAAAACTGGCAATTTTTTACTTTTAAAAATAAACAATATAATGACTCTTCATAGATGTATTCTTCATATTGTAAGTGAAAAATCTTTTTTTTAATTTTCAAAAGCATTTATGATAAAATAAAAATGTAAAAAAATTTCCCCTATATTTTAGCAGTTCAGGTTTGGATGTGGTACTGTATTATTCAGTATTCTCTAAAGGAACAGAACATTATAAGACTCATGCTGTGGATATCCTTCTGTATAAATAAAACACTGATTGGCCAGTGGCCAGGCAGGAAGTAGGCAGTACAAAGAGAGAGGAGAATTCTGGGAAGTGGAAGGCTGAGTGGGGGAGGCACTGCCAGCCACCGCCAGGACAAGCAGCATGTAAAGATGCTGGTAAGCCACGAGCCACATGGCAAGGTATAGATTTATAGAACTGGGTCAATTTAAGATATAAGAACAGTTAGCAAGAAGCCTGTCACAGCCATACAGTTTGTAAATAATATAAGCGTCTGTGTCTTTATTTTATAAGTGGGCTATTGGACTGCTGGGGCTTGGCAGGGACCTGGAGAGAAAACACCAGCTACAGACTCATATAATAAAAAAAGTTTTTTGTGTTGGTTCATGAGAAGAAGACTTGGTAATTGGCAGAGAAAGGGAACCTGGCGGCTGTTCATGCTGAGGAGATAAAAGCCTCAACTTTTGCAATCCCTCCTGGGAGCTCTGCAAGCCCTCTGGAGAGTTTATGGAGAACTCAGAGTCTGAAGTCTGCAGGTAATAAAAGCTGCTGTAGATATGTGAACTCAGGGAGAACTGGGTGACATACCTGCTCTGACTTTCCACTTCCCATTTTTCTCATCCGTTCTCCATTCCGTTGGGTATTGCATCCCACATTCAGGGAGGATTTTCTCCCCTCCTTTATCACCCAATGTGTGTCAGTCACCCAGAGCTGTGTCTCACAGTTTGGGGATTCTAAAGCCTTTTGTATTGACAATGAAGATTAGCTACCATAAACATTTAAGTAAAATAAAATTCAACAGCATTATATACTGATGCTTATAACACCATGTTAGAAGTCTCAAAAAAGTATTTAAATTCTGCAAGAAAAAACAAAACAGGATTTAAAGAAAAACAGTTGCTGGAGGAGTGAATATTCTACACTAAATAAAAGTAAAGTTACCATCATTTGCACATTTTATATTTTGTTTATTTAAAATAAGACTCTAGCCCTAGGCCACAACACAGCAACAGCTCCATACCATGTCATGCAGCCAGTAGGGGAGAGGACTCAACTAGGAGCCTCCTGGGGACTCTATCCCCAGGCCATGACAATTAACAGTAATAACTCCATGTGATGCCATGAGGCTGGTGGGAACAGAATTCATCCAAGTGCCAACCAGCACCTCTGGTGTTGAACAGTCAGAAACAATTATTGTGAGCAGGTACAGGGTGAGAAAGTGGAAGAAACAGAGTAGTGTTTCATGGGCTGGGGAGAGAGGCCCATCTGAAGAGGTGAGGGTGGTGAGGAACAGGCTAATTTGAATGGCCTGCTAGTCACCTGAATCC
Source organism: Peromyscus leucopus (assembly GCF_004664715.2). Classification (NCBI taxonomy): domain Eukaryota; kingdom Metazoa; phylum Chordata; class Mammalia; order Rodentia; family Cricetidae; genus Peromyscus; species Peromyscus leucopus. Next base: position 61,281,758 of record NC_051072.1, read on the forward strand.
AAGGTGATATTTAGGCCTGGGCTATTGTCAAGGACCAAACTTGACCCAAAGCCCTGAAGCAGCTGGCTAGGGCATGAGTTGATATCTGTGGCTCCTGTTGTCATTGAGGGCCGTTCAGAGGTCTGTAGTCTGGGGCTAGATTGGTGTGGAAAGGCCGTGCTGATGAAGGGGCCATGGTGATCTGAGTGGCCTACTCTGCCACATGAGGACATGGTGACATCTGTGCCCAAGGTGCTGCCAAGGACCATGTCTGGGTCTGTGGTCTATGTTGATGTCTGGTGGCCCATGGGGCCATCAAAGGTCGCATGGATGCCAGGGGTCTACACTGCAACCTGTGGTCATGTTGATGTCCAGAGGCTGTCCTGCCACCAGGACTATGGTGATGCCCAGTCCGGGCTGGTGCTGAGGGCCATGTCTGAGTCCGTAGTCCTGCTGCGGCTGTCTGGGTTGATGCCCATGGCCCGTGTTACCATGGGGATCATAGGAACCAAGTGTATTGAAATCCTAGCGCTGTGCTGTATCTGGCCCTCCCTGGCCCTGGGATAGCTATCCCTATGCCTCACTGAATACTGCAGCCGAAGAGCTGGTCCCCATAATCAGGAAAGATGCCCCCACCCCTCACCACAGGTGTACACCTCACCTGAGCAGCACAATAGAGATGATTCTGTTGTTAGGGGCACAGAGGAGCCAACCCTGAGGGCAAGAGAGCTGGCCCTTGGATCACAAGATTTGGAGAATTAGCCTTGTCCCTCACTGGCTGCAGCACATAGGAGAGCAGGTCCTGTACCCCATCGAGGTAATACACTAGAGCTGACCTTGGTGGTGGTGGTGCAGATGAGCCAATCCTGAGGTCATGAGAGCAGAAAAGCTGGACCCCACCCCCTCGATTCCCCCCAGAGCCTGGGCAAGACAGTGGAGCTGGACCCGGGGGTATGAGTGTGGGTAAGCCACTCCTTGCAGCAGACTGTTTGGTGAGTTAACCAAGGCAGTGGTAGAAAGTTTACCCAGGTGGTGATGATGAAGGAGAGCTGGTAGGCTGACCAGCCCAGCTACCACCCAGCCCAGAACCAGGGCTATGAAATGGCCCACTCCAATATCCACCTCATCTATGAACTGTTAGAACATGTGAAAGGATGAACCTACAGATCCAAAACATCGGGATCTCTACAACACAGGGCAACCATAGGATATCCAAGAAGAGCCCCAGTGAGAGCCCATTATCGATAGTGCAGCAGAGGCCTCGAGCCAGACCAATGACTCCTGGCAATGAACACTTGCAAGTGAAAATGAAAGGACTAAAGGGTAAGCTTTATAACTCAACAGGCCACGTTAGAGCTTCCATGATGAGATTCTTCTCCTTTTTATTTGTTGTTGTTGTTTTCTGTTTTTTTTGTTTTTTTTTTTTTTTTTTTTTTTTTTTTTTTTTTTTTTGGTTTGGTTGGTTTTTTGTTTTTCTTTCTTTTTTTGCAAGGGGAGGTTGCAAGGGCTGAGGGTGGATGCTGGTGGATGGGGAGATGAATGGGATAGGGGTGCATGATTTGAAATCTCCAGAGAATCAATGAACATTTCAAAAAACAAAAATCTAAAAGAGCCTGAGTTGATCTTTTTACTTTACTAATCAAATGTATGCTTCCTTTAAAAATGAAAAAACTCAAGGCTTAGGAGATGACTCACAAAGGTAAAGTGTATGAATTTAAACTTCTAGGATCCATGTAAAGATGGGCTTCATTGTGTGTGTCTATAATCCCAGACATTTGATGATGAGATGATGTGCTCTAGTTTTATGTGAACATGACACACACCAGAGTCAATTGGGAAAAAGAAATTCTCACTGAGAAAAATGCCTTTATAAGATTGTCCTATAGCCAAATCGGTAGAGCACTTTCTTGATTAAATATTGATGTGGATAGGCCTAGTGCACTGTAGGTGAGCCAACCCTTAGCCTGTTTTCTTGCATAGTATAAGAAAGTAGACTGAGAAAACCATGAGGAATAATCTAGTAAACCCCCGTACTTCATGGACTCAGCTTCAGTTATTATCTCCAGGATCCTGCCATGAATTCTTGTCCTGATTTCTCTTAGTGTTATACCTGAGAGTTGTAAACTAAAATAAACCATTCCTTCTTTAGTTGTTTTTGGTTACAGTGCTTATCCACAGTAATAGAAAGCTTAAGACAGATGGGTTATCAAGAGAGTAGAATCCCAGAAACCTTGTCTCAAACATGATGGAACACAAGGTCTGACATCAAAAGTTATGCTCTATCTTCCACACATATGCTGCAGTTGGTTCACAGACACCTGAACTCACACATACCATTGTGCATACTCACATGTACCTACACAACATAACACACACAAAAGTGATTTTAAGAAAGGAAATCACGGAGATTGGATATTTTTATAGCTGACTAGAAAGCCCTTCTGTGTTTTAGAGCTTACTTAGAAGAATATTTCATCACAATCAGAACTGTAAAAAACTATTTTTTTCACCATGAATATTAACAAGCTTGCAATAAATAAAAAATGATAACAGGTATGAGAGATGTATGTTGGAGCAAATTACTTGTTGCAAATACTTCTAAAATGTATTTGGAAATACTGAGATCACACTACAATGAATCATTAAGTTAACACTCTTTAAGTATTCGAGGTTTTTGCTTCAGTGATTACATAAACCCTTTATGACTATATTTAAGTTATGACATCAAACAATTAGACACTAACATGGCAAGTAGGAGAGAAAATGTGGCTTCCAAATTCATGAAAAAAATAGAAATATCTAAGAAAGTTTTGAAATATTATTCTAGCTGACAACAAAAGATAAGAAACATTATACTAGCCCACAGTTAGTGAAAAGAAACTATCAGTGATGTTTCAAAACTTAGAAAAAGATTCATATGTGTTTGTAAAGAAACATGATAGTAGTCAGGTTAAGACAGATATATTTATGAAAATTAAAGAAAGATAAGTTGTACCTGAGCCTAATATTTACATAATCATCAGTAGTCATGGATTCACAGAGTTACTAGAATCTTAAGACTTATATCTATGACAGTGTTGAGAAAGCATACACAGGGAGCTTTTGCATAAACTGAAAAATACTGACTTTCTTTTCTCTGTATGCTGGCATTCCAGCCTGAATTAAAAAAGGAAAGAAGGAGGAGGGGAAGGGGAGAAGGGGGAGGAGGAGAAGGAGGGAAGAGGAGGAAGAGAAGGAGAAGAAAGAGAAGGAGGAGGAGGAGGGAAAGGAGGAGGAGGAGAAGGAGGGAAGATGAGGAAGAGGAGAAGAAAGAGGAGGAGGAGGAAAAGGAGGAGGAGGAGGAGGAAAAGGAGGAGAAGAAAGAGGAGGAGGAGGAAAAGGAGGAGGAGGAAGAGGAGAAGAAGAAGAAGAAGAAGAAGAAGAAGAAGAAGAAGAAGAAGAAGAAGAAGAAGAAGAAGAAGAAGAAGAAGAAGAAGAAGAGACAACGACAGTGAGGAAACTGAACACCAGCTCTCATTCCTCTGCCTTCTGACTGTAGATGCAATGTGACCATTGCCTCATATTCTCACTGCCATGCCTCACCAACATAACAGACCTAATCTTCTCTTAAACTATGAGTCAAAATAAATCTGTCCATCAAATTATTTTGAGCATGTATGTTTTCAGAAACAAGAAAAGCAGCAGAGAAAATTGGTATCAAGAATGGAGCTAATGTGCTAAACCTGACTACTGCTCAGATCCCTTGGTTCATGAAGGGAATATGAGAGATGTTTAGAGCTGCTGATTAAAGAAAGCATAAAGCTTTGCAAGCAGAGCAGAGCATAATAGGCTGTTCTGGTGGGAGATGAAAAGGCAAGAGTGAAGAGAGTAGGGGCAGAGTGGAACCTGTGCTCACACATTTACAGAGGAAACACACCTCTATTTGAATTCTAGTCTGTTTATCCTTATATTGTATTCCTTGTGAAGAATTTGCCTGCATTTGTCTATAACCTAAAATTTGGTGTGACTGAATTAAAGGAGAATAAATTAGATTTTGGTGGAAGAAATGCCCAGACAGTACTATTAAAGCATGGCTATTGATTACAGAGTTTACTGAAATTTATAATGAAAATCACAGCAGGAAGATGTGAAAACTTAACTCTCTTACTAGGAAAAGACACAATGTTTTGGAGAGAATAAACGTCATTCTCGACAACGTGACCACAATTTTAAAAGAGATTCAAGCTCTTAAGAATCCATGCACTTTGCTTTGGAACAGTAGGAAAGGTACCCTGAGAACAGACCACCAATAAGAAAAATGCAAAATTATTTAAAATGGCAGAACCTGAACTGAGTACATCACCAAAGAGGCACCCGACTCTATAAAGGCTACTAGTGGAAATATTTTCTTTGTGAAGTTCAGGATCAAAAGGGGAAGCTCTGGGACGACTGAGACAACCATAGCTTTGTTCCAAAGCTACTGAGCTACATCTGATGATGGCATCAGAACTTGGAATTGCTCATCTGTTCATCTACTACCATCTTTGTAAGCATTGCAAAATACAAGAGTTACTGTGTCATAGTGGTTTACTGTAATGATGTAGAAAGCTACTGATAAACAAGAGTGTACAGCAAGTCAGATAACTTTCATTGCACTCTTGAGAAGGTTCTGTGAAGTGATGTAAAAATGAAGCCTAAGTTGCCAAAAGAGATCTCAGGATTTTGAAAGTACTAGAAATGTAGGACATTCATCTATGAGAGATATATGAACTGAGTGGAGCCTAAGCAAAAGGTGGCATATACCAAAGGTAAAGGTTGGACAAGTGAGTCTACCCATGACATTGAAACAGATGGTATCAGCACAAGCCCAAGATGTTAAACCTGGAGATGCATAGTTTTGTGTTTGCTTTTCTGGAGTTTCACTTTTGTTTTGGATCCCCCTCTTCTTCTTCTTCTTTTTTTTTTCTTTCGTTTTTTTTTTTTTTTTTTTTTTTGCTTTTCTGTGTAGTTTTGGTGCATGTCCTGAATCTCAATCTCTAGACCAGGCTGGTCTGGAACTCACAGAAATCTGCCTGGTTCTGCCTCCTGAGTGCTGGGATTAAAGACGGGCACCACCACTGCCTTGCTTTGGTTCCCTCTTTACTTGCTATGAATGAGGATGTTTATTGTCTATGCCTTTGCATCTTGCAAGCATGTAATTTGTTTTTTAATTATTTTTTAATTTTCTTTATTTTATAAGAGCCTACAGTTAACAGAATGGATTAGAAATGGTGTTGAATTTTGAGATCTGTCACACTATTATGCTATGAAGTCCTTGGTAATTCCTCGAGTACAAAGGGGATTTTGTATTTTGAAGTTACCATTAACCTTTGAGAACCAGACATTAAATGCTAGAGTTTAAAGTGGTATATTTGGCAGTCATATTGTCATGGAGTAGACTATTGATGTGTGTCTTAGTTAGTGTTTGTTTTTACTACTGTGGTAAAACATTAACCCAGAGGAACTTGAGACGGAATGTATTTATTTCAGTTTAAAATTTCAGGTCACAGTCCATCATTGTGGGAAGTCAGACAGGCACTCAAGGTAGGAACCCCGCAGGCAAGAACTGAAGCAGGGATACTTACTAATTTACTTCTCAAGTCCTGCTCAGAACATTTTCTTATAATATCCAGGCCCACCGCCCCAGGTGTGGCAAAACCCACAGTGAACTGGCCCTTACCTATCAATTAAAAATGCCCCCACAGACTTGCCCAAGGGACATTTGGTAGTGGAGTTTCTCCAAAGAGTTTCCCACTTCCAAAATGACTCTAGGTGTGTAAGGTAGACATAAAACTAGCCAAAACAATGATTAATCATTGTTGATTTAATTGTAACACTTTTGGACATTTTCTGTCAGGACATTTTCAGACAGGTTCAGCTGCGGTGACAACCCACTCCAGTTGTGCTTGCGAGTCTCCCATAGATTAAAGATTGAATTCAATGTCAAAAAGAAGGAAGCCAGATTAGGACTAGCATTCATCTCTCTCTGCTTCCTTGCTGTGGATACAATATGACCAAAGACCATGCCTTTTGCCTTGATGGAATTAATGCTCTTTTAAGTCATTCACTAAAATATTCTTTTATGGCATTTCTGTCAGGTATTTTTATCAAAGCACTTAGAAAACTACTAAATCATCAACCCAAACAGCTAATTTTATTTTAATGTTGAAGACCTGAATATGAAGATTTTAAAAATGTATATATGATAAAAATGAGTAAATTAAAAAGGCAAACTTAATAAACCCTGAATTTAGGACACCGTAAAGCTTTCAAAACCCTGAACATCAAGAGTAAAAATGGTGATGAGCAAAGTTTTAGAAAGAGGAGGTTGATGACATTTAAGAATTCCCTGATACTAAAACATTTAAAAGATGTTTCCAACCTGTAAATGATCACTATGCCATTCACTTTTAAGAAAAAGTAGTTGAAAATCAAAGTTTTAGTTGTAATATTTTTTAATTATAATAGAAGTCCAAGATGTTTTCAATAGGATGTTGTCTCTAGATAAATTAAAAAAATACAGATTTTCTAATTCTCCCTTAGAAAAGCTAAAAGCATTTGCAGCCAATGTTTTTCTCTTAGAAGACAGTCTGTTTGTACATTGACCTTGAAGTTTTGTTTTTCCAGCTATGGTCTCCTATTAAGTGTGTTTCCTTCTTTGCAGACGCTTTGCTGACCTTGCAATCTTCTTCTGTGGCAGGGTTGGCACTGGTAGCCTCAGATTAATACCAGCTCAAATTTCTGATTAAGGTCCCAAGGTTAGAAAAATGTAATTTGTCCTGGAAAGGTAGTATAGGAAGAACATGACAGCAATTAACCCTTTCCTTACTGATGACAATGACAGAATACTCCTTAATATCTGCAGGATCTGTGCAATATTATGAAAGGCAAATTTACTTTAACTCATGTTTACTTGTAGGTAGTAGTTTTATAACCTTATATAGGGTTTAATGATAAATTTTGTTAACCATTTCAAGGTCAGGATTTCGTGTTAACATTGTTTGCAAATTGATTCATAATCACAAACTAAAAATTATGCTATAATGTGGTGGTATTTTATTTGTGCTTTGATAAATAAAGCTTGCCTGGAGTTCAGGGGGGAAAGGCCAGCAATTTTAAGTAAACAAAGTCAGGCAGCACATGCTCTTAATCCTATCACTTATCAGGCAGGGTCTCTGTGAGTTCAAGGCCATACTAGGGAACAGAGCCAAGCATGGTGACACACACCTTTAATTCCAGTACCAACCACAGAGACCTGGAGTTCTGTACAGACAGTGACAAGGAAGTGAGGTAGCTGGGCTAAGATAGCCAATGAGAGGGCAGAACAGCAAGGCAATGAAGGCATGGATAAGACAGGAAGTAGCAGCACGCATTTGGAAGCTGCAGAGTTGGTGAGGTAAGGTTGGCTGGTGGCTTTCCATATTTCCCTGATCTCTCTAAGGCTTTCACCCCTATATTTGGCTCCATGATTTTTTACTTAATAAGACCATTTAGAAATTCATCTACATTATAATAATCCCATTTCATAACATGATCTAATCTTAAGTACTTCTGTAGTACTTATTTCTAAATACTTTTACTTTGGGAATTGACACATTCATATAAATATTTGGCAAGGACAGAATTCCATTCACAGTATTTAGTTTCTTATTTATAGATAAGAGATACAATGAAGGAGGAAGAGAGAGAAGGAAAATGTGGATGTGGGCAGGAAAAGGATGGAAGGAGGGTGGGAGAGAGACAGACACCCACAGATATACATGAAAGAGAGATACAGAGAGAGAGACAGAGAGATTCTTTTATCATGTGAGGACACATTGAAAAGGCAGCCATATTTGAATCAGAAAGTGAATCCTCACCTGCAACCAAACTTGCAGACTCCTTAGTATTGGACTTACAGTCTCCAGAGCTGAGGAAATTATTTGCTACCAAGGAAACAGCATTTGTTATACGAACTAAGTAGCTCAATGTGTTAATGTTAATGTTAAATAATGCTAAATACATTCTGGATGTCATATTTAAGGATATTCAAGTAGTATCAATAAGGAAAAGAGTTTTCAACTAAGGATGCAGCTGTTCTCAAGTTCTGAAATTAGGACAATAGCTTTGTTACACAAAAAGTGTCCATCCCCTTCCATTCACAACTCTGAAGCTTATTTTTAGTTAAATAATTTCTGGAGTAGATTAAGGTAGAATAATGAAAAGTTTGTAATGATTTATCTAACTTAATAACAAGTAAGTAACCTAACCTTGAATATGACACACAGAAATTGTTTATTACAAGATAAAGGAATGCTGATGTTTGTAATTAAATTTTAACTTGGTGAGTTAAAGCTCTGTCTTTGATCATTCATCACATATCCTTTTAACATTTTGATTATAGTTTTCTTAGAATGACCTTGATTTAATGTCTTAGCAGAGTTTTTTTTTCACTGGATATCTTTTAGACCCTTGAAAGCCTGACAGCCTTCAAAACCAGAAACTGCTGTCTTCTTTAATAGTAGAATATGTTACACTATTTCACTCCTGCTCTATTTGATTATAAGGTGCGTGTAGAAACCAGAATAGCACATGAAACAATCTTGCCGGCAATCAATTTTGCTAAAAAACAAGACGTTAATGTTTTGATACAGTCTCAAGTTCAATTGTGGACATTTCTTGTCTTTCACATTATTTCATCAAACATGTTTTATAAAGTTTATGATAAGCAAATTATTTGTATCATGGCAAAACATTTAAGTGCCATATACTGTTTTAGAGCAAAATTTTAAGAGACAAGTTTATCACAATCTTGTGTTGATGGCACATTTTAAGAGCTGGATATTTATATGTATTTAACATTTCTAATGTTCTCACTTTGACTTTCCTAATGAAAGACAGTATCTTTATGATCAAAGACTAGATTTTGCTCACTCCTGTATTGCATGTACCTGGAATTATACATAAGAACAATCTGCATGTTATCCTCTGTAACACTTTTGAAAATTATTCATATTCTTACATGTATCATCATCATCATCATCAATTATCATCAATGCAAGATCTTGTTATGTTGTCCAAGAAGACTTGGAAATTGTGATCTTCCTGAATCAGTTCATACAGATGGTAATAATCCATTGTGATCCCTGTGTGATCATAGGACCACCTTTTTGTATGTGTATCATATTTAAATAATTACATCAAATGTTTTTTTTATGTCTATCTATGTTTTCTTAAGAATTTGCAAATGAAAATGTTAATTTTTCCTATCCTGACAAAATTTATTTTCTTCTGGTTCATTTTTTTTTTATTTTTGTACATTTTCCAAAAATATACTTCAGTTTTTCTTCTGATTATATAGTATTCTTGCTTTGTAAGTAATGCAATAATAGAGTATTTATAGGGTATATTGTGATAAATACCACATATAGTAAATTGAATTAATTAACACTTCCATTACTTTATGTGGGGTGATATTTTATTTGTGCTGAAATGTGATAATATTTTATTTGTGCTTTAATAAATAAGGTTTGCCTGGAGATCAGAGGAAATAGCAAGCCATTTTAAGTAAACAAAGAAGTCAGGCAGTAGTAGCATACACCCTTAATCCTACCACTTAGCAGGCAGGATCTCTGTGTGTTCAAGGCCACACTAGGGAACAGAGCCAAGTGTGGTGACACACACCTTTAATCCTATTACCAACCATAGAGTTCTGGAGGCTTATACAGACATGAAGTGACAGAGCTGGCCAAGAAGAGGAAGTGACGTAGCTAGACAGAGAGTAAATCAGATAGCAGAACAGCAAGGCAATAAAGGCGTGGGTAGACAGGAAGTAACTTGCATTTAGAAGCTGCAAAGTTGGTGAGGTAAGGATGGCTGGAGGCTTTCCCTATTTCCCTGATCTCTCTAAGGCTTTCCCCCCTATATTTGGCTCCGTGATTTTTTATTTAATAAGATCATTTAGAAATTGGTCTACATTTATGTAAATATATATTTTTGTGTTAAGAAACTTCAAAGTCTTCTATTTTAATTATTTCAATAGGTGCTGAATTGGTGAAAACCATAGTTGCCATAAAGAAATAGTTGCCATATTGTGCCTGCTTTCTTTGTGCAAAAAAGCAAAAAACAAACAAACAAACAAAAAAAGACATTATCATCATTAATCAATATCTTTACTCTCATTAACACTTTTGTCAAGAGAAGTCCTGATGAACACATATGGTATTGCAATGAAACAGAATCTTTTAATGTTTTCCAAAACTTACTATTGCATACCTCCATTCTCACTTCTGCCCCTCTACCTCAAATTGACTTTACCTACCATGTTATATCTTTTGGAAATACTCTCTTATTTTGATTTCTGTGATGTGACTAGAGATGTCTGCTCAGTATTTTCTTCTGCATTTTAAGTTATCATTCACAATCCACATTTTATATTCAGGAATGCTATTATGTCTTTTCCCCTCTATTGACCCATTCTCCCTATATATGTTGTTATGATTCACTGATGTCTACATAGGTACCTCTTAAAATCTATTTCCAGCTCAATTTTTCCCTTGAATATCAGAATCTTATCATTAATGATTTACATAATATTTATGTGCAGATTGAATATATCAATATACATATATGTATATATAATTTCTTTAGATTTATTTCCTAAATTTACTATACAGGTAGTATTTCCTATCTCAAAAAATCCATCATAATTAATAATTCAGAAAGCACAAGGATTTTCTTTCTTGTCTTTATCCTTGAAGTTAACAATTGCATAGGGGATAACACAGTCAATTTTGTTAATGGATTGTTCCTACCCTTTGAATGACCAATAAGCACTCTGTCAGTGATGACATGTATTATGTTGATCTAATGTGACTTACTGCAAACTGATGCTAATGATGCTCATGAATATTAGCAAGGCTTTTAGCCTCTAACCTACAGTGATCAATAAATGATGACTGAGAGACAGAAGAACAGGAGAAAAGTGATCATATTACTTGCTTTCTTTCTGAAAAATTGTCCAGTGCCAATATCGCTAACTTTCTGGGGTATGTAATTACTTTAGAGGATATTCAGTTCTTTGTTCTGTATAGCTAAATTATGTTCAGTTGTATACGACATTACACATGATTTAACTAGTTTTGGTCAAGTGTGTTCCATTCTAGATGTTTCACAATTCGTTGCAGTAGCTCTAAAGACCACATTAGCTAAACTCAATGTACCACCACTACCTGTATATTTAGTCTTAAACATAAGAGTCTGGGTGGTCATATGTATAGATATGTGACATTTATAGGACTCATCACAAATGTAGGGCTCTAAATTTGTCAGAACTATGTCTGATAAGCCTTAATCCCTTAGGACCGTTGTTTGTGTGTGTGTGTGTGTGTGTGTGTGTGTGTGTGTGTGTGTGTGTGTGTGTGTAGTAGTATACACATTTGTCTCCTGTTGTACATGCTGATGGGTGAATTCACAGACTGGAAGAGAATTTCAGGTATCCTGCTCTATCATTCTCCAACTTAGTCCCTTGAGACAAGGCCTCTCAGAGAACTTGGAGCTAGTTTAAAGTCAGCAAATATTAGCACTCCTCCTTTGAGTGCGCTACGGCATAAAGGACAATATGCACTTATGGCTATAGGTTCTGGATATTTAATCTCCTGCTTTTACAGTAAATGCTCAAGCATACTCAGTCACCTTACTCATCCCCCTTAGTTATTTTAGAAAAATAAAATAGTTCAAGATAGAATTAGTCATATATTTCTCTGTGTGTTCCACTGTGACGTTTTTATAAGAAAAATTCCCATTTTACTAAATAATTATCTCTGTACATTTAGCAGTACATTTAATATAAACTAAATTAAAAGAAATGCTGTTCTTTGTAATATTCCAGCAATCATATCTCTTACAGTTTAAAACATCTTATATTTATCCTGGAAGAGAAAACCAGCAGAGAATTTCAATTTTGGAATATAAAGATATTAAGATATATTTATTTTCTATATAAGCTCCTGAAATCCTCTACACTAACAAAGATCAACTGGGTAAAAAAATATTCAAAAAAAAAATCCTGAATTAAAGGCATCTATAAATATACTGAGTTTACATACTAGTTTTGAATATTAATGAAAGTCAAATTACTTTTGTAGTAAAATTCCATAAAGGTATGTCATTATTAGGTGAATAATAATAAAATTCAGTTTTATATTTTGATTACTAAATTACTATAAAATATTTTATAGGGCATATTATATGTCAATATAGACAAACATACATATGCATGCCATTACAAATTAAGACAAAATTCCTTCCATTATGTGAATTGAAGTTTTAAAGAACATTATGCCCTGAAAACGATATTAATATCATAGTTATGAATCGTCTATTTTCAAAAGCAATTACACATTATCTTTGGAAATTTAAAAACTCTGGCTAAAATAGCAAATGACTGGGAACGCTAAGAAGCAGCTGTTCATTAGTATGGGCTCTGATTGCATTGGCAGGAAGATGGGAAGTAGGAAGAGGTGATAAATAAAGACTGTGCTAGCAAATAAATACTTTGATTCAGGAGGGGAAAAATTAACCGCTGGGAAGGAAAGGGAAAAGGCTGCCTCTTCACAGCTTTAAGCCTTATTGAAAAATCAATGGAAGCAGTGCATTGAACCAGTGATTAAATCCAAGACCAAGCTGCATTAGCCATGGCCAACACAGAGATGGGTAAGATGTGCTGTGACTCCTGTGTGTTCTCTAAACTCTGAAACTTTGCTAGATTTGGGATAGGAAAGGAGGCCTTAAATAAGGAGTAAGTGTAACATTGGTTTATTTAATTAAATGAACATTTCTTAAACTTTAGCTTTTATTAAGTAATGTGTAAATTACATACTGGAACTTATGAAAGACACATGAAGTTCTAAATATGACAAAAACTACTATACAAAAATATATTTTGGGGCGGGCGCCCAGAAAAGATTTATTTGATTTAAATTTCCACATCATAGTTGATCATTGGAAGAAGTCAGCTCAGTAACCTGGAGATGATGCAGAGGGTTTGGAAGAGTGCTTCTTACTGTCTTGCTCCTCATGGCTTGCTCATCCTGTTTTCTTACAGAACTCAGCACCACTTACCCAGGGTTGGCACCACCTGCTATGGACTGGATCCTCTCCCACCAGTCACTATGGTGTATAACAAGTTGACAGAAAACTAGTTAGCACAGTGCTCTATTCATTTCTGCCTCATTTATTTGAAATATTCTTTTCCCACATACTGTGAACTAATTGCAGTTTACCCTAACTCTATTCATCCCAACTACTAATCAGACTTGTGCAGGCCTGGTGCTTGCTACTTCAATCTCCAAGTTTATATGAGCTTTGCTTAGTTGATTCAGAGAGCCTTGTTCTCCTGGTGTCCTCCATCCCTTGTGATTCTTTTTTTTTATATTTTATTTTTTTTTATTTTACAATACTATTCAGTTCTACATAATAGCCACAGATTCCCTTGTTCTCTCCCTTCCTGCCCCCCCCTTCCCCCAGCCGACCCCCTCATTCCCACCTCCTCCAGATCAAGGTCTCCCCCGAAGACTGGGATCGACCTGATAGACTCAGTCCAGGCAGATCCAGTCCCTCCTCCCAGATTGAGCCAAGCATCCCTGCATAAGTCCCAAACTTATGTATAAGTTTCAAACAGCTAACTCATGCAACGAGCCCATAACCTGGTACCACTGCCTAGATGCCTCCCAAACAGATCAATCAATCGACTGTCTCACCTATTCGGAGAGCCTGGTCCAGTTGGGGGCCCCTCAGCCTTGGTTCATAGTTCATGTGTTTCCATTCATTTGGTTATTTGTCCCTGTGCTTTATTCAACCTTGGTTTCAACAATTCTCACTCATATAAACACTCCTCTTTCTCACTAATTAAACTCTCAGCGCTCCACCTGGGGCCTAGCCGTGGATGTCTGCATCCAGATTCCTCAGTCCTTGGATGGGGTTTATGGCACAACTATTAGGTTGTTTGGCCATCCCATCACCAGAGTAGGTCAGTTCCTGCAGTCTCTTGACCATTGCCAGCAGTCTTTTGTGGGGGTATCTTTGTGGATTTCTGTGGGCCTCTTTAGCTCTTTGTTTCTTCCTTTTCTCATGTTGTCTTCATTTACCAAGAAGGTCTCCTATTCCTTGTTCTCCCTCTCTTTTCTTGATCCAGCTAGGATCTCCCGCTCTCTTTCCCTCGACCCTTGCCCTTCATTGCTCCCACTCATGTCCAGGCTGTTCATGTAGATCTCATCCATTTCTCCGTGTCTTTCTTAGGGTCCCATTTTCCACGTAGCCTCACTGGTGATGTGAGTAGCAGTCCAGCCATCCTTGTTCCACATCTAGCATCCTCCTATGAGTGAGTACATACCATATTTGGCTTTCTGAGTCTGGGTTACCTCACTCAGGATGATTTTTTCTAGATCCATCCATTTGCCTGCAAACCTCATGATGTCATTGTTTCTCTCTGCTGAGTAGTATTCCATTGTGTATATGTGCCACAATTTATTTATCCATTCTTCAGTTGAAGGGCATCTAGGTTGTTTCCAGGTTTTGGCTATTACAAACAATGCTGATATGAACATAGCTGAGCAAGTGCTCTTGTGGTATGATTGAGCATTTCTTGGGTATATGCCCAGGAGTGGTATAGCTGGATCTTGGGGAGATTGATTCTCAATTTTCTAAGAAAGCGCCATATTGATTTCCAACGTGGTTATACAAGCTTGCATTCCCACCAGCAGTGGAGGAGAGTTCCCCTAGTTCCACATCATCTCCAGCATAAAGTGTCCTCAGTTTATTGATCTTAGCCATTCTGACAGGCATAAAGTGGTATCTCAGAGTTGTTTTGATTTGCATTTCCCTGATGATTAGGGATGTTGAGCAATTCCTTAAATGTCTTTCAGCCATTTGGGTTTCCTCTGTTGAGAATTCTCTGTTTAGTTCTAAAGCCCATTTCTCAATTGGACTGTTGGTCGTTTTGATGTCTAATTTCTTGAGTTCCTTATATATTCTGGATATCAGTCCTCTGTCACATGTGGGGTTGGTGAAGATCTTTTCCCATTCTGTAGGCTGTCGCTTTGCCTTGTTGACCATATCCTTTGCTCTACAAAAGCTTCTCAGTTTCAAGAGGTCCCATTGATTGATTGTTTCTCTCAGTGTCTGTGCTACTGGTGTTATATTCAGGAAGCAATCTCCTATGCCAATGCATTCAAGACTCCTTCCTACTTTCTCTTCTAGCAGGTTCAAAGTAGCTTGATTTATGTTGAGGTCCTTGATCCACTTGGACTTAAGTTTTGTGCACGGTGACAGATTTGGATCTATTTGCAGCCTTCTACTCATTGATATCCAGTTATGCCAGCACCATTTGTTGAAGATGCTTTCTTTTCTCCATTGTAAACTTTTGGCTTCTTTGTCAAAAATTATATGTTCATAGGTGTGTGGGTTAATGTCAGGGTCTTCAATTCAATTCCATTGGTCCACATGTCGGTTTTTATGCCAATACCAAGCTGTTTTTATTACTGTAGCTCTATAGTAGAACTTGAAGTCAGGGATTGTGATGCCTCCTGAGGTTGTTTTATTGTACAGGATTCTTTGGCCATCCTGGGTTTTTTGTTTTTCCATATAAAGTTGAGTATTATTCTTTCCAGGTCTGTGGAGAATTGTGTTGGTATTTTGATGGGGATTGCATTGAATCTGTAGATTGCTTTTGGTAAGATTGCCATTTTTACTATGTAAACCCTGCCTATCCGTGAGCATGGGAGATCTTTCCATTTTCTGACATCTTCAATTTCTTTTTTCAGGGACTTAAAGTTCTTGTCATATAGGTCCTTCACTTGCTTGGTTAGTGTTACCTCAAGGTATTTTATGTCATTTGTGGCTATTGTAAAGGGTGATATATCTCTAATTGCCTTCTCAGCTTCTTTGTCCATTGTATATAGGAGGGCTTCTGATTTTTTTGAGTTGATCTTGTATCCTGGTATGTTGCTGAAGGTGTTTATAAGCTTTATCAGTTCCTGGGTGGAATCTTTGGGGTCACTCAAGTATACTATCATGTCATCTGCAAATGGGGAAACCTTGACTTCTTCCTTTCCAATTTGTATCCCCTTAATCTCCTTATGTTGTCTTATTGCTCTGGCTAGAACTTCAAGTACTATATTGAATAAGTATGGGGGGAGTGGACAGCCTTGCCTCGTTCCTGATTTTAGTGGAATAGAAACAGTCATTAAAAGTCTCCCAACCAAAAAAAAGCCCAGGACCAGATGGTTTCAGCACAGAATTCTACCAGATTTTCAAAGAAGAGTTAATACCAACACTCTCTAAATTCTTCCACATAATAGAAACAGAAGGAACATTACCAAACTCCTTTTATGAGGCTACAATTACCCTGATTCCTAAACCAAACAAGGATGCAACAAAGAAAGAGAACTACAGACCGATCTCCCTCATGAACATTGATGCAAAAATACTCAACAAAATACTGGCAAACAGACTCCAAGAACACATCAGAACAATTATCCACCATGATCAAGTAGGCTTCATCCAGGGATGCAAGGGTGGTTCAACATACGAAAATCCATCAATGTAATACACCATGTAAACAAACTCAAAGAAAAAAACCCACATGATCATCTCACTAGATGCATAAAAGGCATTTGACAAAATCCAACACCCCTTCATGATAAAAGTCTTGGAGCGATCAGGAATACAGGGAACATACCTAAACATAATAAAGGCAATTTACAGCAAGCCAACAGCCAACATCAAATTAAATGGAGAGAAACTCAAAGCAATTCCCCTTCTGACTCTTAAACTCTTTCTGCTTCCTCTTTTGTTCTGTCCTTTAAGCTCCAAGGGTAGGGATTTGATGGAGACATCCCTCTGAGAGCTGTTGTTCAATGGTCTCTCTCTCTCACTGCATAATTTCTGGCTGTGAGTCTCTACATTTGTTCCCATCTTCTTCAGGAAAAAATTAATCTAGTGATGGCTGAAAAAGGCATTGATAACTCTGCATAACAAAATATCATTTGAGGTCATTTTATCACTATTCTTTTTAGACCAGTAGTATTTGGTTTTATACAAGGTCCCTGGGCTATCTAATCTCTGGTGTTATTCACTGAATTTTATGTTATAATTTTATTTCTGTGAGTTTAGCGATTTTCTTTCAAAATTGGAAGCTTGGTCTTTTCCTCTAGTTATTAGGTTGTGATTTTGTTTATCCTTTGAAGAGCAAATTTAAGTTTTGTTATTCTTTGTTTCATTGAGCCAGCATATTTCCACTTCACTCTCTTTAGTTTTATTTTGTTTGGTTTCGTTTTTTCTTTTGTTGTGTATTAGTCAGTGTTCCCTAGAGGATGGCATACAATATAATGGATATGTATTAAAGAGAGATGTAATAGAGTGACTTACACAGTGTTGGCCAGGACATCCAATAATGGCTGTCTTCAAACTATGGACACTTAAAGCTAGATGATCCAGGAGTCTTCATCTGATGTTGAAGGCCTAGAGATTTCCTGGATAATTAATTTTCTTCAGTCCATGTTGGAAAACTGAAGCATCTGTGCTCCAATGACAGCTCAGGACAGCAGCAAACATGGGAGCAGTAATATTGATGCACTCAATTTCCTTTGACACACAAATTTGAATGGTTATTTTATCAGTATATAGAAACATCACACACATATGTATGTATGTATATATATATATATATATATATATTCCTAAATACACAAATTATACTTAAATTTAATATTTATAATCTGCTCTACTTACTGGACTTTGATCTCTAGGTGCATGTCTCCCTTGCTTTGCATTATAACAATTATGTTTTAAAT
Organism: Peromyscus leucopus; assembly: GCF_004664715.2. Classification (NCBI taxonomy): domain Eukaryota; kingdom Metazoa; phylum Chordata; class Mammalia; order Rodentia; family Cricetidae; genus Peromyscus; species Peromyscus leucopus. The sequence goes on from NC_051072.1 coordinate 61,299,586, forward strand.
AACTAAATAGATACCATTAAATTTACACTAGTCAAAAACCCTATGAAATGAATGTTATAATTTTTATTGTGTTATATTTTATTATCCTTGGTAATGTTTCTTCCTTTCTAGCTGTTTATTTAGTGGTTGCCTTAATATAGTTATGTTAGAGACACATTCTGTCTTCAAAATGTCGTGATTTTCCCTACATTTCGATATGATATATTTGTGAAATATAGAATTTGGGTTGATAATTTCAATTTTTCTTTTCTTTTAGCACATGAGATTTAAAACAATAATTAAAGCATATTTCTTGTATTAAATGTATTTTTCTTTCACTGTTAAGATTGGATACCTAATCTTAGGTTTCAAAAATTTGGGGAGAGGGTCTGGGAGGAAAAGAAGAAGGGTAACCTTCAGTCAGGTTGTAAGCCCTGTGTCCTAAGTGTGAGGTGTCTTAGCAGTTGGGAATTACTTTCAAATTCAGAGAGGTAACCAGGGGCAACAGCCATAGTATGTATTGTTTGAGGAATCACTTGGACTATTCTTATGAACTATACAAAAGAAGGTTCTGGTTCCTGGTACTGGAGATTTTGTTCAAGAACCATAGACTAACAAAATCTAAATATCTATATAAATATTCTTGTCAGTATATACATATATATATATATTCATATAATTTTATAATTATTTAGCTACATATATAATTTTTAAACTGTACACTATATTTTTCATATAATTTTTAGGTAAATATAAAATAATATGATATAGCCTTTTATTCCTGGTAACTATTATCACCAAAACTCACTTTTCTTTCCTTTTGTACAATTCTAATGAAATTATTATTATGGAATATATACATAAAGATTTATTTTGTGTTAAACTAGTTTGTCTTTCTGTTTTCCAAATAGACTATTTATTCAGCTATATTCTGGTATGCAAATATATTTACTCTTCTTCTGTTACTTTCATTTAAGTATTAAATTAATTTTGCATTAAGAAATATGTTCAATATTTAATATTTATACGGCTCAATTATATTTATTGGGCTCCTTATATTTTGTATTTTTGTAAGCTCTCTCATGACTTAAGATGATTCTTTCATATCTATTCTAAGGATTCTTACTTGTGCACAGAGAATGTGTTTGTTCTCCTTTATTGAAGGTGGTTACAGTAGCTGCTTTAAAAATTCCATGTGTTCTAGTTACCGTGAGAAGTTCATCTGGAGGTCAGATCCAGTTGATTTTCTTTTTTCCTAGACTATTTTCTCTTCTCTTTGCTCTTCATCTCTCAGTAAATGTTTAATTGAGTTCTACCTGTTCCAAGTGTTAAGCTGTGGAGATTATGGATCCCATCATTTTTCTCCGACAGTTTCTTGTGTTCTATTTGGCAAGTCTTTTGGATGTGAGGTAAAGTCCCTGACAGAAGTTTAATTATGAAGTCTGCTTTTGAGCCAGAGCAACATCCTTGCTTCAGGTTTTCTTGTTGATAAATTCCTTAGATCTTCTCCACACTGTCTTTGGGAAGTTTAGGCAGAGTTCTGAACACACAAACAGTCACTCCTGCAGTCTTCTTTCCTAGGAATTTTTTATGCTCTTCAGTGGTAACAGGATTGGCTTTAACTGAATGATTTTTTTGAGAGATTCATTTTTTTTCTTTTTCTCAGTATTGTTCTGTACATTTGACACAAATTTCACACTTTAACCTGAGCCACAGATTCCATCATCTTACTCTGAACTTACTCTTACTTCTTTCATTCTCCTCTGTTCTCAGTGTAAATAGGTGTGCTATTTACCATCATTAATTACTGATATTATTAATAACAATAATATTATTATTACTAGTAGGAGCAGTATCCACTGTAATAAGGTACATTTATGTTTGCTTCCTTGCATTTTAGTTTAGTTTTGTTTTTTTCCAGGCTTTCTAGTCAATCTTTCTTCTGGAGTCAAGAGCGTTACATTAGGGCTTACTTAGTGACCATCAGAATTTTGCTTTCTTTAACAAATATTATATTTAGAAATGAATATATCCTACAATATTGAGTACCAGTTTTCAAATTCATATTTATTTCCACATCATCTTTAGCATATATTAGAAAAATATATTACATTCACTTAGATTGCCCTTTCATTCTTTTAAAAATATAGCATTTAGTGTTTTGTTTATATCTGCATTAATGTTTTTGCATCTTTTATACTCCACTACTTTCTATCTTCCAATTATTTCCATCAACTTCACATATTTATACTTTTTTCTCTCAATTCCAGAATGATCTCTCTGTCTCTGTCTCTCTCATATCTATCTATCTATACCTAAGATTAGGTATCCAATCTTAAAAGTGAAAGAAAAATACATTTAATACAAGGTCTTTCTTTCTTTCTTTCTTTCTTTCTTTCTTTCTTTCTTTCTTTCTTTCTTTCTTTCTTTCTTTCTTCCTTCCTTCCTTCCTTCCTTTCTTTCTTCTATCTATCTATCTATCTACCTACCTATCTATCCATAAGTCTATCTCTTATCTCTCTCTGTCTATAAGTCTTTGTTTTTGAAATTTGAGTCCATTTAATTCTGCTTTTATGTGCACATCATTCAGTCCATCTACTGGAGCATGATACCCTTTCAGGGATTGAAAACCCGAAATAAAGTGACTGTTCCTCACTCAGTACCCATTAGCAGTTGGTTGCTCTTTATTGGAGCTGCACTTCAAGAGCCTCTCTTCCATGTATACTGACATTTGAATGTCTTTGTGCATGCAGTCCTAGCATTTGATTTGTATATAGCTCCACTGCTGTGTCCTACAAATACTGCTTCTCCACAGTGACAATTCCCTCTGGCTCTTACAATCTTCCTGTCTCACAGTAATCTCGGAGCTTAGGGGGAGGTTTATTTTATAGATGTTCCACTTACATATGAGCCTTCCACAGTCTCTTGATTTCTGCATGTTGACTGGTTGTGAATTTCTATATAATCACCATTGACTGCAAGAAGAAACTTCTCTGATGAGATTTGAGAGATAGGGTAGTTAGTGCATCTATTTTTTCCCATAGCTCCTCCATCTGCTTACCCACTCTTCACCCTCTCTTACATTCTTGTTTCATTGTCCCTTCTTCCCTTCTTGTCTTCTTTATTCCATTACTTTTCTTTTATATCCACTCATGACTCCTTATATGGCTATTCGAATTTAAACATCCATATAAAGATTCAAGACAGGAATATACAGATGAGAGACAATATATGTCATTTGTCTTTTAGGGTATAGAATGATTGTTTCCACTTTCATGCATTTATTTTCAGATTTCAGGATTTCCTTTTTATATTCCTTGATGTATATGAACCACATTTCCATTATCAATTAGTCTATTGATAAACATCAAAGGTTTTTTTTTTTCCATTTCCTGGCAATTTTGAATAGAGGCATGAAGAACATGAATGAATAAATATTGTTGGGGTAGGATGTAGAGTAATTTAGGAATATGCTCAGGAGTGGTATACCTGAAATAATAAATTGAAAATAGAAAACAGAAAATGAAAAGGCCCCTCCCATGTTCATAAATAGGTAGGATTTATATTGTGAATGTGGCCATCCTAACAGAAAGTACTCTATATATTCAATACAAACCCATCAAAATTTTTTTTAAAAGTTCTTTACAGAAGTTGAACAAATGACTGCAGTATTCATATGGAAAAACAGAAGACTTGGGGTTGTCAAAATAATCCTGAAGGATTAAAACCCTACCAGAGGCATCACCATTTCTAGTTTCAAGTTACACTACAGAGCTATGGTAATGAAAACACTGGTGTTAAAACTGATACAATTATGGATGGAATATATATATGTTCGAGGCCTATAATTTAAGTCAATACTCCTCCAGTCCGCTGACTTTTGACAAAGAGGTCAAATCTATATATTGGAAAAAAGACATCTTCAATAAATGATGCTGGCCAAACTGGTAGTGGTGACCTCAAAGCAAGGTCCCACCAGTGAAGTTTCCAACTGGTGATAAGGATCAAAAGAAAAGCTTAGAGCCCTGTGTGGTGGGATACAGCTTTAATCCCAACACTCTTAATGCCTATTCAGAAAGTTATTCTTCGGCCTGTAAGTGGAAGTATATTCTTTATGTTTTCTTCTATCATCATCAAGATATCAGGTCTAATATCAGGTCTAATATTAAGGTCTCTGCTGCATTTTGAGTAGGGTTTTGTTCAGTGTCAAACATAAGAATCTAGCTTCATTCTTCTGCATATCACCACTATCTTTATTGCATTTTTTAATCTCTTTAATTCCTTTAATATAAGACTTAGAGCCATTCCATTTTCTGGTGCTCCTTTTATCAAACTCAAATATTTTTCCTTGATCAACTCCCCCTTTTTCATTATGTGTCTTTATTAGAGTCAACAATAATAACCACACAACAGAGTTATTCTAGCCTGTTTTGAGATTTCCTCTGCCAATGGAATTGATCCAAAATTCTTGACTTTAGCCTCAGGCAAACTTTTCAGATAAAGGAAAAAAGAAGCCACATTCTTCCTCAAAATATTACAAGAATGATTTCTAGGCAACATACTAAAATTCTCTGTTCTTCTTGAGAAAGTAACCCACAGTTCAAAACACCCTCAGCAGCACTGTCTTCCATGTTCCTACTGTTATGGTCCACTAAGCAGCGATGTAAACAGTCAGTGGCTTTCCTAACCTAAATTCCAAAAGTCCAAAATCCTCCAAACATAAGCATGATCAGGCCTTCCACAGCAATACCCCAGTCCCTGGTACCAAGTTATGTCTTAGTTAGGGTTTCTATTGCTGAGAAAAGACATCATGGCCACAGCAAATCTTATAAGGGAAAACCATTTAATTGGGGTGGCTTACATTTTCAGAGCTTTAGTCCACTATCATCATGGTAGGACCTGGTGACCTGCAGGCAGACATGGTGCTGGAGAAGTTGCTGAGAGTCTTGTAACTTAACTCACAGGCAACAAACAGGAAGTGATCTATCCCACTGGGTAAGCATAGGAGACCTCACTTTCCACCCTCACAGTGACATACTTCCTCCAACAATGTCACACTTACCCTAACAAGGCCATTCCCTTTGGGGGCCATTTTCTTTCAGACCACCACAGATCCCATAGGAAAAGCCATATGTGGTGTCACAGATGGCCCTCAGCACAAGGGAAGCAAAAACAAGATAGTTCTTGGGGCTTGCTGGTAGCCAATCTAACTGATCAGGTGACCTCTTAGTAGAGTTAATGACCTATCTAAAAATTAAAGTAGAGAAGATGAAGATATCCAGGCAAACAACTAATATCCACCTCTGGTATACACACACACACACACACACACACACACACACACACACACACACACACACCAAAATATCAATACTTTAAAAGATACTTTAGGGTATACTTTTATACCAGGATACACAACATAGTGACTTTGTCAGAACTTACTGAAGTCTCTTTGGAATAATATATGAATTCATTGTATATGAACAATGCAAAATTAATGTCTTAGATTTTTTTTTTTACCCTTAGACATTTGTAATTCACAGGAGGAAAATGACCAGAAAGAGACCATAACTATATAGCAGATTACATGTCTTATTTGAGATATGGTGGCCACAATAGTAAAATGATTTTTGAAGAAAGTTATATCAGTCTGTTCCTCCATCTAAACAATGTTTGAAGGTGCTGTGTAGCCTCTGGCTACATGGATTGTGTCAGAATCTTCAGTGTCCCTTTCTGTGATAAAGGGAGAGAATTTGAAAGGATTCACATATCTTAACTTGATGTGATTATACAGAGAATCTTCAAAGGTTTGGACAATGCATCACTTTCTTCCAGCAATAGACAGGTAATGGCAAGAATGGAGACATTAATTTGCACTAAAATGGAGTTTAGAATTAACAGTTCCCTCATGGGCACACTATTAACAGGAAGAACTTGAAAAAAAATCTGTTCTTTGTAAGAACGTACTCTTAGCAACATGCCCTTAGAAGACTGCATTCACGTTAATTTTGTCTTCCTTCTAAGAGCTACCGGAGATCATCTATTGCTTCAAAATATATCCATGTACTGATCATGAGGTGTCAGTTTTTCCTTCATCTTTCAGTTTGAACCTCAGTATCTCTGACAGAGTTTTTTAATTAAATGGTCCAGAGATACAATTCATATAGGGAGAAGGTATCATTTACCTATACTGAGTTCCAATCTTCCTACATTCAACAATCTCATTCTCCCAACCTAAATATATACCTGCTATCATATGCTAAAGTATGACATACGTGAGCTCAAACAGCAAATTTTATTTCTAAATTCTTCATTCTGAAAAGAAATGTAGTGTTATAATTTTTTGCATATATTGATGAACAGAAATGACCCTTGGTAGATTGTTCACACTCCTCTAATGTTGATCCTACACCTGTGCACATGTGAGAATCATTGATTGTTGTTAGGGAGTTATGAAAAATAGACATGAATTTGGGAAGAGGTTGTGGTAGAGGCAGATCAAGAAGGAGTAAGACGGGGAAAAATAATCAATGGAATCAAATGTATTGCATATAAGTACAAAATAATGAAAGAATAAATAAAACATACAGATGATCAAAAAATACCATAAAAAGTGAAATAAACCAGTGTGAGTTAAAAGATTTATTTTTCCCAGAAGAGGAACACCTTCTTCCTGTCTGTGACACATGAAGACCTTAGTAAGAGATGATTTGTGGTTGTTTGTACAGAGTAAGATCTTGAAAGTATAATAATCTTGAAAAGATTTTCATTACTGGAAAAGAAGATACCAATATAAACATGTGTTTGCTCCAAGATCATATTTTAAGGGGTGGAAATAATTGGTCTATTTGTGCCAGATATACATTTTAAAGGAGTATGTAATAACTTTTTTTTTTTTTTTTTTTTGGTTTTTTTGAGACAGGGTTTCTCTGTGTAGCTTTGCGCCTTTCCTGGAACTCACTCGGTAGTCCAGGCTGACCTCGAACTCACAATGATCCACCTGGCTCTGCCTCCCGAGTGCTGGGATTAAAGGTGTGCGCCACCACCATCCGACATAATAACTTATTTTATTTTATTTTCTATTTGAGCATTTGAGTAATACATACAAAAAGTGTAATATGATTGTTGTCTTTTTATGTCAACTCTTTAATAAAATTGGTTATAAGTTTCAGTGTCTCATATATCCTAGGCTGGCCTCAAAGGCAGGCAATGATAGACTATAGACTTGAACCTCTACCTGGATGTTGATTTTATGTTGTGCTGGGGAAGGAATACCAGGCCTCCTATATGCTACTCGTTCTGTGAGTTGAGACACATTCCCAAGTCTCAGGATAGTTATTGCATTTGTCCTCTCATGTAAAGACTGTACTTCATGATGGTATGTACAGAAAATCAAGACAAACAAAATCTGTCACAAGTTGAGAAATTTTTTATATCATATTAAAAAGTTAATTTCCTACTAAATTAATACCCATGTCAATTTCTATCTTTATTGATAAATCATTATGAATTACAGCATTAAATGTGGTTTCAGAAAAATCACTTATGTTATTATACTGGTAACTTTTGCATAGCTCTGACCTTAAATCAAGGAATATTTATTTTGAATCTTGTTTCCAGAGTGTCTGTAAGTGGCCTGGTACCACATATTTGTGAAGAGCATCATGGTGGCCAGATCATATAGTGGAGGAAAAGCAATCACTTCTTGGTGAACTGGGAGGCAAAAAAGGGGTGAAATAGAGAAGGCAAAGCAATATATATACATACACACAGAGAGACAGGCAGACATGTGTGTGAGAGAGTGTGTGTGTGTGTGTGTGTGTGTGTGTGTGTTAGTTCCCAATAACCAAATTATCTAAAGTCTCCACTTTCTACTTTTTACCACTTATAATTATGCCAATATATTATGAATCAATAAAAAGATTAAACACTGCTTAGGTCAGAGCCTTCTTGAAACCCTTATTTTGGAATCCCTCACATAGTTCCACCTTGAAATGCATTTTACTGATTTCCTAGACATTCTTAATTCAACCACGATTTCCTAGGCATTCTTAATTCACTACTACAGTTTTTACCCCATCATATCAAAGCTAAGTTACATCTGGACATAGCTGAAGGAGAGCCAAGAGAGCTACACATAAGCTTTCCTTTCCATATACCTCTCCTATGAGGATATGTCAGGATATTTTTAGACTCTCTTTTGACTTTATGTACATTTCTTTTTGTTTTTCTGAACACCTGAATTTCAGTTATATCAACATGCTTCCATCAAACTTAACTTTAGGCCAATAGTGACTCAAAAAAACCTTTGTTCTATTAGCAATGTTGATTCACATTGACATTTTATACTATTATTTCAAGGCAATACAATTAGTATATAAAAATATAAAGGCACAACATATTTCATGTGATATTTGCTTAATGTGTGCATATTTCCAAGTTCCTGTCATCATGAGTACTTCAACTCTCCCAAAAAATAATTGAATGAATTAACAATTATTTCCACATATAACCACATTTTTGTTATCAAAACAGTCTGAGAATTATACAAATATTCTAGACAAATGCATTGATATGAAAACTATTATAAAAAAAATGACATAAGTTATACTTTCATTCTAGAAATTTCCAGTTGGCTAGATGTGAACATTAGAATCTAAGGCATGAACTGAAAGACTAGACATGATGCTGTTGCTGATACAGTAGTAAAGGAGAAGATGACTGTAACTATGAACAACTAAAATTGTAGACACTGTACTTTGTATATAGTTAGCAAGAAGTATATAGGAGGTTGGGGAGCATTTTAAGTAACTATAAATTTATTTGTGTGACAAGTAGATGGAACATTCCTTATAAAGGAGAAGAAAATGTTGAGGATTAGAAAATTGAAAAAAATTTTAAAAATACTGTTAGTTGATTTGATCAGACACCAAAATGGAAGAAAACACTCCAGTTCATCACAGTCAGAGTATGATTCTGTTTGTCAAATGTTCTACCAAGAAATCTCTTTATATTAAACCATACATAAATAAGTCTAAGGTTTAAGGCCTTTCATTAGTAAATAGATCCTCAATTACCCTAGAGGTTTGAAAAGATTATGAAAATCCATTAACTACTTTCATTGTGTTATAGGAAGTATTGGATGATAACAGATGCCCAGGTCCTTTCTATATTCACTAAATTGACCTAATGAAAACCCATTAAAAAATAGGGGCAAAGCCTCCAATAAACCATTACAATGAACAAATAACCATTACAAATGAATGGAAGTTCTTAGATGTAAATTAAATAATATGTACATACATGTATGCATACATATCTTTCATTTCAAATGTCATTTGTATCTGCTTCTTCAGGGATGTGACCTCAGATAGGTAACCTATGGTCTAATAGTTGACCCTATAATTATTAACATACAGGCATCACCAACTGGACTCAAATGCCAAATAAAAAAGAAGTTGGGGGTGAAGGGGGAATCAAATAGAAGGAACTGGAGTGGTAGGACAGGGAGGAGAATTTGATAAAAACACGCCAAATACATGAATAATATTTGAAGCAATTACAAGTTATGTTTTTAATATTTTAATAATTTATTTATTTTCATTTTATGTGCACTTGTGTTTTGCCTGCATTAATGTATGGGTGAGGGTACCAGATATTAGAGTTACAGACAGGTGTGAGCTGCCATGTGGGTTCTAGACAGATAGCTCAGTGGTTAAGAACACTTACTGCTCTTCCATAGGACCCAGGTATAACTCCTAAATTATATTTTTAAAATATTCCAATCTGCCGGGCGGTGGTGGCGCACGCCTTTAATCCTAGCACTCGGGAGGCAGAGGCAGGCAGATCTCTGTGAGTCTGTGAGTTCGAGGCCAGCCTGGTCTCCAAAGCAAGTTCCAGGAAAGGCACAAAGCTACACAGAGAAACCGTGTCTCGAAAAACCAAAAAAAAAAAAAAAAATTCCAATCTTCTACTTTTTCAATGCATAGAAATAATGGCTTTCATTTACTGAAAAAAAATGTTTTAATGTCACTGTCTTTAAAAGATGCATTTGACTCATTCAATATTTAATGACTGGTTCAATATTAATGTTCAGTGTGGCCAGTGATATGCCTGAACAGGTAAGAGAAATTTTATTTTGAGTCAAGAAGCCACATTTAAGTAGAAGAAGAGAAATAACTCTACAATATTATTCTCTTATCCCCAACAACTGGTGTCATAGCACCAATTTCAAAACTTACACACATACATCATATACAGACAGACACAGAAACACAAACACACACATATGAATAAAGTTTAACATATGCATATTTAATGTTTTTGAAATTATATGTACATTAAAGTGTTTTATTTAAAATTTATTTATTATGGCATATATGCCTCCATACCAGAAGAGGGCACCAGATCTCATAGATGTTTGCTGGAATTGAACTCAGGACCTCTGTAAAATCAGTCAGTGCTCTTAACCTCTCTGAGCCATCTCTCCAGCCCCCATTAAAGTAGTTTTTTAATTTGTCATTTATATTGAAATTTTAGAAAAATATTTTTTATTAAGCTAAGATAAACTTAGACAAACTAAGACTGAAAAATCATTTGTATTATGGAATATTTTGTGAACATTAATGATTACATTTGTAATTGGTATTCAGTAGACTTTAACAATCTTACAATTGTGAAATATAAATATACAATTATTTTAAATATTAAACAAGTCGGATATTTTACAGTCCATGAATAAATACATATAGATGAATTTAAAAACAGTGTGTTTGAATGGATTAGTATTATGTGTGTGAACATGTTTGTTTAAAAGCTGTGAGGTGAAAAAATCAAAACCTGTCATTAATTCTTATTATTGCTGATTAGGGACAGAATAATAGACCATCTTATGTAGTGTTTTTCCCCTTTTCTTTGACTTATCAGGAGGATATGCAGATATATTGAACTAAAAGAAAGTTTTGTTTTTATAAGTCTGAATTAAAAAAATCAAAATATAATAAATTGATCCTTTGAAAATATTAAAAATAATTTGGATATTTAAAATGAGAAGATGGAAACAGAAATAATTTGTGTTCTCCCACATTCACTCTTGTCACTAAATTAAAAATTCTTTTTTTTTTTTTTTAATGCCAAATGTTGTTTATTGAAGGAGGGAGGAGGTCTTAAATACAGGCTTACAGCACAATGGGAGAACCCCCTGAGGGCAGAAGTTCCCTACTGATGTTTTGCAATCTTGCATCTAAGCTGTTAACTGCCCAATATGCGGGATACACAGACAAGGAACTTCCCTTAAGCATTCAGGAGGATAGAACACAGCAGGGAATTAGCATAGGGAGGATATCAAGGTCACGGTCAGCAAGCAAGGCAACAGTTACCCAAAACGGGGGCCAGGGACCTACAGGTCCCCCTTTTACTAAAAAATGAGCTTCTGACTCAGGTTGTGTGGGCAGTGCTGGCTCACACCTTTAGTCCAGCACTCAGGAGGCAGAGGCACGTGGATCTCTGTGAGTTCGAGGCCAGCCTGGTCTACAAAATGAGCTCCAGGAAAGGCACAAAACTACACAGAGAAACTCTGTCTCAAAAAACAACAACAAAAAAAATTTAAGGCCTGAATGTTTATTATTATCCTTCTGACAATATCACAATCATCATCCCACTTTGTAGTAAATAATTTGAGCTAAAATCTAGTCAGGAGAATGTGGCATGATATATAGATGATGGTAGTTAAAAGAAATAAGAAATAAAACAAATTCACATACTTAATTATATGTTCTATGTGATTTTAAAATTTTGTAATTTGAAAAGACAACTGGAGAAAATCACTATTTTCCACATTGTAATTTAATAGGCTAAATGTGTTTTAGTCTATAACAAACATTAAAAGAATTTAATTTAGTGCATAAATTATATGTTCTTAACACAATACAAATTCTTCTGATTTTTAGAGTTCCAAAGCTGTAATACAAATTTAAACAAATTTTCATCAGAAAAAAAAATATGTTAGTAAGAATAGAGTATAAGGGCTTTTTGTCCTTGAAATAAAACAACAAAATCTGTTCTGTTTTGACATATGCTGTAAATTCTGAAACCAAATTTTCAGAGTTCTGGAATTCTCAAATTACTTCTCAAATTCTACCTGTCTAGTGGTTCATCTTTTATCTGTCTATCTATTCAATCAGTAAGTCAATATCGATCCCTATATCTATAGTTATCTATCTCTCTGTTAGTCTGTCTATCCATCCACCAAAATATATTCTAAAGATTATTCTCTGGAGTAGTCATACATGATTTTCATCAGTTAGAATATTTGTGTCTTTGAAGGGAATCAAAATATTTGCATATTTAATGATTTCTAAAATAAAAATGATCTGTAAGTAATTATGAAATAAAGGGAAAAAAGTACATGATGATGTGTTTCTATTTGCCTGGTATGAGTGGAAGTACCACACATCACAATTTACATTGACTGTGAAGGCAGTTTTCCAGGTAAATTGATAAAGTGTTTTAATTTCATAAAGCTTAAATATCTGTCCCCATTTTCTTCTATTTTATTGTTATAGGTTAAGATTATTATTATATTTTTTCCATATGGGTATCATTTTTCTCTTCCTAAAATCCCATGTTTGTCATTTTTAATGAATATTCAACAGAATTTGTGCTGTTTCCAGCTATTATTGTCTATAATTCATAAATACGGTTTTTATCTCTTACCCCATATTGCACTCATTGGTTTTACCTTTGTAATGAGTTATATGTTAAGATTTCAAAAAGATGTTACCCAAGTATACACATCATTTTAATGCATTGTGTTTATGTTCATATATACATATATATATGTATATATATATATATATATATGTATATATATATTGTAGAATTAAAAAAAATCATGAATAGCAATGTGGCAAAAGTCAAACATAACCATTCACTCATCACTATCTTCAGTAATATCAATGGTGTGGTTCCATTGTACTCTGAATACTTGTTATAAAATATGAACATACACTGCTGTGGTTTGTTTTGGAGTAATTACCAAATAATGAATATATATCCTTTATTCTTAAAAAGTTCTTTAGAGATGTGAATCAACAACAAATGAATTAAGGGTAAACAGTTTTGCAGAGGAACTGCATGTTGAAAATTGTGCTTTCACATTTTTCAGCTTTCAAGGATCTGTGCTATTTTAGTTAGCAAAACATTGGAACGAGGTTGTAGAATTAAATCTATAATTAACTTCTTAATTGTAAATAATAGTGAGCTCTAACAATTAAATGATTAACTACTTGATTAAATTAGTCTAAGCAACAACCTTTTATTTTTTCAGAAAAATAAATAGTGTTGTATCAATAAAGAGAATCTTAGATTGAACAATTTGAATCAGTCAAGGTATTGATTCAGACAGTCAGCTGTCTCTGTGATACATTCTAAGTAGGCAATGCATTTTTAAAGACTTAGAACTATGTTTGTTTATTTTACTTAAGAAAGTTGAAGTTCTACAATCGCTCTGAGTCACTTTTTTATAGCATGCCTGACAAAAATCAGCTTCACTCACTCCTTTTGTGTGACTTCTAACATTTCTTTAAACAATAAAGAAGCAATACTTGAGAATTACAATTATGAAATTCTGCTAGGGAAATGTATTCATCATGGTTGTAAATATATATTAAATATTTACTTTCTGAGGACATTGAAGTCTGCCTTCCTCACTTATGGAGTATGGAATACGTGCCATATTGCAGGACAGTTTTAGGATATATAATTAAAGAGACTTTCTAAACATTAGCCATTCAGTAGTCCACTAATCCTATATAAATTATAGTTATATTTCAGAATTTTTTTTTCTGTTTTAGACTACTCATATAAGAATATTCATTCAATATTTGAATGACTGTTTTTGGCATATTCAGCTTAGAATAATGTTTTCAGTATTCATTCATGTCATTATAAACTGTAGGCTGCAATTCTTTTTAAGGCCACATAATATTCCATTGTATCTATAATTTAATGGATATATAGGTTAATGCCACACAACATAAATGTTTTTTGTAAAGAGGGCTGCAAAGAACATAGCACTATTTAAATATTTTATTTTTGACTTTATTTTACATATCAAAAAAAATTCAGAAAGTGTTGCAACTGAATTTTTAATATTTTAGGCACTTCATATCCTTTTTCACAATGCATGCACCAATTTATATTCTTACCAGTTGTATACAAGAGTTATAAGAAATTCAGTTTAGGGGTTGGGGATTTATCTCAGTGGTAGAGCACTTGCCTAGCAAGCGCAAGGCCCTGGTTTTGGTCCTCAGCTCTAGAAAAAAAAAAAAAAAAAAAGACATTCAATTTAAATTTTGACTCTTTTTTTGGTACTTACTAAATTAACTTGGATAATTGGTTTTTGTAGAAAGAAGTAAGTTAAAGAGTTGGCGAAATTGCTTACAACCTCAGCAATTGCATTCATGATCACTTTTTCAAGTTTGATGTGAATTATTCCTAGAAATTAAAAACAAATTAGTAGTGACATAGAAAATCAGTAGCTAGCACATCAACATCTGTTACATTTTCAATAAAAATACAACCAATTATTAAAAACCTACTGTAATTAAATGCTTTGTATTAGATTTCTGCAATTTTGTGTTTTTGCTAATTCATTCTGAAATATATCTCTATATTAGGTTAAACAATGAACCATACATGGCCTATTACCTTAAAGAGTTAAGAATCAGTATCCTCATTACTGGAGGGATGGCTTAGTTGTCAAAACTCCATCCTGTTCTTCCAGAAGATGTTGATTCAATACATAGCACCAACTTCCAATGGCTCTTAGCCATCTGTAACTACAGCTTCCAAAGATCTGCCATCTTTTTTTTTCCTTTTTTCTTTTTCTTTTTGGTTTGTACGGGCATTAATTACACTCATTTATACACACATGCATGTAGCTGAAGGTTTTCTTGTGTCCCACCTGGCCCATGGTCAGGACAAGTCTCTCTCACCTGCCAGTCCTGCAGCTGCTTGGACCCAAGTAAATACACAGAGGCTTATGGTAATTATGACTGCTAGGCCGTTAGTTCAGGCTTAGTATTGACTCAGCCCATTTCTGTTAATCTATATGTCACCACATTTTCTGTGGCTTTACCTGGGTGCCATTGCATGCTGCTCCCTGGATGGCGGGTTGGTGTCTACCGACTCAGCCTTCTTCTTCCCAGCATTCTCCTTGTCTGTTTATTCTGCTATACTTCCTGCTTGGCTACTGGCTAATCAGGATTTTATTAAACCAGTGTATAAAAGTATTATCCCACAGCACGTG